>NC_029790.2:129770405-129801982 GCF_000816755.2 Arachis ipaensis
CTCTCCTACAATGAGACGCACTCCTTCGCCGAACCATCTGCTCGCCGCCGCCGTTGCCGCCGCCGACGCCACCTCAACAGCTGCCCTCACTACCACCTTAATTATGTCTTCGTGCCACCATGTGCAATCTCTCTCTCTCGTAATTACATAGTAAACAAAACATCAATGCGCTCTTTAATTCTAACTCTCTCTCTCTCTGTGTGCAGTACCGAGGACGTGGGAGAGGATTCTCCGGGCGCTCCTACTCCAGTGGGAGAGGACAGAACGTTACTGGCGACGATCACTTCCGGTCAGTACGCGACACCAATTTGGGAATCCGGCGAGGAGAGAGAGGAAGATTCTCGAACCAAACACCATCGCAGCAGCAGCAGCAGTATCAGAATCAGTCTTATCATAGGGTTCCTCCGCCGCCGCAGCTTCAGAATCAGTCTTATAATAGGGTTCCTCCGCCGCCTCAGCTTCAGTATCAGTCTTATAATAGGGCTCCTTCGCCGCCTCAGCTTCAAAACTGTCAATTTCGCCACCCTGCGCCGCAGTTTCGGCCACCGCCTCCGCAGTATGATCACCGCAGGCCAGCGTTTCGTCCGCTGCAGAATCTCCGCCCACGGCCCCCGGACTATCGAGAGTGGGAACTTGCAACAGCGCCGTCGCCTCCTCCTCATTGTGGTAACTTCATAATATTATGCAAGAAGTGATTTTGTGACTTTATTTGCAAGTTCAATTTTAGGGTTTAGGAAGAAGTGGTTCATGCTTGCAGAACCTGAATATGAATCTTGAGAAATGAGAAGGCAATTACTTACATTGAGATTAAAAAGAGAAGCTGCGTCAATCTGCAGAAAACTTTTTTTTTTCTCATTTGTAAGAAGTTATTGCGAAAGAAGCATAAGCAAGCATGTTAAAAAGTTTGTTTCTTCAGAAATCAAACCTTCAACAATTTCAAAGCATGGCACTTTTTAGCTTGTGATTTTGAGATGCAAATGTTATCTGAACCAACAAGTTTTGTTTTGAATCAAACACAAAGGAACGAGCATTGGAAGGTTCACTACTTTTATCTTTTGTTATGATTTAGGGCGGAGCTAAAAGCATGCCACAATAAAACAAAAAGTTTTTAAAAAATGAAAATTTGCAATGCTTTGACCGTTATTTGATGAGAGGAGAATTTATGTATTACTTTCCTGCACTTCGTTGCTCCTATAATATAACAATTTATTTTTCCTGTAATATCATCAGGCTAATATAACATATGTTTTTCTTTTCTCTAATCCTCCCATATGCTCGACAGAACGGTTTATAATTGTGTCCTATAATATATTGGCTGACTACCTTGCTTTGGACCACCGGAGTAAACTTTACTTCCACATACCACGACACATATTGGACTGGCAGTGGAGAAAGAAGAATCTAATTTTTGAGCTTGGTTTGTGGTCAGCTGATATCATGTGTTTACAGGTTATCATTCTGTTGTAACTTGTTTATTACACCGCAATGCTTACTGCTTACTGAATAACATTTTTGTGATCATATTCTTCTGTAAGATTTGATTCTTCTTCTGTAACAATTCTATGAACCACATATGTTTTACCTGGAAGTCACATGTTTTCATATAATTGTTGATGGCAGATATTGAGATTAACATTCCATCATATATTCAACATCTAATTCAAACAAGATTTGAAATTTCACTTACTACTGAATTTGTGTCTTTGGATCTTTTGTTCCTTCTGTCCTGCAAGCCTGCACTTGATATAGATTTAGAAACAGTATTAACTTCTGATTTCATATTTATCACTTCCAGGAGGTTGACAGATTTAATGAGTTGGCCGAGGAATTGAAGCTCAAGGGCTACAGTGGCTGCTGGAAGGTCGGTTAGAAGCTATTTGTCTTGAGCATTCATATTGTTAAACTTTTCTGTTCAATACAGCTTGTACCATTTCTTATAAGCATTGATTTGTTTCAGGATTTGCTTGTATGGTTTAGTTGAGGTTTCTTTTTTTATTTTTTACTTTTATAGATAATGTGATATTTTGTTTATAAATAGGTCACTCTCAAATTTGTCCTATGGGGTTCTATGATCATGTAGAGTACAAGTTCTGTTCTTAGATAGTTAAGACCAAAAGAAGTATGCTTCACTTGATAAGCATCCATGTTCCATTGCTTCATATCATTTAACTGATAGATTGACCAAGATTCTAAAATATGTCCAACATAGTTTTAAAATCAACAAGTTGTAACCAAGTAACCTGTGGTAGACTAACTTCAACATCATCATGTAATTATCCTTATTTTGATTTTTACACCATTTTTTCAAAATTCTGTGTATAAAGAAGTCTAACAGCATTTCAGTCTCCTTATAGATGCGTACAGGCAATCCAGTTGATGGATGTGCAATCTTTTGGCGAACATCAAGGTTCTGTACAGCTCTGCTTTGCAATAATGCTCTTCTTATTTTGTTTTTTGCTTCCCAAAGTTGTGTATGCTTCATTTTTTGTTAGGTTAATTTTTTGTCACTCATAATTATCTTTTGCAGTTCTTTTATTGGGTATACTTATGTAACCTTATTTGGCGGGGTACTATGATGCATAATCTGGGGTCTTGCAGTATCAAACTATACACATTTTTCTATTATATAAGCCATTATCTCTGGTACACCTTAATTAATTGTATGCTTTGAGTATTTTCTGTTCTATTTTCTAGGGAGTTTTGATCTTGTTCCTTCTGATTCCAATGTCCATTTTGCACTTATTTAATGCCCCTTGATGTATGTGGGTTGGGCAGTGGGAAAGAGGATCCATCAATTTTATTTGTAATTTTCTTCATGTAGTAATTAATAATCACATTTATCCTGATTATAGGTTCAATTTGTTATATGAAGAATGCATTGAGTTTAATAAGCTGGGACTTAGAGATAATGTTGCACAGATATGTGTACTAGAGGTATATTGTATTCGCATTCTAGTTGTAATTGCTTTGCCTAGTTCAATTTCTGTTAAAACAAATTGAGAATCCTTATTTATCTTAAATGTTCACTCCTTTATTAATTTTCTTGTAATTCTTATTTGTATTCTACTCCTTTGAACAGTTCAAAACTCAAAATGGATCTGTCCCGTCAAGGTGATTTCCCCCTTTTTTGGCTACATGACTTTGAACTTTTCTCCTATTATATTTTTTGGTTTTTGAGTAAGTGGAAGTATCTCGAGTTCTATTTATACTGGAAGAAAGAGCCTTCAGCCTCCTATTTTTCGTTGGATATATACTAATCAATAGTTAAGGGAAAATGGATATTGCTCTCCTAATTTGATAATGTCACTCTTTACAAATTCATGCAAAAATGCTATTCGAAAAATCATGTGTGGAGTGGCATTATCGAAAATAGAAGTGGCAATATCATCAGCCTAGTTATGTTAAGTCTCAGCGGAGTTCAATATGTTGGTATTAGATATTCAAGTATGATAATTATGGCACTGTAGATTCCTTTGTATACGGTATACCAGTATACCACAGTAGTTTAATTTGTTGACTGAAGGTTATTTGACTTGAGCCTTAATCATATATCAAGATAAATACAAAGTTTATTCACTTGACTAGAGGCATTCATAACCTTGTGGATTTCCTTCTTTTGATATTTTTAGCTATTATTCATTTTTTTTAGGTTTATTTTTCTTTTTTATGTTTATAACATATTTGTAATATTCTACAGCACGAAAGGTTCAAGTAAAGTTGTGGTTTGTAACATTCATGTGCTTTATAATCCTAATAGAGGAGAAATTAAGCTTGGCCAGGTAACTACTGTTTGTTGCATAGGCTCTTATTCATTTATTAATTTCTATTATATCCAATAGTGTCATTTATTCTATGTAGCCAATCCTACCTAATGGGATAAGAAGTTGTTGCTACTGTTGTATTTAATTGTCTGAAACCTTGAAGTTCTAAATGTTTACCATGCTAGTTTCAGGATTGAACTTTCAGCCAATTAACTTTAATTTTCCATTTTATACCTTAAAATACTCTATTTTCCCGTCTTGATGAAGCCCTCCTTTTACGTGATAGTGTTCTGTTTTGGATGGATTACTACAGCAACAACTAATCCTTGTTCCTCTAAGTGGAGTCTGGACATCCAGCATATAGATTAAGACTGTCATGTCTTAAATCTTAGTGTGTTTTTTTTATAATGCCTCAAGCTATATTCATTTGTACCACCTATAGACCCATTAGTGTAAGCATCTCTTGCAATTATTCATTATCAAACTATCCTTCAGTCAATGCAAGCTAAGGTCCCTTAAACATGCAATTTAATGAAACAATGAATATGTGTGTCGTGTGAGCAGAACTGCTGTGAACACTGAAAAGTATATCCAATCTCATTTATCTCTGATTCAGTCTCTATTTGAACTTGTGATATCAGTTCTTCATAGCTGACTCTGCTAGCTGCTGCTTTGTTGAAAATATGATTCTAAATTCCTCTTGTATATGATTTCTCATCTATATATGCTTCAACAGGTCAGAGTGCTAATTGATAGGGCTAAAGCTGTTTCTGAACTCTGGAATAATGCTCCTGTTGTTATCTGTGGCGATTTTAATTGCACCCCTAAGGTGATTTTTTCTCTTATCTCTTCTCATTCATTGTCATTGTCATTTTGTATGGTGTTACAGGTTTTATGACATTAATATTCTTTATCTTGTCTCAGAGTCCTTTGTACAACTATATCTCAGAACAGAAGGTATATGCTTTAGTTCTTTACTGTATCCTGTGTTGATTACTGACACGGCCAAAACAACAAAAATGAGATCTTGATATTTTTGCAGTTAGATTTGTCTGGAATAGATAGGAATAAGGTATCAGGACAAGCTTCTGCTGTAATTTGTGCATCAAGATTTTATGGTCCTAATTCAAGGTAGGCTTTTATGTTTTTTTGTGTTTGTGATGAAACAAGTTGATCTTGCATTTCACGAGAAATATATGCTAAATCTTACAAAACAATGCTGTGACAGATCTGCTAATGGTTCAGTTCAGACCGCATCTAATGGGGGTGACAAGGAAGTTAATATTGAACAAAATAATTCTTTGTCAGACATGCAGAATCCAGATTCCAAGAGTAACAGTTCAGAGAATCAATTTTCTGACACTATTTCGCATATGCCTGATAAGTCTCTGACAAATGTGCAGCATGATAAGGAGAGTGATGCATATGCAAGAAGGGATGTACAGGATACTGCTGTTGATCATTGCAAGACTTTTGGTGAAATTGAAAACATTGAAGAGTCAAATCCTACTTATAGTGAAGGTATGATCCGCTTAAATCATTAATGATGAGATAATTGACATCTGTACTTTGACCTTAGCTCTTTATGCAATTCATTCTAATACAATTGGTTTGGGATGCACAGAACATGTATTGGATACTGTCCCAAGTTTAAATCAAGGAGCATCAAGTGAACATGTATCAGATGCCGTCACTACTTCAAAGCAAGAATCATCAAGCAAAATTTCCAGCTTACATTTTCCTGAAGGAAATGGAAAATTGGAGTCTGAATGCTCCTCGACGTCTCTCCAGGAAGATGATCATTCTTCCAGGGTCAATATAGATCTTGAGTCGACAAATATTCTCAATGAAGAAATTTGTTCAACTCCACTATCCAGCCAGAATCCAGTTTCTGATTCTTTTGAAGAACCTGATACTGGGTGCGGAGAAAGACCATCTGATGAGCTTCTCACCAATGACAAATTGAACAGCTCATCAACCTCTGTAGTAGTAGATAAATCACATCAATCCGCCAACATTGACTTTCCACTAGAAGAAAAACTAGAGAAATTGTTCTTTGATGAGGTAGATAAAACCATAGGCAATGAAAATATGGAAGATGACACGGCATTCATATCATCCTTTTATAACACTGAAGAAGGTGTGAGTCTTGATCTTGGTCCATCAATGAAATCAAATATTGAAAAATCATATGAGTTTGAGGAATCAGAATCTGCTTCCAACTTGCTGCTTGCAGAAAGCAATGAAGTGGATGGTGACTTGTCTTCAAGCTCAGCTTCTGAATATGTTAATGCTGAGAGAACCACTTACAACCCCTCATTTTGGACCCCAATGGACATAGAGACAGCAACAGGAAATTCAGAGTGCACATTCCTAGAGCATCCTTTACCACTCAGGAGCACATATACTGAAGCTATGGTAAATTCCAGACAAGGATTCTTACACAATTATATCTTATTTTATTTTCTGTCCATTCTTTTTTATATGATCAGCTGACTCATGCATTTCATATAATAGAAGCTTACCTTTCATATAATAGAAGCTCCCCACGTGTTGCATTTCCATATTTCTTCTAAACTTGCTCCTGTTTCATATTAACTTATTGTATTTGCACTTTTGTCATGCCTACAGGATTCTTCAGGGACCAGAGACCCCCATGGAGAGCCCCTGGTGACCAGTTATAATAGATGCTTTTTGGGCACTGTTGACTACATTTGGTAGGTGCTGATTGTGCTATAGTTTTACAACCACTGTTTTGCTTATTATATTCCGAATTCATAGCAATTGAAAAGTCTTATTGCGATATTCTTGCATATCAATACTTTCATTGCTGAGTTATGACATGAAAATTTCAGTATAAAGTAGCTGTCAACAAAATTGATTTTGCATTTTTTGCATGCGTTACTCTGGGCAAAAGCAGCTGATAGAAATATACATCTCTCCTGATCTGTTGTGTAGGCGGTCCGAAGGTTTGCAGACAACCAGAGTTCTCGCTCCAATACCTAAACATGCCATGGAATGGACTCCTGGATTTCCAACAAAGGTAACAAAACTGTGGTTTTTTGTGAAAATTTGCAGGTTGATAGGTTTATTTATGGCCTTTATTACAAGTCTTCTTGAATTAAGATTCAATATGAATTATGTTCAGTTTATGACTAGCCACGCCCTTTCAGTATCAGTAGTTTTAGCCTGTCTGGGTGGGTGGTGCACTAATACCTGTTTATCAAGGCCCTGTTTCAGCACATTACATTTACATATGACCAAAAATGATTATAGTTGAGATGGACTCCCCTTATCGATAATAAGATACTTAATTGATTGCCCTGATCTTGCATATTGTGGCTTGGAATGTATACCTTGACTTCTAATATTTTTTCTACTTTTCATTCTGTACATAGAAATGGGGTAGTGATCACATTGCCTTGGCTTCAGAATTGGCAATCTTAAAAGATGGTACCCAAGTCCGCAATGATGTTTAATGGCACTTTGATTCGCCCACCCGGGAGCTTTTTGCTATTCTGACATCAGAAGTGGTTCTAAGTCGGGCAAAATTTTCCACTCTCGGCCAATTGTTCTTACACAAAGGCAGAGACGAATGGCAGCCTTATTTATTTCTTGGGGTAAAATTTATGTATTAAGTATATCGATGATCAAGTTAATGTTGTACATCTTAAATGAGTTGCATGATTTTGATAATATTGAGTTGTTAGGCAATAAGTTGAAATGGAAGGAGCTAATATTTTGTAAGATTTATTTTTGTTGGTGAAATGAATGTGCCACATAATCACATCGTATGGACTAAATTGCATGATTACTACAATGTGATCAAATGGAAGGATTGCGGGGCTTGTTCTCCTGATCTCATTACTCCTTTCAGATTGTGTTATTTCATGTTCTCTATATAGCAAAACAGATTTTATGGTCTTAAATAGAATCAAATCAAATGATTGTTCACTTATTCTGATCATTTCACTTAGCACCGCCTCTCTTGAACAAAGAAATCCCGCTAAATTTGCTTATACATCTCAGCAACTGACCTTGTAAATTGCAGAAACGAGCAAATTAAATTTAAATTGAACAGACTGAATTTATGAGAAATAACAGGAATTTGGCACCAGATTACAATTTGGCCAATGCAAAAAATAACCTAGAACAAATTCAAGAGACGAGCAATATTTTGATCTTGAAGTACCGGGCACATTAGTCAAAGAGGTCAGTTAATACAATAATAAATAAGGAAACCAGAAATTTTCAGCTTGCCTCCAAGGGTGGATCAAACTAATGCAAGAAGCAACTTATCCACAAAATCAAGATATCATCAAATTTACAGATTAAAAAAAAGAAACTCATTTCTCCCATGTTGATCCGAAATTCCGAATGATATGTACCACTCACTCCTTTGAAGACTTGTTGATAAGAGACTTGTGAATATGAGGAATAACACCACCACCAGCTATTGTTCCCTTGATGAGTGTGTCGAGTTCTTCGTCCCCTCGAATAGCAAGCTGTAGATGTCGCGGTGTTATACGCTTTACCTTCAGATCCTTGCTTGCATTGCCAGCCAACTCTAGCACCTCTGCAGTCAAATATTCAAGGATAGCAGCAGAATACACTGCAGCTGTGGCACCAACTCTTCCATTAGCTGTGACCCTTGACTTCAGGAGTCGGTGAATACGTCCAACAGGGAACTGGATAAAAGAGATACATAATATGAAACACCCCAACACATTTACAGAAATAAATACGAAATTACTGAACAAAAATAGGAGTTTATCATATGATTTTGTACCAATAATCCACAAATATTTGCAAGCCCAACATGTGTATATGTACAATTTGTACATGCCACACAAGAATACATTAATTAACCGAAAAAGCATTGGTTATGAATAGAATTGCACACGAACATCATACAACTATTTCAATAATCACAGCTTAGGCAAAGTCTTTACTCTTTAAAGGACCATGTGAAGTTGTGGACTCTCAAGATCATAAATCTTATTTCCATGCTTCACCACAGGTTTTAATGTTTTTTTTTCCCCTTTCTTTCCCATTTAGTATTTTACATAAATGTTTAATTTATACATACAAAGTAAATGTTTTACAGTTTCTTAATGTCTCACTATAACAACTGAGGTGTGGAAATGGAAACTAATAGCACCTTAAGGTTGTGTTTGGAAGTTGTCCCTTAGACATAATAGAGGCAATAGATACATATGTGTGTTTGATAGTAATTCTAACATTTGGAGACGAGACAGTGTAAAAATGTCATTTTAAGATTTGAATATAAAATTGTGAGGATAAAGATGAAAATACAAAATATTTATAAAAATATTATCAGAAGTTGTTTTTGTCTCATTGTCTTGTCTCCAATGTTTGGTCCATTTCATGAAATTTCGATGGCTGTTGAAGGCCTAACATAAGCCTCCTCCTATCCGGACTTGGAACCGACTATATAACACAGGTTTTGTTATTGTTGTTATTTACTTGTCTTGCTGTACTGTCCTCATTGCTGGAAGGACCAAACATAGAAAATTTCTATGTTATAGTCTCAGCTACAGAATAGGTTTCTGTACTGTCTATATATTTGTGACCATAGGCGACTTCCAAACACTATGTAAGGTCCTCGTTTTGCATTTGACTATGATAGCATGGCATGCCCCTAATTATGGAATAAGGCTTGTGAGCAGTGAGCCAGGTCCCAAGGTGACAACAGTATATGGCAGTGACAGAACAATTAGAATTAGCATGTGAAAATTGTATATAGCATGTAATGGAAGAAGCTGAATGGATTTGGTTGAGTTACTTAGGGCCAATTAATTACAAATAGGGTCTTGAGGGAGTTCAGTTGTGGAAGTTGTTACCTAAGGGCAAGAAGGGAAGACTCTAGAATTCCTTCCTCAATCACAGTTGTAGCTTCAGCTGGGTTTCACCAATCAATTCTTCGTGTGAATAAATGGTTTTATTGATAGTTTTCGTCGTCTTCTATCGTGAACCTACCGTGACCTGCTCTATCTTTTAACTAGATTATTATACTACATAGTAAGTGTCAAAGTTAGATAGGATGCCTTTTCGCATAATTCATAGAATCAATGACCAAAAAAGCAGAATCTTACATACAAAAGGATCATATTGAAAGAAATACATCTACAAGGCAAACAAAGACCCTTCATCATTTCATAGAATTGATGTAAAATAACTAAAATTTCAAGAACACACAAAATGTACAGCAACTAATTCGCATAATTCATATATGTAAGTTGAGAGGATCATTTGTTAAAAACAACATTTTCATCCTTTCATAAATTAGTTTCATTTCATGCTTCAATTTTCCACCTTCCAAAGCACAACCAAATTAACCAAGAACATCCTTAATCACATTAACAAAAAGAAAAAGAAAAAAAAAATTTGAGAAATGTTACTAAAACAGCACCTAGAAAATTATAATTCAGAAGCTAATAAATCTAATGTACTATAGACTACAGCTATAGCAAGTTATAGCCATAACTTAGGAACAAACAAAATATGAATCAATAGTAATAAAGAGACAAAAGATATAAATAATTTCAGAACTTGCGAACGTTTAACAGAAAAAAAAATTAAATAGAAACGAGAGAAAAGTAAATCTGAAATGGCGAAAAGTATATTATAATAATAAAAGAAAGGAACCTGAAGACCAGCTCTGGAGGAACGAGAAACAGGCTTCTTCTTATCTTTGTCCTTGTTTGGTGCGGGGGTTTTGGCAGTTATCAAACCCTTTGCGCCTTTCCCTGACATCGTCCTTCTCCTAGCAACCACCAAACACGGCCTTATAGAGGGATCGACCTTTCCAAGCTTTCTAAGTTCTCACGAGTCGGAAACAAGAGCCAGAGAGAGAGAGAGAGAAAGGGTTGAGAATGATCGAAACTGAAAGTTAACAAGACCGAACTGCCCCTTCTATTTTTTTAAAGAATTTCACATTTATCCTAATTTCATCTTTAACGATTGAAATGTATTATTTTATTTTAGTAAGATGTTTTAACTTTCAAATATTAAAAATAAAATTACGACTTAACTTAAATATTAAAAACTAAAATAATATTTTAGTCCTTTTTAAAATCCCAAAACCTATTACCAATGGGTTAATGTTTTAATTTGGGCTTAAAAATTGAGTGATACATTAAAAAGATAGTTAGGGATAGTGAAAAGGCGGCGAGAAATAAATATTTGTAAAAATGACCAATAGATTTGCAAAATTCACACGAAAATAGAGATTCGTCTCATGAACTTTTATTTGTATATATTGGATTATAAAGGATGAAATTCTTAAAGATGATCTAAACCATCTGATATATATTATTGTAGGTGTTTATAAAGTGTCAATGACAGAAATTATTTTTAGAGAAAAACTCTGCGTATAAGTGATTAGGGCTTGTAAGTATTACAAGTCAATTAAACTTTAATCCCCAAAATTCGCTGTAAGTGCTACATTCCTTACACGCGCTACATCCCTTCTTCTTCTCCTTCTTTTTCGATCGTTCTTTTCTCCCCCTTTCTCACTGGTTTGTTCTTCGTCGTTGACGTTAGTTCCTCCACATACTGTTACGGCACGTTTTCATTGCACCTTCTTCTTCTTCTTCTTGCTGCACGTTCTTCTTCCTCTTCCTCTTCTTCTTCCTCTTCCTCTTCCTCTTCTTCTTCTTTTCTTCTTCTTCTTCTTCTTCATTGCACCTTCTTTTCTTTTTCTTCTTCTTCTTCTTCTTCTGCACGTTCTTCTTCTTTCTTTTTCTTCTTCTTCTTCTTCTTCTTCTTCTTCTTCTTCTTCTTCTTCTTCTTCTTCTTCTTTCGTTATTCTCGATTTCTATTGTTTTTTGACATCAAGCTCTGAAATCGTTTTTGAAGAAGAAGAAGTATCAGAAGATGAGGAGGAGAAAGAGAAAGAGTTCTGAATTATGCATGATTTTGGGTGTATTTCTTAAATCCTTTGGGTGTATTTTCTGTAATCTTTTGGGTGTATTTCTATAATCGTTTGGGTGAATTCCTGTAACCGTTTGGGTATATTTCTGTAATCTCTTGGGTGTATTTTATGTAATCGTTTGGGTGTATTTCTGTAATACTTGTCATTTTTTCTGAAATGAAAAATACACCCATAGATATCAGTAAGATACACCCATAGATATGAGTCAGATACACTCATAGATATTAGTCAGATATCACTCAAATATACCCAAATGATTACAGAAATACACCCAAAGGATTACAGAAAATACACTCAAACGGTTACAAGAATTCACCCAAACGATTATAGAAATACACCCAAAGGATTTAAGAAAATACACCCAAAGAATTTAAGAAAATTCAGAACTCTTTCTCTTTCTCCTCCTCATCTTCTGCTGCTTCTTCTTCTTCAAAAACGATTTTACCATGAAAAATCGAAAAAAAGAGAAAACAGAGAGAAAAGACGTAAATGAAGAAGAAGAAGAAGAAGAGGAAAACGAGGAAGAAGAACGTGCAGAAACGAAAGAAAAGGAGAAGAAGAAGAGTAAGAGGTAGAAGAACGTGCAACAAGAGGGAGAAGAATTTCAGAAACCATGAAAATCGGAAAAAAAAAACGAAGAGGAAGAGGAAGAGGAAGAGGAAGAAGAAGAAGAAGACGAAGACGAAGAGGAACCGTTTGAGTGGGGCGCGTGTAGTTATGCTCCATTCAAAATGAGTTAATGCGCGTGTTAATGAAGTTTGGGCTGATAACTTGTAAAATTTGTACGGCCTTTTTACTTGTATGTGTAGCAGGCCCTTTATTTTTAATATGGAAAGAGAAATTATTTTTAATATGGAAAGAGAGATGGTGTTTTGGTTGAATATTGATATTTGAAGTGTATTACAGTAGTATTGAAATCATTCAATACGCTCTCCACGTGTTGCAACACGCCCCCCACGTGTTGGCTAAGGAGCTGCCACGTGTCCAACACGCTCCCCACGTGTTGGCCAGAATGCTGCCACGTGTCCACCACGCCCCCCACGTGTTGCAACACGCCCCCCACGTGTTGGCTTCCCACCAAAAAAATCCACTCATCTGTAATTACACCAAATACTCCCATTTTCAACAAAAACACCAATATTTTTTTCATACAAAAAAAAATTAGCCTGTCAATGACGTTTTAATATTTTGTCTTTTTATAATTAAAAAATATTTTTTTTTTATAAAATATCAATAACATTTTATACTATCATTATAGCAATGTAAAATATTAAAATGATTAAATATTATCGTATTTCATATTAAAATTATTCATATCTAAAAATTTTATCCTCACCTCACAAATAAATAAAGACAAAAATAAGAATAGAGGTAACTACTTTATAGGGGCTTGTTAAATTTTCGCTAACTTAAATTTATTAAAATATCCTTATTTATTAAGGTGAATCATGCTATTTTATATATTGCAAACTATTTTTATTTTATTTATTTTAATTATACATATTAGATTTATTAGATTATGTTACATTATGATTGGATTGTTTTATATTATGTTAAATTTTATTGAATTGTATTGGATTATGATTTTGTATTCAATTTTTTAAATTTTTTAAAGATAAATTACCAAAAATACATTCAAATAATTTTGTCGTTGATAAAAATATACTTAAATTTTATTATCAACAAAAATGTCTTTAAATGATTTAAAAATATGATAAAAATGTCTAATATTAAATATGTATTCTCAAAAAATACTTTAAAATTTGAATTTTGATGTGATTTTTTGCATGCATAATTAAAAAATGAGATATTTTTATCTTTAAAATTTGGTAATTTTTCTTTAAGTATATATCTTGTATTTTTTGTCAACAACTAATAATGCTTTAAAAAATAAAATAAAATATAGAGATCAAATTTTTATCTCATTTTTTTTTGTGTATTTTGCAAACAATTATCTAAATATTCCTATAAAATTTTGAATTGAATGTATAAACGATTTATCAAATACAAAAGTCGTTTGTCACTTATAAAAAAAATATTCTTTTTGGACATTTTTGTTGTGTTTTTAAACTTTGATAGTATTTTTATCGATAATAAATTTTGGATGTATTTTTGTCGGCAACAAAATTTTTCAAATGCATTTTTGGTAGTTTACTCTTTTTATAAAAATAATATTTATAAATACCCGCAGATATTCATCTTTTTCGCTAGAATAATTAAACGAAAATTCATGATGAACATGAAGCTAGAACGGAAGTATTTTCTTAGAGCACCTTCAACGGACAAAATTAAAGCCTTCTTTTTGACAAATGCATAGACCAATTATTAGAGGAGAAAAAATGAGAGTCCCTGTAAACTATCCAAGAGGAATGAGTGCCTCTGAACAAGAACTTTCTCCTTCCAATAATAACTTGTCATGTGGCAAGTTATTATAAAAATAATTTTTTTTTGAATTAAAAAGTGCTCAACACAACAAGGTGGAGCAAACAGAGATAAGAAACATAAGACAACTTAAATACAAAGCCATCAACCCCTCGTCAGCTTCGGCATTGCCATCAACAACCAAAGGGAGTACCACCAAGCCACTCGTCGGATAGCGAAAAGGACCTGTTGATGATTTCCACCACTCCTAAGCCATGATTATTGAAGACACGATCGTTCCTTTCTAGCCAAATTGCCCAGATTACAGCAAAGAATCCAATCAACCACCTCTTTCTCTCAACCTTTCTATGTGAAGCATGCGTCCAGCTCTCAAAATGTTGCTTCAGTGTTCCTGGTATGGCCCAGGACCTTCCAAGGGCGAATAGCCATGCACACCACACCTGCCAAGTGAGCTCACAGCCAAGAAACAGATGGACAGCTGAGTCAACAGCCTTGCAACATAAAGGACACATATTATCGAGCTGGCCAATAACCCCTAGCCCGGAAAGCCTTTCTTTAGTATTCACCCTCCCAATCAAGACAAACCAAGAGAACAGTTCAACCTTTTGCGGGATGAAGCCCCTCCAAATAACACTAGTGAAGCTATAGCTAGGTATTTCCTCCGGGAGAACTGCTTCCTGCAACCCCTTCACAAAGGAATTAGTTGAAAAAATACCAGTTCTGTCAAATTTCCAAACCACCTTATACTCTCTCTCTGTTGTTAGCTTAACCGAGTGTAGTATCTCGTGGAGGTGGTTCAAAAGTTCCAGCTCCCACTGAAACAGCTGTTTCCTCCACTGGAAGCTCCATATCCACGCCAACCCATCCCAAAATCCGCAGTCCCCTATAACAGATCCTTTAAGATTCGAGACCGAGAAAAGTCTTGGAAAAAGATCTTTCAAGACCCCATCAGGGAGCCAGACGTCCTCCCAGAATCGGGTTGTTCTGCCATTCCCAACCTCCATTGATAGGCCTCTGATCATCGTCTTTCTAACTTGTGGATCTCTTATTTGAAGCTGACAGATATCTTTCCAAGGACCCCCTCTTTTGGGAACAGGTTGCCCATGCAGCATCTCAGAAGGATTCATGCTATTACAAGAACAAACCACTTTCTTCCAAAGGGGGCACTCTTCTTTCGAAAACCTATTACAAGAACATACCACTTTTTTCCAAAGGGGGCACTCCTCTTTCGAAAACCGCCACCACCACTTAAACAAAAGAGCGGTATTCCGAAGCACTGCATCTCCTACTCCCAAACCCCCCACCTTTTTAGGCGCCATCACTACCTCCCACCTCACTAGTGGCATCCCCATCCTCCCATCCTCTTTACTCCACAAGAATCGACGTTGTAAGGAAATCAACTTCTCTGCTACTGCCTTTGGCATCTTGTACAAGCTCAGATAGTATATAGGCAAGCTATTAAGGACAGATTTTATGAGCACCAGCTTACCTGCCTTATTGAGTGTCTTTGCTTTCCACAGGCTCAGCTTGTCTTCCACCTTATCAATCACTGGTTGCCACATTTTCACAAGCCTCAGATTCGCTCCCAATGAGATGCCCAGGTACCGAACAGGGAGGGCTGCCTCCTTACAATCCAGCAAGCAACACAACTTCCGCGTCCATAGCTGTTCACAGATAACCGGAATGAAACTTGACTTCTCAAAATTAATACTCAACCCCGACATCAGCTCAAAGCACCGCAGTAGACGCTTGTAATTCTTTATGGTCTCTTCCTCTGGAGGGCAAAAAAGAATAGTATCGTCTGCAAACTGTAAGTGTGACAACTCAATGTTATCCCGTCCAACCAAGAGCGTAAGTATGCGGCCATTCCTCACCGCCTCTCCGATCATTTGATGAAGAACATCAACAACTAACAAACAGAAAGGGCGATAAAGGGTCTCCTTGTCGTAGCCCCCTTTCCATTTTGAAGGGCTTAGTGGGAGCTCCATTGATAAGAACTGACATGGATGCAGAACATACACACTCCTTGATCCACCTCCGCCAACGATATCCAAAACCCATCTTCTGCAGAACGATGTCGACGAAGCTCCATTTGACCCGATCATACGCCTTCTGAAAATCCAGTTTAATAGTTGCAGAGCTTCGTCTTCTGGACTTTAGCCAATGCACAATTTCACACGCTATCAAAGCCCCGTCGTGGATTTTCCTGCCCTGCACAAAAACACTTTGAGTCTCGCCTACTAAACCTGGCATCACATGTTGCATCCTTCGAACCATCACCTTAGATATGACCTTATAAATGCACCCCACCATACTAATTGGCCGAAGATCTTTTATCTATGTAGCTCCGACAAACTTCGGTGCCAGCGCCACCCAAGTGATGTTCGAGCCCCTAGGTATCATAGCTGATTGGAAGAACCCCAACACTGCTTCCGTGAACTCCCTTCCAATCTCTACCCAACACTTCCTAATGAAATTCATGTTAAACTCATCACTTCGAGGAGCTTTTGAAGACTCACAATCCCACACTGCAGCCTTTATTTCTTCTGCACTTGGCATCAACTCCAGCTCTGCTGCCTCCTCCCCAGTTATTCGCCTAACCAGCCCATCCCGGATCCCAATATTAGGTGAAGGTTCCTGGTGATACAACTCTTTAAAGAAATCTCTTATAGCTACCTTGATCCGTGCTTGATTCCTTACTACTCTCCCATGGATCCGTAAAGCTTCAATCCGATTGTTCCTCCTACGAGCCGATGCGAGATTGTGGAAGTACCTAGTGTTTTTATCCATCTCCTTAGCATGCCTAGACCGTGACATCTGCTTCCAATGGATTTCCTTTCTGATATACCATTTCTTACAAGAGCTCACAAGCGCCTTCCTTCTCGCCTCCATTGTTCCATCATATACTCCATGACTCACCATATCATCTACCTTCCTGATCTCCTCCTCAAACTTGTCAATCCTTATGTCCAGATCTCCAAACTGCTCTTTATGCCATCTCCCCAGCGGGACCGTCATAGCCTTCAATTTATCCATGAACTGAATCTTCCCGAGGCTCCTCCATTCCTCCTTTACCATCCTCAAAAACCCATCGTGAGTAAACTATGAATCCAGGCTCCAAAACGGTCTCGGCTCCCCTCCCAACCTAGTTACGTTCATAATCATTGGACAATGGTCTGACAACCCTCTTGGACCTCCTCGTAACCTTGTTTCAGGAAATTCTTCCAACCATTCCAAACTAACCAAGACCTTGTCAATACGACTACATGATTGGCCCTGGAACCATGTGAACCACCTATCAGATGAAACTAGATCCATCAACTCCATATCATGAACCCAAGATTTAAACTCTGCTGCAGACCTTGGCAGAGACGTGGCCCCCAGTCGTTCTTCCATTTGAACAATCTCGTTAAAATTCCCCATAAAACAGAACGGTATCTGGCATAAACCGGACAAGAAGCTTAGCTCTTCCCACACTACAAGCTTTTCCTCCCTATCATGTTCACTATACACCAAACAGAACGCACACCGAAAATTATTCTTTAACAGCACTCCATCCACACATAGCCACCTAGCGCCTTTATAGCAACTACTTAAGTTAAAAACCGTGTTATCCCACATCAATAACAGGCCGCCAGAAGCACCTTCTGCCTCCACAAACTCCCAACCCACTCCATCATTACCCCACAACTGCACAACCTCAAATTTAGTCATCACCTCTTTCTTTGTCTCTATTAAGCCTAGCACATGCACATTGAACTTCTTTCTAAAATTTTTGACTATACTCAATTTTCCAGTCCCTGCCAACCCCCGAACATTCCAGGATGCAAAAGTCATTTTAAAACACTAGTACACACCTGTTTCCTATTTTTTGGACGACTTCTTCTAGCCTTTTCTTTCTGTTTAGCCAGCTTCTTCCTCAAAGCGATCTTCTCATTCTATGCTTGGAGTATCGCCATTATATCCTCTTCCTGATCATAAGGCACCGCTCCAGATTCCACCGCCAGGGTCCAAGCATTTCTGTTTTCTTGTATTTCTTCTGCCCTTTTGGTGCTAGACGTTTCCGAAGCACCGTCGCTTTCTTCAACATGTGGGTAAGGCTCTAAACCTGCCAGCAATACCCCCTCCCCCGATCCCTCCATCGCCAATGTCACCGACAGACCGGCCGCTACACCGGTAACTGGGTCAGCCGCTGTATTACCTTTTGCCAAGCTCTCTTGGCACTATAACCCCCCAGCGTATTGTGCTTCTATAGCTACACCCAATTCCTCAGCAATACCATGTTCTCCTACTACTCGGTCATTATCACACTTCCAATTGGTTACTAGAATCTCATCATCCTCGCCGTACCCATCAAGCCCAGACCGAGCCCCCATTCCATGTCAAACCTTCCCCTGTTCACCCAAATCCCTAGCCACAATAATCCGCCCCGCCTCTCCATCTGTGCCAATCTCCTCAACTGCCACCAGGGGCTCCGGTCGCTCAGCAGCAGCCACGCTGCCTGCCAACACCCGAAGCAGCTTCCCCCTCCCACCACAGGCAAATCGCGTCTCATCCCCTTCCTCGTGCACCACCGCAGGTGCCATCCGCGAGCACCCTAATGCGTCCCCTGGACCAGCCCTTTCCTCCCGTCTCACCTCCTTGCACGCTGCATGCCCTTCCATGGCTCTTGCAGAGTCATTGGCATCTTGTTGGTAGGCACCACCTATTGACCGCGTGCCCTCATGCACAGAGACCTCAGGCTGGACCCGACCCACTACCTGCGCCACTTGACAATCAGCCCGGCCCAACTCCCGCCTCCTCACACACCCATCAAGTGGGCTACAAAACTGCAAGCCTAATTGAATATCCTTAGAATTCGTTGAACAGCTTTGGGCTACCCCACTCGAAGGAGTCACATGAACTTCTCTTGGACCCACCCATCTCCTACCACTAGTGACGTCCCCTTCAGCCACCTCCCTCCCCGTTGCCAGATCCCAGGACAAAGTCCTCTCTGAGTCAGCGCCCTCATCGTTCGGTGAAGACTCCGCACATCTAGCCTTCGTCACGCTGGAAATAACTGCCTTGATTGTATCCCTCTTTGGTTCAAAATTTAAAAGTTTGTTACTCCACTCATTCAAAATCTCTGAGGAAATTACATCTCGACCCTTCACCGGCTCTTCCTCCCTTGCTGTCCCCGCCATCAACTCCGCCGCTGCATCCCAGCTCACCCTTTGCTCATGACCCCGAGCATCCTCAACAGTACATCCACGACCTCCAGTAGCACAACCTCCTCCAATAACGAGGCCCCGGTTACCTCCCCTACCAATATTCGTCTCATGATCCAGGGAAGCATAGGCTCCACTCCCCACCTCTGTGACAAACGCATCAAACATATCAATTCCAACAGAGATACTAATTCGTTCATGAATTACCTCATACCTGGCCGTATCAATCAACACACGTCCCACGCTGAAAGACACTCCCGAAATTGTTGCTGGATCATAACTCACCACCTCTCCCCACTGTTTACCAATTAATCAGAACGTATCTTCGGACCATGCATGAATCGGTATCCCACTGCACTTGATCCAGACTCTTCTCCTATCACACCGGTCAGTCTCACTCCAACGACAAACACGATAGAAAAATTTCAGAAGGCCATTCATAGTAAACGTTAGAGCCTCATCCGCCCGGTGGTTACTATCGAATATTAGCAAGGCTTTGTGAGCCCCCAACTCACAAACCTGCACTACATGGGGCCACTCCTGTCGAGCTATGGCGTTCAACCGGCTGTAATCAATAGCTTTCCGAGTACTACCAACAATGCTCCGCCGCAACCAGTCCATATTACTTTCTACCAGTGAAGCTTGGATGACCCGTACCCCCGTGTCCTCTGTAACCTTCGGCCAACACCATTGTTGAGGATCACTCTTAATTGCGTCCAACTGAACCTTGTCCAGATTGGCATTTGACTCACACTCGACCACCCTGTCTGCCCCAGAATTTTCCTCCTTATCAACAGAGTTCCCACAAACAACCACCCTCTTGTCAGCACCTATCATCGTACCAGCACTGTCCCGGCCATTATTCCCCTTGGAGTCACCCCTCCAGAACCTAGCCTCACTAACAAAAATCTCATTTTCCCGTAAGCGCATTCGGTTCATATCCGAAATAGCCTTCAACGCTCCACCTTTCGTAGTATACAGGATAAACGCAAACAAGTACACCAAGCCACCCATTGTCTTCCTAGATAAGTAAATGTCATTGATCCTCCCTGTCCAAGAGAACAACCAAACAACTCCCGCTTCGATATGTCTCCCGGTAGTCTGTCCACGAAGATGGTGAAAGAGTCCTATTCCAATTGAAAAAACTTTTCTCGATTCCAAACCCTTGAATCCCGAACTAGATGTTGAGCATGCATAAGCCGACCCTGCCCGGTGTTTCCCCACTCCCCACGCTCTCTCGCTCTCATGACCCTTTTATATAAAATCGTAATTAATTAAATAATTAAATAATTAAATAATTATGTCTATACTTAATTAATAATTTATATTAATTATTTAATTAATAATTTATAAATTTAAATAATATTATTGTAAAAAAATAGTAACTATATTAATTTTATTTACTTTAATTAATTAATTAAGTGAAACCATAATATGGACTAAAGTTAGTTCTTTTTAACGGAGAAGCGAGAGATGTTTTGAGTTCCTATTTATTGTTTATGACGTAAAAGTTGATGTGAAGTTACTTTTTATGACAGATGGGTCATAAATAGGAATTAAAATGAGTTATCTACTAAAGATGGAGATGGTCTTAAGGGTGTGTGTGGTTAGAAATGGATCCTCTCCAGTTTTTTTAACACTTGAGGAAATGCAGTGTGATCTCTCACCATTAACTTTATAAGTGGGGCCAGAATTAAATATGAGAGAGAGCATTGAAGGGTGAGAGATCACAATTGACACCATCCAGTTTTTTCTTTATTAGAGAGGATCCACTTCTTGCGTGGTTGGGACTTGGGAGAATTATAAATAATTCGTAAAAATTTTAAAATGAAATATCATATTCTCATATTTGGTTCAAAGTTTAAAAAGTTATTTTTAAACAAATTTGATTCTAGAAAATTAAAATACTATTATTTCAATTCCTATATTTTTTTTAGATATATTTAATTTTCATAAAAATAAAATCTGAATAATAAAGTAATGGTTCACACACTTCCTAAGAAAAATGGGTAGCAGGAAATGACTCAAGGAGTACCATCTCTGGCTATCTAGCATAGTCAAAGAAAATGTCTTAACACTTTTTCTCTCGTTTGAGGCTCCGTCTTGGAGGGACATTGCCGCCATCAGTCGTGCATTGTAGCGGTGGACCTCTCTCTCCTCTCTCCATTATTTTTCTATGTATTTTCTCTTTGTTCTTCCTTTTCTTTTCTTGTTTTTCATCTCTCTCTTCTTTTTGTTTTTCATTTCTCTATGTTGGTTGGATTCTTTCTTCTTTCATCATTTTTTTCTTTTTCTCTACTTTCTCTTGTCATCTATTTCTCTTCTTGTTTTGTAATTTATTGGCTTTGTTATTTTCTTTCAATAATTCTATTGGTGTGAAATTTTTTTTTGTAATATTTGATTCTTCTTGTATGATGGTTTGGTTCTCTCTCTTCATAGAAGATTTAGGTCTTGTGATACAGATATAAAAAAAATACATCAAAGATGATTTATTATAATGAAAAATTATCTAAAAAAAATTCACTTTTTTAAGAGTCAAAAACAGATAACTCACAATGTTACAACATTTTTTATATAAAATCTAAAAACTAAATATATTTTGAGTAAAATTAAGATTTTTTTTTGTTATTTGTAAATGTCACATGATTTTTTTTTTAAATAAAATTTATCTTCTATCAAAAAAGCCATGCATGGCATAATAAAAGAATTAATTTCACTTACGTTAGTTTTTTTTTTAATAAACTAAATTGAGTTGTTGAATATTTGAGGAACAAAATTTACTTATATGATTTTTTGAGGATCATTTTAAGTATTAATCATAAAAAGAATAATTTAGTTTTGATGTGACAATGTAAAAAAAATTAAATTTAAATCTAATCATGTTTTATGATAATCAGTATATGATCATTCAAATAAACAAATATGATTGAATAAGCCTATACAATTAATCTAACTATTCCAATTTCATGATTTATGAGAAAGGTAAAAAATATTAAATCTGATTTTAGACACACCATACGAGCATCTCTTTTTGGTTAAAAAAAAACTATGTTAAGTGTCAAAATCAGATATTAATATAAAATATATATTAAAATATAAAATATATACAACAACAATAAAGTCTTGTCCCACTAAATGGGTCAGCTACATGAATCAAACGACGTCATTGTGCGCTGTCATGTATCATGTCTACAGATAGACCGTTTACATGTAGATTTCGTTTGACCACCTCATGGATGGTCTTCTTAGGTCTTCCTCTGCCTTTCACCTCTTGTCCATCTTCCATCTCATCTATCCTCCTAACTGGATGTTCTATCGGTCTTCTTCTCACATATCCAAACCACCTGAGACGCGATTCAACCATCTTTTCCATAATGGGTGCTACTCCAACTCTCTCCCTTATATCTTCGTTTCTTATTTTATTCAATCGCGTATGATCACTCATCCATCTTAACATCTTCATCTCTGTCACACTCAGCTTATGTTCGTGCTCTCCTTTAGCCGCCCAACACTCCGTACCATAAAGCATAGCCGGTCTTATAGCGGTGCGATAGAATTTACCTTTAAGTTTTAAAGACACTTTTTTGTCGCATATAAAACTAGATGCACTCCGCCATTTTGACCAACCTGCTTGGATCTTATGATTTACATCCTGTTCAATCTCTCTATTATCCTGTATGATGCACCCAAAATACTTAAAACTTTTAACTTTTCGTAGGATGTTTTCTCCAATCTTCACCTCTATATTAGGGTTTTTCCATCTCCGACTGAACTTACATTCTATATATTCTGTCTTGCTACGGCTTATGAGTAGACCATACACTTCTAGAGCTTCTCTCCATAACTCCAACTTCTTATTTAGGTCTTCCCTTGACTCTCCCATAAGGACGATATCATCGGCAAAAAGCATGCACCATGGCACAGGCTCTTGGATGTGCTCTGCGAGTACTTCCAAGACTAATGTAAAAAGGTATGGACTTAAGGATGATCCATGGTGTAATCCTATACCAATAGGAAATTACTCTGTCACACCACCTTGAGTCTTCACACTAGTTGTGGCCCCATCATACATGTATTTAATTGCACGAATATATGCGATCCTTACTCTCCTCTTTTCTAAAACCTTCCATAAGACCTCCCTTGGTATTCTATCATACGCTTTTTCCAAATCAATAAATACCATATGTAGATTTCTTTTATTACTACGATACCTCTCCATCATCCTTCTTAATAGGTATATCGCTTCAGTGGTAGACCTGCCTAGCATAAATCCAAATTGGTTCTCTGTTACTTGTGTCTCTTTTCTCAACCTCCGTTCTATCACCCTTTCCCATAACTTCATGGTATGACTCATAAGCTTGATCCCTCTATAGTTTTCACAACTTTGTATATCCCCCTTATTCTTGTATATAGGTACCAAGGTGCTCTTTCTTCACTCATCAGGCATCTTCTTTGACCTTAAAATCTCATTAAAAAGCTTGGTTAACCAGTTGATGCCTTTTTCTCCAAGGCCCTTCCAAACCTCAATCGGGATATTATCAGGTCCTACTACCCTGCCATTTTTCATCTACTTTAGAGCCTCTTTTACCTCGAAGTATTGAATCCTTCGATAGTAGTCAAATTTTTGATCTTCTTCCCTTGTGCATAACCGACCAAGGCTCGGAAGAGTCTTCTGTCCCTCATTGAATAACTCGTAGAAGTAGCTCTTCCACCTTTCATTAATCTTCTCCTCTTGAGCCAACACTTCTCCATCCTTATCCTTTATGCACTTAACCTGATCCAAATCTCTCGTTCTTCTTTCACGGCTCTTTGCGATTCTATATATACATTTTTCTCATTCTTTCGTGCCCAAAGACTGGTAGAGACCCTCATATGCTCTTGTTCTTGTTTCGCTTACAGCCACTTTTGTCTCTTTCTTAGCCGCCTTATATTTTCCAGTTATTTGCGTTGCGGCATAAAAACCACTCTTTAAATCACTCCTTTTTTATCTTTATCTTTTCTTGTACACTCGCATTCCACCACCAGGACTCCTTGTCTCTTGGCCCTATTCCTTTAGATTCACCAAAGCTTTCTTTTGCTGTTCTTCTAATAACTTCTACCATCTCCCTCTACATCTCTTCCGCGCTTCCATTCCTATCCCACTTTGCCTCTTCTCCTACCCGTCTTAGGAAGCTTTTTTGTTCCTCACCTTTCATCCGCCACCACCTCGTCCTTGGGTTCTTCGTATGATGTCTTTTCCTCAACTTTTGCTCCATGCGAAAGTCCATGACGAGCACCCTATGTTGTGTTATCAAACTCTCTTCCGGGATAATTTTACAATTAATGCAAAATTTCCGATCGACTCTCCTCAACAAGAAGAAGTCGATTTGAGAGCTTGTCATGCCACTCTTATAGGTTATAAGATGTTCGTCTCTCTTTTTAAAACATGTATTTGCGATGAGAAGATCAAAAGTTGAGAAAAAGTCCAAAATAGTTTTACCCTCGACATTGATCACCGCGAAACCATGACCTCCATGAATACTCCCATATCCAGTCACTTCTCTCCCAACATGGCCATTTAAATCTCCTCCTAAGAAAATCTTATCTCCCAAAGGTATGTCTTGAACCAAACTCTCTAAATCCTCCCAAAACCTTATCTTGTGCTGTTCGTCCGAACCCACTTGCGGTGCATAGGCGCTAATCACATGGAAAGCACCTCCCTCCACCACAAGTTTGATAGAGATGATCCGATCTCCCACCCTCTTGACATCCACTACGTCCTTTTTCCACTGCTTATCCACAATTATTCCAACCCCATTCCTATTCTTCACATTTCCTGTATACCAAAGTTTGAAACCAGAAGTATCCAACTCCCTAGCCTTCGCACCAACCCACTTTGTTTCTTATAGGCACATAATGTTAATCTTCCTCCTTGTCATGGTGTCCACCACCTCTATGGACTTTCCTGTTAGAGTGCCTATGTTCCATGTCCCGAATCTCAACCTTCTATCGCTTCGACCTTTACCTTTTCCTTTTCCTTTGTGAACTAGCTTATTTACCCTCGTCTGTTTACAAAAACGCAAGAACCCTTGCTCATTTAACACTATATCCGGGCACCGTTGCAGCAGCTCTTGCTCATTTGACACCGTACTCGAGCCATACAACGCGTTGTTTTCGGGCAACGACCTAGCTTTAGCGTAATAATAATGTCTTTGATTTATGTCATGGGGATTCGACTATATTTTTATGTTGGTTGTCGAAGACCTAACACAACACTCCTCCTTTATCTGGGCTTGAGACCGGCTATGTACCACAAGTGTAACATAGGCGGAGCTATTAAAATATAAAATATATATTAAAAATAAATTAAAAATATATATTTACACATAATATTAAAAAGAAAAGTCTTTAAAATACTTTGGGAGGTCAAGTGGACCTAGTAGATTTAAGACCAAAATAATTTCATTTATTTAATTTGTTTTTGTGAAATTGTCTAATTTTTGCATGTGATGTGACTCACCTTACTCCTTTTCCTCTCACCCTCTTTCATTGCCTCATTTTCAGTGTTCTTGTTCTCTCTTTGTTCCCTTCCACAACACACACACACACACACATTAGAGAAAGAGAGAGAAATCTACAGAGCCAAACGACCACTTTGTTGTAATCTGGATTCTCTAACATTGTTACCCTTCTGATCCTCATGTGTTGCACCATACATCCCTTTGAAGTATCGCGTTATTATCATTCTTAATTAATTAATTAATTAAGGCTCCATCATTTGGGCCTTCATAATTCACGTACGTACATCTTTCTTTCCTTCCTTTTCAATTAATCTCATCATTTTTGTTGCGTAATTATGTGGAGAAATTAATATATAATATAGTAATCTACATTGTTTATTCAAATGATAATTGTTTTTTGGATTTGTCTTCTTCAAATGCATTAGTGTGTATGTGTTCCTCTGATCTTGTAAATGCAAAACATTGGTTCATCATTACGAGCACCCATTTGCTTCTCTCTAATTCTGAGGACAAAATTTACTGTTAACTACATTGAGGAATAATACTCCAATTATAGTATTTAAAATTTTTTTAGTTTGACACTTGATTTTCAATACATTTTAGTTTTTAAGTTAGTCATGAACATTTTTAGTTTATTAAACAAATAAGTTTTTACATTATTAGATTTTTTTACTTAATTAAAGGCTAACGAAAAATTGCCTACTCAAATCACTTATATTAACGTTTATAATTTTTAATAAATTTTACGTGTTTTCTTAAATAACAATAGAAATTGATTTAACTAAATTTATTTTTTTCATCGGAGAATTTGACATAAAGACGAATTTGTCTAGCAATACAAAATATTAGGAACCAATTTGCTAATTAAAATTTGTTGATAGCTAAATATTCAACTAAAATTTTGTTGAAAATTAATTTGGATCTTACTCCATAGATTAAAATGTGTATCCTTTTTATCCCTTGCATGCATGAACTTAATTGCTAACGTTGTGCATGGTTTGTAACTTACCTTCATTTTATAGTGAAATTTATATATATTTTATAGTGATAATTAAACTTTTATTTATCATTTGAGAGGATTTTTTTTCCAATATTGTACTTGGTAGACTTATAACTTCACTAAATAATGATTTTGATAGGAAAGCACTATGAAAAGAATTATATAAATTATTTTTAATAGTGTTTTTCGAAATGAGTGAAAAAAACATTTGTTGATAGTTACATTATTAGAAAATGTGTTGTTCATTTATAATTTTTCATTATTTCATGAACAAATTCTTTTCTAATGGACTAAGCCACATATTTAAGTTGCATGAATTTCATTTGTTTATCCCATATTGTTTTGAGAAAATGCCATAATATTTTAGTAGTGTTTAGGAAGAAATAAAAAATTAATTCATGAATATCCTTATTTTTTATATTTTTATAATTTTAAGATTAACTACTAAATTAATTGCTCATATAAAATATATGTTAAAATAAAAAATATACATTAATTTATTTAAATAATACATATATTTATACATAATATAAATATATAATAATTGAATTGATAGTTAATTTTCTGTGTATGTATATGTATCTTTTTTGTTTTCTCCATCTTTTTAGTGTATGCTAATTAATACAGGCTTCAATGTTCCAACTCCCAACATAAATTTCATCACCAAATATATTTTGAATATGTTTTTTTTCTTTTTATAATATGTCAATTTTCTTAAATTTGTTAATTGATATATCAATTTTGGAGCTTCAGCCATGAAACCACTTGAAGGGATAAGTGATGATGTCAAAGGAAGACTTGCATGCTATAAAGAAGATTGGACAAAGGGATTTAAATCTGGCTTTAGGTAAATCAATTTTATTTTTGGACTTGGGAAACACATTGCATGAATTGGCTAGAAAGTTTTCAAATAGGAAAAGTATATATAAATAATGAAAATACTAAACAATGTGAACAATGGAATATCGGATATTCATTTCACTAGGTGTGCGGATGGTTATTCTAATATTAAGATTTAGGTGAGTAATTTAAAAGTGTAGTGTGTTTTTATTTGATTGGTGGTTATTCATGTTATTCAAGAAAATTACTGGTTACCTAACATAACCTTTGAAATATTGTTGTGTGATTAATTAATTTCAGGATATTTGCTCCAACTTTCTACATATTTTTTGCTTCTGCTATCCCCGTAATTGCTTTTGGGGAACAACTTAATAAGGAAACAAGTAAGATTCTTTACTTTGGTTTTTTGTAAAAATATGCAAGTAAAAATATAAACGAAACATATGGTTAATTGATTACTTTGGTTTTTTTGTAAATAATAAGCATGGAATATTTGATTATATAATGCAGATGGGAGCTTGGGGATAGTGGAATCATTAATATCTACGGGGCTTTGTGGAATTATCCACTCAATATTTGGTGGTCAGCCATTGTTGATTGTTGGTGTTGCTGAACCCACCATTATAATGTATCATATTATGTTTCAGTTTTGCGCATCAAAACCAGATTTCGGTGCCAAACTCTTTTTGCCTTGGGCTGCTTGGGTTTGTGTGTGGACAGCATTATTTCTAATTGTGCTTGCAATTTTCAATGCATGCACAGTTATCTCAAGGTTCACAAGAATTTGCGAGGAATTATTCGGAATGCTAATCACTGTCCTTTTCGTTCAACAAGCTGTAAAGGTATAAATCGAAGAAAATCTTATGCCTTAAACTGTTCAAATTGTGATGTTGATGGTTTGATGAACCAGAAAGGATTAAAAAAGAAAGAAAAATAAATTTTTTTCATTGTCGAAGAGAATGAAAAATTCCTTTTAAAAATATTTGTTAAGTTATTACATCTTATATACTATGTACTCTTTATGTATTTTTACTAAAAAAAATAATTACAACAGTTATTGATAAAAAAATAATCTAAATAACTAAAAAACAATTAGAAACATTCCAAATAAATAATAAAAGGAAAAAGATTATTGAAGTAGAGAACTGTTTTTGTGTAGCACAGGGTGTGTTGTACGAATTCCTTCCAGCTGAGGGCGGAGATGGAAACTCAGAGGATTCAAAATTCCAATGGAGATACATAAATGGCTTACTGGCTGTGATATTCTCTTTTGGGTTACTTCTGAGTGCGAAGCAAAGTAGAAAAGCAAGACATTGGCGATATGGGACAGGGTGGCTAAGAGCTTTAATAGCAGATTATGGGGTTCCATTGATGGTGGTGTTTTGGACTGCATTATCGTACACAAAACCAAGCAAAGTTCCATCTCAAGTTCCTCGCAGGTTGTTTTGTCCACTGCCCTGGCAATCTGAATCTCTCTACCACTGGACAGTAGTGAAGGACATGGGCAAGGTACCCATCTTTTATATTGTGGCGGCGGTTATACCTGCTCTCATGGTTGCTGCTTTATACTTTTTTGATCATAGTGTTGCTTCCAAGATGGCTCAGCAAAAGGAATTTAACCTTCAAAAACCTTCTGCTTACCACTATGATCTTTTCTTGCTTGGACTCATGGTATATATATATGCTCTCTTCTATTTTATTTTAATTTTCATGCATTCTCGTTGTAAATCAAATTACATAACGGTCAAAACTCAAGCGCAGTTAACTTCTTGTGAAGTTGATAGCTCAGAGCCGTTAGATGATAATTTAGTCAAACTTAACAAATTATTTAAAGGCTCTCTCAGCTATTAACTCCACATAATAATAATAATGCACATTAGCAAAAAGTAGTTCCCTTATTTATTGAGTGTGTAAATAGAATGTGACTGGATGATAGATTATTTTGTTTTATGTTTAATTTAGACTCTACTTTGTGGTGTTCTTGGGCTTCCTCCATCAAATGGAGTCCTTCCTCAATCACCAATGCATACAAAGAGTCTTGCAGTTCTTAATAGGCAGGTAATAAATAATAGTTAAAGTGTTCATCTTTGGCAACTCCAAATTAAGTCATCAACTCATAATAATAACAATAATTCCATGAATTTGTAGATTATCCGAAAGAAGATGGAGAAGAAAGCGAAAGAAGTGCTTAAGAAACAAGGGAGCCACGCAGAATTATTCGGCAGGATGCAATCTGTGATTATAGAAATGGATGCAGATCCTACTGTAAGTTTTACCACAAATTCACTTTCATCAGTCACTAAAATTCTCTAGTTATTAATGAACACTTTTGACTTGGTGTAGTTTAAAGAAATGGAGAAATTGAAAAAGGCAGTGATGAAATCTGAGGATGAGAAGGAAGGTGAAAAAAATGTAGAAAGTTTTGATATGAAACAAATAGAGGAACATCTACCTGTGCGTGTTAATGAGCAAAGGCTTAGCAACTTGTTGCAGTCTCTTATGGTTGGGTTATCAGTTTTGATGATCCCCATCATAAGAAAAATACCTACATCAGTTTTGTGGGGATATTTTGCTTTCATGGCCATTGATAGTCTCCCTGGCAATCAATTCTGGGAAAGGTTCTTGCTACTCTTTATCCCAAAAAGTCGCCGCTACAAGTAAGTATTATAATTTAAGAATTTTTTAAAATAATTTTAATATTGTATTTTTTAAGAAGTATAGTAAATTTAGTGATAATTGATTTTGTGCAGAATTTTGGAAGGTCCACATGCAAGTTTTGTGGAGCTGGTACCATTCAAGGTGACAGCATTATTCACAGGGTTGCAATTGGTGTATTTCTTGATTTGTTACGGGATGACGTGGATACCAACGGGAGGAATACTGTTCCCTTTGCCTTTCTTCCTTCTCATACTCATTAGAGAGCATCTCCTTCCTAAGTTCTTCAAAGCCCAACATCTTCATGAACTTGATGCTTCTGAGTACGAGGAAGTTGCTGGTGATCCTACTGTTTCTCAAATGATACCACTCATGATGGTACGCTTCATTTATATACTATGCTTCTTTCAACTTTTATATAGCATCAGAAGCATTTAAGTATTTAAGTTGGAAGATGAAAACATTTGTTTTGTACAGGATAACGAGCAGGGTAACACGGATGATGAGGATGATAAGTTAGGTTTGGGTGCAGAGATATTGGATGAGATGACTACTCACAGAGGAGAGTTGAAACATAGAACTCTAACAAGATTAGATAGAGAATCCCATTCTCATTCTGAAGAACCTCCTCATCAACAATAATGCTGAAGTCTCACTACTCTATTGGCTTTCTTATAATTAGAATTGATCATGATGTGAGTGGAATCCTATCAAAGGGGATTGGAATGCTCAAGTTTCTTCAAATAAAATACAAAGGATTCAACCATGGGAACTATAAAGAAATGCACATAGAGATGAGTTGAGTATTGAATTAGGTTTCAGTATATTATAGGAAATTAAAAAGTATATTAGAATATTCTCGAGTTTGACGCTCGGTTTTGTTCATTACTTGGCCATCACAAATCCCAGATCAGAGGGAAAAGAATAAGAGTTCATGTGATATGAGAAAATTAAAAGGGACAAAGAACAAGAAGGCGATGTTTTATTAAACCAAAAAAATCTGGAGTAGATAATTATTTTAGTCTGAAATTTTTAATGTATCCAGACATTATGTTACTACTACATGACTAATAAATATCATAATTTAGTGGTTAGTAATTTGTATTTATATTTACAGGTTTTGCATATAATAAATATATAATTTACATTAGTTTTACAAACATAAATCAATACATTTGTATATATATTTTTTAAAATTTGTACACATTAATTAATAAAATTATTTATTAAAAATAATTTAATATTTATATTGAATAAATATTAATTAAAATTACT
>NC_029790.2:129802949-129826277 GCF_000816755.2 Arachis ipaensis
TCAATTGGATTTGACTCAAAAGGAAGACGATGAGAATTCTCATCTCATGATATCTCAAGAACAAAGAGAAACATTAATTGCATTACTTCAACAAGGGAATAACCAAAATAACATTGCTCAGCAAAACCAGCCTATACAGAACCACACAGGTATACCAATTTATATTCTGCACATGAGTTCATATATTTCACACATCTTATTCACAAAAATCTTTTTTTTTTCAAATTTATGGATAATAGATAGTGGTGCAACTGACCATGTGTCCTTTTTTCTCAAAATTTTTTTTAGCTATCACTACTTTGATTCCATCCTTGTGAAATTGCTTGATGGAAGCCAAACCTTGACAAAAATAGTTGGAACAGTGGTTTTTTGAAATAACCTATATCTCACTGAAGTGTTGTATATACCGTCTTTTACCTTTAATCTACTGTCAGTATCTAAGGCTACAAAATAATTAAATTGCCACTTTTCTATGACTGACATGTGCTGTGAGATACAGGACAGGAATACTTCGAAGATGATTGGGTGTGCTAAGGAATCAAATGGACTTTACACATTGAGAGTCAGCCCATTATGCTCACAAACTACCACCATATCTGCATCAACACCCTACACATTAGAAATTTCTAAAACTGCACCACAAATCTCTCTTTAATCACCACACAACAAAAGCTGCACAATATTCTACATACCACACTCACATGTTTTGAAAATATAGCATAGAAAATAATGCCAAATTATGGCATCTAAGATTGGGGCATTTTCTTGAAAGTAGATCTATTGTAATAAAGAAAGATTTTTTCTTCATAGAATGCACATGCTATATTGAACCTTGTGATCCTTGCCATTTGGACAAACAAAAGAAATTATCTTTTACAAGAAACATTACACAATCTTCTAAAGCTTTTGATTTGGTACATCTAGACATATGGGCATCCCTTCAATCCCTTCAATTGATGGACATCGATATTTTTTAACAATCGTTGATGACAAAACCAGGTTCACTTGGGTTCATTTTTTCAAATTAAAGTCTGAAGTACCAATCCTAGTTAAGAATTTTGTGACACACATAGTTGAAAAAATTAAATGTATATTATTTAATTTTTGGATCGAAGGTATAAGATACGAAATTTTGAATATAGCATGAATGGCTTAAGTATGATAGAATTAGATATGAAAGAAATGTTCGAAACTAATAGAATATAATTAGGTAACAATCGTTGATGACAAAACCAGGTTCACCTGGGTTTATTTTTTCAAATTAAAGTCTGAAGTACCAATCCTAGTTAAGAATTTTGTGACACACATAGAGACACAGTTTGAAAAAATTGTCAAGTGCTTCAGGTCTGATAATGGACCCGAATTTAATTTGATTTCATTTTTTGAAGAAAAAGGCATCATTCATCAAACATCTTATGTCGAAACACCACAACAAAATGGTGTGGTAGAGAGGAAGCACCAACACCTATTGGACATGGTTAGAGTACTTTTATTTCACTCTTCAATTCCGAAATCCTTTTGGACTTATGCTGTTAGCCATGCCGCCTTTCTCATAAATAGGTTACCAAGCATCGCTTTAAAGGACATAGCACCTTATGAACTATTTTTTTTGAAAAACCAGATTTACCGAGTTTGAAAGTTTTTGGTTGCTTGGCTTATGCTACCACCCTCACCGCACATAGAAAGAAGTTAGACAAACGGGCAAGGAAGTGTGTGTTCTTAGGCTATAAGTTACACACTAAAGGTTCTATCTTGTATGACATTAATTCAAGAGAACTGTTTCTATCTAGAAATGTTCAATTCTACGAGAAAGTGTTTTCTTTTGAAAAGAATTCAGATTCTACACCTCAAGGTCATGTGCATGCACATAGTCAGCATATAGATAACACAAACTTGTTTTCTCCCATATATGACGAGCATAAAAACCATTCGAATCAAATTTTTTAGCACACACAATTTCGCACTAGCCCAGGACAACAATCACAATCTGTCGAGTCAAAAAATCATATATTGACACCCCTTCATCCACCAATTGAAAACCAGGAATCGCATTCATCCCAGCATACACCATTACCACCATTGCATTCACATCACTCATCACCTCCACAAATTATTCACCCCACTGCTGTCCAAAGACCGAACAGAATTAGAAAACCACCAGTCTATTTGGATGACTATCAATGTGCATTGTTACCATCATCAGGACACATTCAATCACCAGGTACCCTCTTTCCAAATATATCACTTACCAGTAACTCTCACCGAATTACAGAGCTTTTTCTTTAGCTGTGTCCACCATTTCAGAACCAAAATCATACAATGAAGCAATTCAACATCTTTGTTGGAAGAATGCAATAAATGCTAAACTTCTTGCTCTTGAAAATAACAAGACATGGGTGCTTACCAAACTGCCTCCTGGAAAGAATGTAATTGGATCTAAATGGGTTTTTAAGGTGAAATTCAATGCTGATGGGACTGTTGAAAGGCATAAGGCCAGGCTGGTGGCTAAAGGTTTTAATCAAAAAGAGGGATTCGATTATTTTGACACCTTCAGTCCGGTGGTTTGCATGGCAACACTATGTGTTTTACTTTCTATCGCAGTCCCCAAGCTGTGGTATCTACACCAGTTAGATGTCAATACGGCGTTTCTTCATGGGGATTTGCCGGAAGAGGTATACATGAAGGTCCTTGATGGTCTTGAAGCCCTTGCTGGATCAGTTTGCAAGCTTAACAAGTCACTTTATGTACTAAAACTAGCTAGTCGCCAGTGGAATACCAAGCTTGTCTCAGTCTTATCTGAAGCTAGATACGTACAATCCAAGTCAGACTATTCACTCTTCACTCGGCGAACTCCATCTAATTTCATAGCCATTATAGCCTATGTTGATGACTTGGTTTTGGCAGGCGACGACATTCAAGAAATTACCCGGATCAAACAGCTATTGGATACCCACTTCAGCATCAAGGACCTGGGAAAACTCAAATATTTCCTTGGCATGGAAGTTGCATACAACACTAAGGGGCTTGCTTTGTTGTAAAAGAAATATACTACAGATTTGATAGAGGAATTTGGGTTGATCGAAGCCAAACCCGTATACACACCGATAAATTATTCCACTCATCTATCAAAGGCCTCTGGAGACCCTATAAATGATTCAAAGCTCTATCATCGCCTCATTGATAAACTACAGTATTTGACTAACAACAAGGCCAGATATTGCATTTGCCGTGGGTAAACTCAACTAGTACCTAGAGTCCCCAATGACTAAACACTATAAAGCTGCTCTGCGGATACTTCGCTACCTCAAGAAGCCCCCTGTTGCAAGTCTGTTCTTCCCTCTCAGCACTGATTTCAGCCTCACTGGGTTTGCGAACGCTGACTGGGCAACTTGTCCAGACACAAGGAGATCTGTTTCTGGCTACTGTTTCTTCCTAGGGACCACCTTAATCTCTTGGAAGAGCAGCAAGCAGCAAACTGTGTCTCGATCGTCTTCAGAGGCGGAATATCGAGCATTGGCAAATGCGACGTGTGAGGGTCTGTGGCTTCTTCAGTTATTAAGAACTCTTGGCATTGATCATGCGCAGCCATTCACCCTCTATAGCAATAGCCAATCCGCACTTCACATGGCTGCTAATCCAGTTCTGCATGAGAGGACGAAGCACATAGAGGCTGACTGCCACATTGTGCGAGACATGGCCAATGAGGGGATCTTGAAGCTGCTTCCTGTCACATCTACTAACCAAACAACAGATTTGCTCACCAAAATACTTGCTCCAGGACCTTTCTATTCATGTTATCGCAAACTAGGATTGTTAGATGTTTACACTCCTAGTTTGAGGGGATGTTAGTTGATATATATCGTTATTATACCATATGCTAATTATAGTAAAGCTAGTTAGTTAGAGATTACTAACTGTTAACTTACCTTAGTTAGTTAGTTGGTTTTAGCTTAACTAGAGTTGGTTAGTCCACATGCTGTTGTATATATAGTGCAGCTATACCAAATTTTACCTTTGTAATTTTTCATTCTCTTTCAACAAGAAATCTGAATCATTTCACCACTTTTTCTGCTTCTCTTTCTTCTCGCTTTCTGTCTCTCAACCTTTCACAGTTCCAATTTTCACATAAATATTCTAAATATTGGAATTCAATTCAATTTAATTTTAGCTGAAATTCAATTATTGATAGAATTCAATTCAATTCTATACCAGGGGCGGAGCTAAAAAATTTTTTGGGAGGGGCGAACATGAAAACTATAAGTTAAGAAGAGAGAAAAATTGAAAATTAAAAGGAAACTAAACTAAAAAATTAAAGGTTTTGGAGGGGCCATTGCCCCCCTTCCCACAAACGTGGCTCCGCCACTGTTCTATACTATTAAAAGTTTTTAAAGTATTGCAAAATAAAAAAAAATTGTTGAAATGGTTAATACTCAATTCTTCTTCTCTTGAGTATTCTATGTATGTCGACTAACAATTCGTTACCAAGCACTCCTAACACCATATAGAATATGGCTGTTATTAATTAATTAAGCATTTAAATTATTTTATAATTAACAAAACAAAAAAACAATACACGTTGATTATTAAGAATTGTTTCCATTATCATGAAATAGAAAAGAAAATTGTGAACCCCTAACAAGTTTCTTCTTTCTTTCTTTCTTTTTTTTATTTTTTGAACTCTTTTCTGAAATTGCCAATAGAAAATGGTAAGAAAATATATAATTGACAATTAATAATTCATCATTCGACAAGAATACAAGAATTAGACAAGAGTTTATATCATATATCTCTTATTTATTTATTTCAACAATTTCTTCCTTTGTTCGACCTTCGACCTTTGTATTTATTTATTTTAATTACTTTAATTAACATAACAAATAGTAATATTTTTTAAGAAATAAGAGACGTTAAAAAAAATCTATCAAATTTTGTTTTCCTATTCTAAATTCAATAGTAATGCTCAAAATGATATTGAATAATTTTAACTGAGTTATACATTGGAGTCAAAAGATAATTTGCATCCTCAACAAGATATATATATATAAAGAAAAAAAAGCTCAAGATAACATGATCTTATCAAGTGTAAAAACGAAAATATTTAGAAAATCCGTTCTCCTTCTTTTGGAGATTTAATAATAACAATTATTCTTCTTAGGCATTCTATTCATTTTCGTCACCAAAATTGCTAAAGCCTCCTTAGACAATGAAATAGCAGAGCATGAAAAGAAGAAAGCGCCATATTCCATGAGCCCAAACTATGTGATTGAATAAATCCTCCTCCATCTCTTGCGGGTCGAAGACTCCTTCTCCTTTTGCAAACTCCAATTCATATTTTTTATAGAGAAATCTCTTATCAACATAAAACAAGATCTTTTTTAAATCATATTAAGAAATTCCTTGGTTCAGACCGAAAAAACAATGTCACTCGATCATTATCAAACTAACTGCAACATTCCATGTTTTAATAATAAAAGCTTTTTCAACATGTTTAAACAATGTCAATACAATAATCCCTATATAGGATTTCAACAAGTAATGAAACAGTTCAACTACGCATTAACAGAAAATCTCTGTGAAGAGCTATTTCATATGTACATATTTTTGGTTGGTTAAGTTTCTAAGAATTACAACTGAGTAACACTAACTATGAAAATGACCAAAGGTTTTAAGATACTTCATCTTTAAACCATATTACCCAAATTCACATTGTGTGATAACATACTTTAATATACAGATTTCTTCAGCTCAGATTGTAAAAAAGATCAAAACGTCAAAAACGGTTAACAAAAAAGTGGGGTCATGCATTTAGCAGATGAATTTGTTTTGAAGATAGCAGTGAAAATCATATACCTATGCCATTAATCTTAGGCTCTTGGCACTACATATCTTTTCCTAGGAAATTCAGTCAAATAAAGCACAGTTGCTCATCACACCAATCATGAGCTCTAGGTTACTATCAAGAAATCTTAAGCACTAACAAATCAGTTACAACAAAGAATATCTACCAAAATAGGATGCATTATAGCCATGGCAACAAACAGAGACTCAAAAGTCATCCAATAACAAAAGTTCAAAATTCATTCATAATAATGAGATAACCAAAACCGCTGCTATTGAGTTCATGATAATTCCCAAATCCTCCAATCCAATTGCCACAAAATTTACTAAGTTTTGTAATAATTTCAACAATAATAGAAAAATTATTAATTTGAGTTGATGTATCTTACCTTCTATAAACCATTCAATAAGCCTCTAGCAATCATTTCCCAAAAGAGAATAAATATGGGGGGGTTTACTTTAAATATGGGGGAAATGAAAAGATCGAAAGACAATAAGAGTGCAGGGAAGCTTCACAACTAACAAGGATTCCCTTTGAATGATGAAAATCACAACCGTTTCAGCTTAGGAATAAATTAACACCAATGCACATATATAATTACAAAAACAAAAATGGAAATAATGATAGATCCTTCAGGCCACATATAACAGCCATCTAGTCACCGAAAATGCCATAAAATAAGCTACGGCAAAGAAAACACTTAGGTGTGGGTAAAGCAGAATAAAGAATCACAATCATGTGAAGATCTAAAAGCATTAGTATCGAATGGAAAGTCGATCGAGAAGATGGTAACAAAACACAAGTTAAAAAGAAAGAGATACGAACAACATTTTGTGATGTCTAACAAGAAGAATCTCATCTACTTTTATGCTTGCAATAGGCCTCTAGATATCATCTCACGAAGAAGTTTCTCCGCTTTATCATTTTCACCATTTTCAAATAGAGCACGAATGATTGTTTCATAAGTCACAGCATTGGGTAAGCAACCATTGTCTTCCATTTTTGCCATGAGTGCCAATGCTTCGAGAAGCAGACCCTCTTTGCAAAGCCCATTGATCACAATGGTGTATGTCTGCACATTTGGACGATAGCCTTTAATGGAAAGATCTTGAAATATCTCTTTTGCCTTTTTAATTCTTCCACTTTTGTACAGGCCATCTATAAGTATGTTGTATGTATATATATCTGGATCAATGCCACTCTCTTTCATTTGATTGAATAACATAAGTGCCTTGTCAAGTTGCTGGTTTTTAAACATCCCATCCAACAAGGAATTGTAAGTGATTACATTAGCAGGTTGACCTCTATCATGCATCTCAACAAGAAGCTCCAAAGCACAAGAGATTCTCTTTGATTTGCTCAAGCCATCAATAAGAGTGGTGTAAGTTACCGTATTTGGAACCAAGTACTTACGACACATTTCTTCAAAGAGATTCAAGGCTTCGTCAACCATTTTACTTTTGCACAAGCCATTAATCATGATACTGTAACTTTGAACATCAAGTGACACTCTACTTTGGACCATTGTGTTGAATACAAATTTTGCCTTATTTACTTCATTAACCAAACAATGCCCATCCATTAAGCTGTTATAAGTAACCACATTTGGTTTCACACCATGTTTTATCATCACAGCCAACACATTCTTAGCATCTTTGATCTTTCCTTCCTTGCATAGCCCATCGATCAAAATACTATAGGTATAAACATTAGGAGTAATGTTTTTAAGCACCATATCACCTAGCAAATCAATGGCTTCCTTAAATTGACCCATAAGACACAATCCAAAAACGAGAGAATTGTATGTGATAACATTAGGATAAATTCCCTTAGCAAGCATTTCAGAGAATAAATGAAAAGACTCACTTACAAGTGTATCCCTGCACAAGCTATCAATAATTGCGCTGTACATGACGACATTAGGAACAATCCCATGCCGTGGGATGTTTCTCAACACTTGAATAGCAGTTGATGTGTGTCCGGTCTTACAGAGGCCATTGATCAAGGTCCCATAAGTGACTTGATTAAAGTGAAATCCATGAGCCAGCAGTCTGTCATGAAAGCGCACTGCTTTTTCAACACTACCACAGAGACAGAGACCTTTCAGGATTGTTGTCAATGTTACCGTATTAGGTTGATAATCCATTCTGAAAATCTTGGCCAATACAGAGAAAGCAAGCGTCATACGACCCATGCCGCAACAACAATTAATTAGGATGCTCAAAGTAAATAAGTCGGCCATTGATCAAGGTCCCATAAGTGACTTGATTAAAGTGAAATCCATGAGCCAGCACTCTGTCATGAAAGCGCACTGCTTTTTCAACACTACCACAGAGACAGAGACCTTTCAGGATTGTTGTCAATGTTACCGTATTAGGTTGATAATCCATTCTGAAAATCTTGGCCAATACAGAGAAAGCAAGCGTCATACGACCCATGCCGCAACAACAATTAATTAGGATGCTCAAAGTAAATAAGTCGGGAGCGATTCCTCTTGCTTGCAATTGCTGAAAAAGGGAAATGGCGGTGGGGAAATGGTTGGTCTTGGCAAGAGATCCCAAAATCTTGGTGAATTGGATGATGGATGGAGGGCGACGCATAGAGAGCATGCGAGTGAAGGAATCAACAGCTTCATCAAGTGATTGGGACTGAGAGGGAGAGTGTAGGGATGAAGTTGAAGGGAAGCAAAGACGGAAAGCTGAATAGGGAACACAATAAGGAGAGGGATTTGGGATTTGAAGAGCATACCTTAACATGATTCGTGAGAATGAGAGAAATGACAACATTCTTGCAACCACCAACAGAGGGAGGGTAGAATCAAGCTTGTTCGAGGTTATTCACTTATTTGTCTAATTGTTTCGACTTTTTGTTATCTTATTTAGGCCACGGATTTTAGTAATTTCAAATTGAACCCTATGTTATTAATCAATCCTTGCATTAGTACGTACTTTCCATATTTCAATTTTACTTATACATGGTTGATGATCCTTAAGGTTGCTCTTTATTAATGCAATGTACACAAAAATCAAGATATATGAATGCATTAAAATATAATTATCTTTTCCTGCAAACAAAACTGAGTTAGAGTGGTACTCCTCATCTAGCGCCCGACGCTCTGCTAGGGTTTCACTGCGCCGCCTCCATGGTTACACCTTTCTTTGTCTTTTCTTCGTCAAACCTTTTTCCATCTTCTTCTACTTTCTTTTCTTAATTTCTTTTCCACTTAGCTCCCTAATTTTAGTTTTCTCTCCCAATTCATTCCTCTTTTAATTCATTCTGTTTTCTTATTCACTCATTCCATATATCTTATTTCTCTTTGAAATCATTGAATACCAATTCTGATGCAACAAATCAGAGACTTAGAACCCTCATATAATTGCTATGACGGTGGAGGGTGCCAGCCTTCAAGTGGCACCCAGAGAAATATGAAACTGCTCTCGTGGAATTGTCGGGGTTTGGGGAGACCCCTGACAATCCACAATCTTAAAGGGATTTGCAAATCCTACTCCCCCGAAGTTGGTTTTATCTGTGAAACAAAAAATCAATCTCGACAAGTTGAAGGAAAACTAAGATCTTGTGGCTTCAAGGAATGGTTTATTGTGGATCCGGATGGATTATCAGGGGGTTTGGCAATGGCATGGAGGGATGGTTGCACTGTTCAGATTTTACAGCATGGTAGATTTTTCATTGCGACATCAGTTCTGACAGCTGGTTCTAATGATCCCTATGGTGTTCTAGGTGTTTATCTCAGTTCAAATGATCAACATAGAATGGCTCAATTTGCTGAATTAACTTCAGTCACCCAACAGTTCGATGGTAAGGTTGTGTTAATGGGGGGATTTTAATGCCATTTCTAACCAATTGGAGAAAGAAGGTGGGGGTGCTAAATCTCCTTCTTCTATTGAAACCTTTAATAGTTTTATTGATGATAATTCCCTAATTGATATTGGTATGGTCAGAAGACCATTCACTTGGTCAAATAGACGGAGGGGTGATGAGTTGATACAGGAAAGACTGGACCGATTCCTAGTAGGAGTTGATTGGCAGCAACTCTATCCCAATGCAACGGTTCTTAGACTGTCAGAATCAGGCTCGGATCACGCCCCTCTTCTCTTAGACTCTAATCCGAGAACTGAGATATCTAAACGCCGATTCAAATTCCAAGAAAGATGGTGTTCCTCCTAATTGCTCACGAGTGTATGCATTACTTGAAGAACAAAAAAAGGGGTCTCGAAAATGAAATGGCGCTAAAATTAGATATGAGTAAGGCATATGATAGGGTAGAATGACACTTTCTTTGGTTTATATTAGAGAAGTTTGGTTTTGGCTCCCGGTGGATCATGTGGATTCGAGAATTAGTGACAACTGTTTCTTATTTTGTTATTGTGGAAGGACAACCTTATGGTTTCTTCAAACCAAATAGAGGTATTCGACAAGGAGATCCTCTATCCCCCTATCTTTTTCTTTTCTGTGCAGAAGGTCTCTCCTTCTTGCTACACAAGGCAGAACAAAACAGACTAATTCAGGGTCTTCAGATACATAGGCGATGTCCCAAGGTCAACCACCTCCTATTTGCTGATGATTCCATCTTATTCTATAAGGCTAACCCTGAAGCATGTTCAAATATCCTGCATTTATTGAATTCTTATGAAAGCATCAGTGGCCAGAGGGTAAATCTTAATAAATCTGCTGCATTCTTTAGCCACAACACTCCCTCTACTACTCGTACACTACTGGCTAACTCTATGAATATTAATCATATTGGGGCTCAGGATAAATACCTTGGTTTGCCTTCTACAGTCTCTAAATCGAAAAAGGCTTCTTTTAGTATGATCAAAGAAAAGATTCGGAAAAGAATCCAAGGGTGGAAGCGCAATCTTCTTTCGTCAGGTGGTAGACACATATTGCTTAAGGCAGTGGGAGAAGCTATTCCTATTTATACATTGTCTTGCTTCAAGTTGCCTGATGGTTTAATTTCGGAAATTCACTCTCTACTTTCTCAGTTCTGGTGGGGACAAAAAGGTTCTGAAAGGCGGATGGCTTGGATTAGCTGGGACACTATGACTCGCCCACGAAAAGAAGGAGGCCTTGGATTTAAAGATCTCAGAATCCAAAATCTAGCACTTTTAGGCAAACAGTTTTGGCTACTTGTAACACAGCCTACTTCCTTATTATCCAAAATACTAAGAGGTAAATACTTTAGCAATGGTAATGTTATAACGGCAGAAATTGGAGTCTTACCTTCTTGGGGATGGAGGAGCATACTAGAAGGCCGAAAGATTGTTGAAAAAGGTCTTAATTGGGCTGTGGGTACTGGTGAGAATATCCGAACCTTTGAGGATCCTTGGCTGCCTCCTCCGTATCCTTTAATGATTTCTGACATGCCAAATAGACAGGCTATTTCTGAGTTGGTTCCAAGAGTTAAAGATCTAATTACTGGAGATAGGAATTGGAATCAGAATCTCATTCAAGAATTATTTCCCCAAGACGTTGCAAACAGGATTTTGTTAGTTAAAATTCAGCAGGGTAGGGACAAATTGCAATGGGATTTGAACAAATCCAAGCAATATGATACAGCTTCAGGTTACAGAATTGGCTATTTATTTTACCATCCGCCTCTGGAGCTTTGCCCTAATTATATGCAGCAGAAAAAGCCGTGGATTGATCTATGGAAGTTGAACTTGCCTCACAAAATTAAGCTATTTATCTGGAAAGCTCTCCATGGCCGACTTCCGGTGCTTGCTCAGATTCATCACCGCATCCCATCTATATCACCAATATGCCCCTGCTGTTATGAAGCAACGGAAACAATCACTCATTGTTTAATCGATTGCTCTAGAATTAAAGACGTATGGTCTCAGAGTTATCTTCGTGACTGTCTTCCCCCTCAGAGTTCTAACGACTTTTGGACATGGTGGACTGCATCAACAGAGATACTTAACCCGTTGAAGAATGCTGACCGTAATCCTCAATTGCTTGCCATCATTTGCTGGAACTGCTGGAAAGTTCGCAACCAGTTGATTTTTGAAGGTTCTACTTCTATGCCGTCTGCCATTCTAGCAAGCTCTATCAAGTTGCTCCGTGAAATCCAAAGAACTCCCAGTTTAGGTCGTCATCTCCATGAGGCAAGCTCTTAGTTGCATGCAATTGGATTTATTATTCTTTCTTCTTTAAGATTTTTCTTCGTTTTTCGACCACGCACCGTCGGATGAATACCTTCAGTGTAGTGTTTTTGGGAAATCCCCACCTTTTATTATGCTGTCCTGCTTTTGGACATCTTTGTATTTCATTTTTTTAATAATTAATGAAATATAACCTATTATCTTTGGAAAAAAAAGAATATAATTAGGTAAAAACTTAGATATAGTTAATTTTAGGGTTAAGTACTGAAATCATCCCTAAGGTCTGGGGCGAAAATCAAGTTCGTCCCCGACCTTTTTTGTTATTAAAATCATCCTCAACGTTACAAAACGTTATAAAATCGTCCTTTTCCACTTCAATTTTATTTTTTTTACCATATTACCCTTCATTATTAATAAAAATAATATTAAAAAAAAAGAGCAAAACCCCACCCCACCCACTCCCCAGCATCTCTTCGGTCCCACCCCCCACCCCTCCTCCAATCCCCTTCCTTCTACTCTTCACCATCACCCTCTTCTTCTCACCTTCGCCGTGGCAATTACTACTGCCGGAGGACACCTACCCCTCTTCCCCTTCTTCTTCTCACTCTTCCCCAATCTCCTTCCACCTCCCCCCTCTCCCTTTTCTCACCACCATCACCACTGCCACCATAGCCATTCATTACTCGTAACAAAATAAATTAACAACAACATTCACAAAACAAAATAAATCAATAAAAAAATCAGAGGCAGAAGAAGCATAACAATTTCAATAATCACATCAATTTCAATAAATAATAATTCAATAATCATCAACTACAATTTCAGTTTTCAGATCCAAAAATAGTAAAATAATAGAAATTTAAAAATTTAAAAATTACAGAAGAAAAAGTATAAACTCAAGCAGAAGCAAAAGTTCAAGAAGAAGCAGAAGTTCAAGCAGAAGCAGAAGTTCAAGCAGAGCAGAGGTAGTCACAGAAGAAGAAGCAGCGCCGGCGGGGTCCCCCTCCCGATGACCACTCGACGGCAGTGGCGGCGGCAAACCCTAGAAACGAATAAGTATGGCGGCGGCGGCGGCGAGAAGAAAAATTGAAGGGAGGGGGGAGTTTGTTTTAATTTTTTTAATATTATTTTTATTTATTTTTATTAATAATGAAGGGTAATATGATAAAAAAATAAAATTGAAGTGGAAAAGGACGATTTTATAACGTTTTGTAACGTTGAGAATGATTTTAATAATAAAAAAAGGTCGGGGACGATTTTGATTTTTACTCCAGACCTTAGGGACGATTTCAGTACTTAACCCTTAATTTTATATGAAGTTAATAGTTGAAAGTCGTTAAATAATTTAATAAATTTGATTAAATTATTATCTAACGGCTCTCAACTATCAATTTCACATAAAATTAATTGTACCTCATTATATAATTAAGATCAAAAGATGTCATGAATTGAAGGAGCGAGGTTGATCCTAATTACGAATTTACAAATTACGATGGAGTAGTTCGCACCTCTATACATTTTGATTACTCAACAAAGCCACGCCACTAAGACAATATTAGTTATATGGAGACCACTTTAATAAAGACACAAAAAATGTCTTTTTTTAAAGACGTATACACGTGTTATAATATGATTGGACATTTTTATTAAACCGGTTAATAAGCTATTTTTTAATAAACGAGAATAAAATCGATTTATTATAGCAAGAATAATAAACCCAATTGTCCATATTATAATTATTAGATCCGGTTTGTTCCGATTGATTTACACCATCTAAACCGAATCATATTTAAATTTTTTTATAAAAAAATAAATATATCCTTGACTTTTTATTTTGTGGACATTTTAATCCCTAATAATTTAAAAATACAATTAAGTCCTATTAAAAAAAATCTAACCCTAACCCCTTATTCCTGCCCAAACTCAAATTCAAGCCTAATCTCTCACTAAAATTTATCAAGCTGACCCGAGAATTAAAAAAAATCTAACCCTAGCGTCTCCTTCCTCTCTCCTTTCTCACTGAAACTCGAGCAGAGTAAAACCGGACACTTGGAGTTACAATGCGATACTCCTACCTTCTTTCTTACGGCCTCTTATTGATCACAAGCCCCGCTGCTATCACGCCCACTCTTCCCCAACCAAACAAGTCTCTGGGCCATTATTACCAGACCTTGTGAATGAAATATCTCGTGTACTAAGTGATCACCGAGATCCTCGCCATGATCTAGAAATGTTTCTCAATCCATATTCAGCACAAATATCTACAGATTTGGTTGAACAGGTATTGAAGAGGTGTAAGAATCTTGGCTTCCCATGTCACAGATTCTTTTTTTGGGCTAAATCAATTCTGTGTTTCCAACATAGTGTTGAGAGCTTCCATATTTTGGTGGATATCTTAGGAAGCTGTAAACAATTTGCCATACTTTGGGATTTTCTCATAGAAATGAGAGAGTATTCTCTTTGTGAAATCAGAAGCGAGATGTTCTGGCTCATTTTCCGAGCATATAGCCAGGCAAATTTGTCAGACGGAGCAATACGATCTTTCATGAGAATGGATGAATTTGGAATAAAGCCAACAATTCATGATTTTGATAAGCTGCTATACTTTTTATGCAAGAGGAAACATGTCAAGCAAGCTCAAAATTTTTTTGATCAAGTTAAGAATTGTTTTGTGTTAACTGCTAAAACTTACAGCATTTTGATAAGTGGATGGGGTGAGATTGGTGATTCAGGAAAGGCCCGTGCGCTGTTTGAGGCAATGCTTGAACAATGATGTCCAGTGGATTTGCTTGCATATAATAAAAAGATCGGTTGAACGGTTAGACCGGCCGGTCCAGCTGATTTTTAGAATATTGATTATTATTATAAAAAATTGGTTTTATTCTGATTAGTTAAAAAATTTTAAAAAATCGATTTATTAAAACATCTAATAATATGACGACACGTAAGCGTCTTTACAAAAAGACATTTTATACAACTTTACAGGAGCATCCCCCAACCTAGTTTTGGTTTTGATAAATGCCTTTCACTGGACGTGCTCTTTAACAAATCTGTCATCAATCTGCTTAATAAGTTAATATCATCCTGCACTTTATAGAGTAATACTACACGTATAAATTTGTTTATTAATTAAATCTAATTAAGTCAGTTTAATATCAATAAAAATCATTCTCATCATTACTTTTACTTATTCATTGTGAAAAAATAGTAAAGCTAATTTTAGAAAATATATAAATAAATAATAACTAAATAAAATGAAAGATAATAAACAATCTTAGTTTATAACCTTAGAATTTTAATGGTTGAAAAAGAGAAGAATTATATAGCTCTAATTAACGGATGGTTCATATTGAAGAGACTCACCTATAAATTGAGTTTTTCTTTAATTCATTTCAATCAAGTCATCCAGATAGAATAACATAATATTTCTTTGAGTAGTTTTCTTCTATATATATAGAGAGAAGTGTGTTCTCCGTTTGTCAAGAGAGAGTGTTATTGTAGTCTCCTTGTGATAGAGAGAAGTTGTAATTTTCAAAGAAAGTTATTCAATTATTTCTATATTTTATACAAATTTCTAATTTTTCATTTCTATATTTTGCTGTGTCATTTGTCTGGTACCTAACAGTGGTATAAGAGCCTAAGGTTGCTGATTAATTTTTTTTCCGCTGCGAGTTACCGTCTAAAAAAAATGACAGCAAAGTATGAAATTCCAAAATTTAGTGGGAGTAATTTTTTCATATGGAAATTGAAAATAAAAGCCATTATGAGAAAAGACAATTGCGTGACAGCAATTGAAAGTAGATCCACTGGAATTACAGATGAAAAATGGGAGGAGATGGACAACAATGCTGTTGCAAACTTACACTTGGCACTAGCTGATTCAGTTTTATCAAGTGTAACAGAGAAAAAGACAGCAAAGAAAATTTGGGATGCTCTCACCAAATTATATGAAGTCAAGTCACTTCACAACAAGATATTCTTGAAGAGAAGACTTTATACTCTTTGAATGAGTGAATCCACATTGGCAATGGATCACATCAACAATCTAAATATGCTATTTTCCCAACTCTCATCGTTGGAATATACCATAGCGGAAAACGAACGTGCAGAGCTCTTACTTCAAAGTCTACCAGATTCATATGATCAGCTTATCATTAACTTAACTAATAATATTTTGACTGATTATCTTTCTTTTGATGACATGGCTGCTGCGGTTCTTGAAGAAGAATCTAGGCGCAAGAATAAGGAAGATAGATTAGAAAGCTCAAAACAAGCAGAGACTTTGTTGATGACAAGAGAGAGATTAATGGAGCGTGGTTTCAGTGGGAGTCAAAGTAGACCAAAGTCACAAAGTAAGAAGCAGGTCAAATGCTATAATTGTGGAAAGAGACACTTCAAGAAAGATGGTTGGAATAAGAAGAGTATAGAGAAGATTCCAGAAGGATCAAGTTCTCAAGGATGTGTTGCGAGCACCTCTGATGATGGAGAAATCCTGTATGGCGAAGCAACAATTGGTTCTAAAGGTAGCAAACAGCTCACTGATGTTTGGATTGTTGATTCAGGAGCAACATGGCACATGACTCCTCATCGTGATTGGTTTTGTACATATGAACCTGTCTTGGAAGGATCGGTGTTTATGGGAAACGATCATGCCTTAAAAATTGTTGGAATGGGTACTGTCAAAATAAAAATGTTTGATGGTTCTATTCGTTCACTTCAAAGGGTAAGACACGTGAAAGGCTTGAAGAATAATTTGTTGTCAATTGGGCAATTGGATGAACTTGGATGCAAGACTCATATTGAAGGTGGGATCTTGAAAGTTGTTAAAGGAGCTCTTGTGGTAATAAAAGCAGAAAAGATTACAGCAAATCTATACATGCTTGTGGGAGATACTTTGCAAGAGGCAGAGGCATCAGTTGCTTCAACAAGCCAAGAAGAAATGACGATGATATGGCATTGCAAACTAGGCCACATGTCAAAACGAGGCTTGAAGATTCTTGTAGAACGTAATCTCATTCCCAGGCTCAAATCAGTAAACTTACCGTTTTGTAAGCACTGCGTTACAAGCAAACAACATAGATTGACGTTTGGTAGATCAACTGCTCGGAGCAAGCACATATTGGAGTTGATTCATTCTGATGTGTAGGAATCGCCGGAGATGTCCCTAGGAGGAGCAAAATATCTTGTATCATTTATTGATGATTACTCTAGGAGGCTATGGGTGTACCCGATCAAGAAGAAGTCAGACGTGTTTGCGATGTTCAAAGAGTTCAAAGAACTTGAATCTGGAAAGAAGATCAAGTGTTTAAGGACGGATAATGGAGGAGAATATGTCGATGGTAATTTTCTAACATTTTGCAAGCAAGCAGGTATTCAACAACAATTCACAGTTGCATACACGCCTCAGCAAAATGGTGTATCAGAGCGAATGAATAGGACTCTCCTAGAAAGAGCACGAGTTATGTTACAAACTGCAGGTTTAGCTAAGTCTTTTTGGGCAGAAGCTGTTAAAATCGCCTGTTATGTGATAAATCGGTCACCATCAACTGCAATTGGGTTGAAGACACCAACGGAGATGTGGCAAGGTAAGCCACCTAATTATTCTTCTTTACATATATTTGGTTGTCCTGTGTACGTAATGTACAATTCCCAGGAAAGAACAAAGCTGGACCCAAAGTCTAGAAAATGTATATTCTTGGGTTATGCTGACGGAGTTAAGGGGTATCGCCTGTGGGATCCCACTGCCCGCAAGGTAGTTGTTAGTAGAGATGTGATATTTGTAGAAGATGAATTGCAAAAGGAACAAGAAAATGACAGCACTGTTAAAGAGATAACCACTGTTCAAATAGATGAAAAATGCAGAGAAGGTGATCTTTCTGAAGCTGAACCACAGCACGAAGAACAAGAAGCAGAGGCCAATGATATAGAAGTTCGTCGATCCACTCGACAAAGAAGAATACCATCATGGCACTCAAATTATGTTTTGACAAACCATGATGCATATTGTCTTTTGACAGAAGATGGAGAACCAACAACTTTTATGGAGGCTATGCGCAATCTAGACGCTTCTATGTGGATGACAGCAATGCAAGAAGAAATTGAGGCATTACATAGAAACCATACCTGAAAACTTGTTGAACTTCCAGCAGGTCGGAAAGCCATTGGTAACAAATGGGTTTACAAGATCAAACGCGATAGTAATGATCAGGTGGAATGATATCGTGCAAGATTGGTTGTCAAGGGATATGCTCAGAAAGAAGGTGTTGACTTCAATGAAATATTTTCTCCAATGGTGAGACTAACTACTATTAGAGTAGTTTTGGCTATGTGTGCTGCATTTGATTTACATCTAGAGCAATTAGATGTAAAGACTGCTTTTCTTCATGAAGAACTTGAAGAAGAGATATATATGCTCCAACCAGAAGGTTTTGAAGAACAAGGAAAAGAAAACTTGGTTTGCAGGTTAACTAAATCTCTGTACGGTCTAAAGCAGGCGCCAAGGTATTGGTACAAGAGATTTGATTCTTTCATTATTAGCCTTGGATACAACAGACTTAGTTCAGATCATTGTACTTATTACAAGAGGTCTAGTGATAATGATTTCATCATTCTGCTGTTGTATGTGGATGACATGTTGGTGGTAGGTCCCAACAAAGATCAAATCCAAGAATTGAAGGCACAGTTAGCTAGGAAGTTTGATATGAAAGACTTGGGACCAGCAAACAAGATTTTGGGGATGCAAATTCACCGAGACAAAAAAGATAGGAAGATTTGGCTATCGCAAAAGAATTATTTGAAGGAAATCTTGCAACGCTTCAATATGCAAGAATGTAAGCCAATTTCAACCCCACTTCCTATGAATTTCAAATTATCCTCAAGTATGTGCCCTAGTAGTGAAGCAAAGAGGATGGAAATGTCTCGAGTACCGTATGCATCAGCGGTGGGAAGCCTTATGTATGCCATGATCTGTACAAGGTCAGATATTGCTCAAGCAGTTGCGGTGGTAAGTCGATTTATGGCAGATCCGGGTAAAGAGCATTGAAATGTTGTTAAGAGGATCTTGGATACATCAAAGGGACCTCGAATGTTGCATTATGTTTTGGAGGATCGGAATTCATTGTCAATGGATATGTCGACTCAGATTTTACAGGTGATCTTGATAAACGAAAATCTACTACAGGATATGTGTTCATACTTGCAGGAGGAGCTGTGAGCTGGCTATCTAAATTACAAACTGTTGTAGCTTTATCTACTACAGAAGCTGAATATATGGCAGTTACACAAGCATGCAAGGAAGCTATTTGGATCCAAATATTGATAGAAGAACTTGGGCACAAACAACAGAAGATTTCTGTGTATTGTGACAGTTAGAGTGCCTTGCACATTGCAAGAAATCCTACCTTTCATTCAAGAACAAAACACATTGGAGTACAATATCACTTTATTCGAGAATTAGTAGAAGAAGGAAGTGTTGATATGCAGAAGATTCACACGAAAGATAACCTAGCAGATGTCATGACAAAACCAATCAACACAGAAAAGTTTGAATGGTGTAAATCCTCATACGGCCTATGGAATACATGAGTAACATGAATTTTAAAAATTTATCAAAATTAGTTTTAAGTGGGAGATTGTGAAAAAATAGTAAAGCTAATTTTAGAAAATATATAAATAAATAATAACTAAATAAAATGAAAGGTAATAAACAATCTTAGTTTATAACCTTAGAATTTTAATGGTTGAAAAAGAGAAGAATTATATAGCTCTAATTAACGGATGGTTCATATTGAAGAGACTCACCTATAAATTGAGTTTTTCTTTAATTCATTTCAATCAAGTCATCTAGATAGAATAACATAATATTTCTTTGAGTAGTTTTCTTCTATATATATAGAAAGAAGTGTGTTATCCTTTTGTCAAGAGAGAGTGTTATTGTAGTCTCCTTATGATAGAGAGAAGTTGTAATTTTCAAAAAAAGTTATTCAATTGTTTCCATATTTTATATAAATTTCTAATTTTTTATCTCTATATTTTGCTGTGTCATTTGTCTGGTACCTAACATTCATTAACCTAAATTAAAAAAATATATATATACGTATAGCATTTCTATTATAATATTGAGTCTAAACTTTCAGTTTAAAATGTTTGGTCTAACTTAAAATCCGTTAAGCAACAACAATAATAATAACAAATTTTTTTAGTAGGTGATGATCAGGTTATGCTTTTATAGTTTTATGAGAGCAAAATACGGTAAACCTTTAAAAATACCCAGCTCAGTATATGATACAAAAAATAATTATTATTAATGTAGTAATGTATCACAATACGAAAAAGAATATTATTATTCTTCGATAAAATTTTCCAAAAATAGTTTATTTATTTATTTATTATTATTATTCTAGCAAACGAGGCAAGGGATGTAAACGACATGTCGTTCTGTATGACGTGGCATGAAAACCAGGAAAATTGGTCGTCGTAGACTACAAAACGCACTGTGTGGCACACAATAGCTAAAACTGCAAAAGCATAATAAAATCGCGTTCCGTTCCCTTCCTCACTGCGATTGTTCCAGAAACTCCAAGAAGAAGAAGAGCAGCAATGGCGTCTTCGTTCATTCAATCCTTCATTGATCCAAAGAAGAACTGGTTCGCCGCTCAGCACATGAAAGCCATCTCCAAGCGCCTCCGCAGATTCGGTTATTATTCCTTCCTCCCAAAACCCTAACCTCCGTTCTCTTTCTACCATTTCCTATTCCACTGATTCAGTGATTCGTAACAAAAGAAAAATATTAATATTCTCTGTTTTGGAAATGGAATTTGATTATTGTTATTAATTATGTTTTTTAGGTCTGCGGTACGACGATCTGTACGATCCGTATTACGATCTGGATGTGAAGGAGGCACTGAATCGGCTTCCGAAGGAGGTAGTCGACGCGCGCCACCAGCGCCTTAAGCGCGCTATGGACCTTTCCATGAAGCACGAGTACCTCCCTGAAGATCTTCAGGTTTTTTCTTTTCTTCTTTTTTTGACCAATCCTTTTAATTCTAATTCTAGCTACCCGTGTGTTTTATTTATTTATTTATTTATTGTTGTTGTTGTTTTTGTTGTTGAGATGGATGGGAATCTTTCAGTAATTCAGTATTAGGTTTTGATTTGTCTTTTAGATTGCCTCAGCGAAATGCTAAGTGTTACAGGGCCTGAGTTTTAGTTAACAACTACAAAAGGAAAACGCTTGAAAAGAACATGGATTTGGATGAATCGTTTCCTTCAGAATCTTCTTAACTGTGATGTTAGAATTGAGTTAGCCAGTTACCTTGTGAGTTTATATTTCTTGTTAATGTACGTAAACTATTTTGTACTAGAAGGGTTGGGAACATGGTTTTAAATTGTGGTTGTGCCGTTATGTAGAGGAGTGTGGAAAATGTGTACAAAATAGTTGCAATTACAGCTGCGATTCCGAGGCAGTGTGGGCACCACAGTAACAATATACAGATGCAATTGCAGTTGTGGATTGCCGTTTAAAACCAAGGTTGAGAAGTACGGTCAGTAAGTAGAACTTGCATGAAGGCTATACGGACCAGTAACATACTCCATATTAACAGAACACTTCAAATCCTAATGGGAAGCATCCATCCAAGTTCTGTATGATGTCTGATCAGTTGTCTTGTATGGAAGCAAACGACATTATGAACCGCAAATCAGTTTGTCTCTTAACAAACTTCAATTCTTCGAAAGGAATGACTTTGTATGATGTTCACCTATTGATGGGCAAGAAAATCAGCCACTAATGCAGTTAGCAATTAACAATTTAGGTTGCCTATGTTAAGCCCTTTGGGGTGACCCTTCCCCAATCTTGCATTAACGTGGAATGCTTGTAAACAGGCTGCCCTTTACTAATGTTTCTTGGAATATCAATTGAATTATGATATATTTGTATCTTGTGTGAGAGCATATTTGAATATAAAGTTGAGTCTTTAATGCTTTTGTGGTATGTGCATGGGTAAAAGAGTGTTTTGGTTGGATTATTGAGGTTAATTTTTAACACAAATTTTACCTTTTTGACAGGCAATGCAAACACCATTCAGGGGATACCTTCAGGAGATGCTTGCCCTTGTAAGTTTTATACTGATAATGTAAAATATAAGTGATTAACTACTATATGACTATGTGGTGTTTCATGCTGGTTGTTACATATAATATTCCTGGAATTTTTTTCTAATTTCCTTGGAAATCTTATTGTCAAATGCTTTGCATAGATTGTTAGATGCTAGAAGTATTGTTGGGCAGAGCTGCATCATTTATTGGAATATTGTAGCTTAATTGATGATTTATATATTTTCTATTGAAATATGGAGAAAAGAACCACTGATATTTCCCTTCTTTAGTCTTTTTGGTGTGTGCCTACTTGAAGAAATAGATAAATTGTTGATGTTTTGCCAATTCTGGCTCTTCCAGTTGTACTTAGTTGGCTCTAAAGGTTCGAGTGTTTTAGTGTTCCAGAATCCAGACTCAAATAGATTTGGGCAGAAGTAACACTAGCGCTACTCTTTTCTTTTCACCTAATATAATTCTGGTCTACACCCTAACACATTTTTCTATACCCATGACTAGAAGAGGAAAGAGAATAAGCGAATAACAGACTTCTGCTTTTTGGGGCTTAGGGATGGTCATTTGATTTGATTTTGTGCTGGCCACATTTTTCTTGGGGTACAATCTGAAGTTTATTATGTAACATTATAAAATCATTCGATTTCTAGATTCATGTTTTCTTGTAATTTGATGAATGTACTATAATAAGTTTTTGAACACACAAGGAATTTCTGCTAAGATTTGTGACTGCTGAAGCTGGCACTGCTTTTCTTTCAGGTGAAGAGGGAGAAAGCGGAGCGTGAATCCTTGGGAGGCTTGCCCCTATATCAACGCACCATTCCTTAAATGCATAAATGTTGTTGCATGAAGCTATTCTGAATGCCGCGGTACCTTGGTTGAAGTTTTATTTGTTGTTTTGGTAGAATATTTAATGCACATCTTCGCATAGCGCTATATGAACCTAATTTTTGAAATGGTATATGTATGCCTCAACCATTTTCTAATAATAGGCAACGACAAACCGGTTTGCCTTGAAAATTCATAGGCTTGTTTTTTGTTCTCTTTGTTCACGGTTGCTTTTATTTAATTCATGGGTACCACCAATCTCTATTGAGAATTTGAGATTAATCTGAAAGTATATCTAGCCTGTACACAATTCTAAGTTGTTGCCCGACTTCAGAAAATATAAACTTTTAAAATTTCAGAACACAACACTAGGGGTGGAGGTAGAATCAGATTAAAATTCAAATTAAAATTCTTCGTAGAGTAATTCATTAA
>NC_029790.2:129826473-129851965 GCF_000816755.2 Arachis ipaensis
TAATAATATTTTATTTGGATTATTTATTTGATTAAGTTAAACTATAATTTAATTATCAAAATACTAATTAAATAATGTTTTAGCAATGATTTAAATTTTAAACACTTGCCACTGTGCGGTTTCATAGATTAATAAATACTCAGCGGGGGAAAATAAATCCCCTATTAAATGTTGTTAAATTAGTTGTGTTATATGATACTGAACGAGTCGTAATAAACTTCTTGGCGTGTAGTACCTCGACAATCTGATAGTATAGAATATGTTTAGTTATTTTGTTATTTAATTTTATGATTGGAGGCCACTCTGATAAAGATGTTTAAAACGTTTTTTTTTTTAAAATATTTTCATATTGTGTTTTAATTGGTTTTTGTATAATTTATTCGGTATTTTTCATCACATATTATTAAATTTTTCAAAAGATTTTCTTTCCAAAAATAATAAAAAATATTTTGATGTTAGTGTTAAAATCTACTGATATTATAGTTAGATGATAGGCTTTGTGAATTAATTATTTTTTTATTGTGTCAAAATAAGATACTATTATAGTATTAAAATTTTATAATTTTTTTTATATTAGTTATTTTTAGAAGTTGAGATTTGATTCTTCATAAAATGTTAGTGAAGATATGTATTTCAAATTTTAATTTTAAGTTTTTAACTATTTTATATTTTATATTTACGTGAGACCAATTTTATCGGTTCAACAAGTGATTTATCGATTGAACCAATAAACCAGTAAACCAATAGTTTGACCGGTTCGATCACTGGTTCGGTTCTAACAACTGTTTCAATCTAATTTCAAAAATTTCGATTTACTCAATTTAGTCTCCCAACTTAATAGTTATGACTCACATTTTCTAATCTTATTTTTGTCACTGTCTCACAAAATCGTTAACGACATGCTGAGATGGACTAACGACTGTTACATTATACATTCTAGCGACTGTTTGATGTGACAACTGAAATTCTTTTTACCTTATTTTTTTTCAACTAAACACTTAAAACCCTAATATGAGTCACGGATACTTAAGTTAAAAAATCAAACTAAGTAAATTAAAACTTTAAAAATCAGATTAAAACTCGAATATAACTTCAAAACAGAACTTTAACTTATGTAGTGATTAATTTAAATGTGAATCAAATAAATCAAAATTTAACATAATTTTTATCAATGTTTTCAAATTCAAAATTTCTATACCAAAATTAACTAGGATTTTTCTTTAAATTAAAAATTTAATAAAATAGTGACAATATATAATATAATAATAATAATATAGTAATTATTTTATATATTGTACGAATATAAATTAATTATTTTTTTATTTATAAAAATTTTAAGAGCTTGTTATATATATATATATTTGATGAATGTGATATATTTTTTTATGTAAATAATCTTTTAAAAAAAATCTAATAGTTAATTTATTACCTTTTTTAGTTTAGTCCAAATTAAATGTTTTTTATTATTTTTAGAAAGAAAATCTTTTGAGGAATTTAATAATATGTGATGAGGAATACCGAATAAATTATACAGAAACCAATTAAAACACAACATGAAAACATCTTTAAAAAAAGACGTTTTAGGCGTCTTTATCTGAGTGGCCTCCTTTATGATTAGTAAGATTTTAGATTAAATTATAAAATGTTTATCTTTTAATATTATGATATTTATCATAATGATAAATTTTTAAATTTAATCAAAGATTTTATATTAAATTGTAATTATCCTACCCATTTTCAACAAGTAAAATTGTCTTTTATCTTTTTCATCTTTCATAAAAAGAAATCTTACTATAAGAGTACTTTTATTGCTTCGTTAATTCTTGTCTTTTACTTTTCTTTTCTAATGCTTGATAAAAAATTTCGGTTGAGCATATTTTTCAATTTATATAAATGAAATGAAGTTTTAAAAATAAAAGGAAGTTTGTTTTAATGTCAAATGATCACTATAATTTCAATTACCACCAAAACCTAAATATTTTTGTTTCACTTAATTAAATTATTCAATTATCAATTTTTTAATAAACAATAAAGTTTTTATTCAATCTTGTGATTATTTAGACCTTACAATATTAGAATTTAATTTTGATATATTGTCAGTGTAAAGTAGTTTTATACGTACATTCAATTATGCAATATCACTAAAAATAACTACGTTTCACATTAATCGCGGTCATCCAAAAGAACGAATGTAATTGCACGACTGTTGAGGTGGCAAATAAAGTTCAGGTATATATATATATATTAAATTTTGCTAAAAGTTTTTAAAATATCCTTAACTTCTATTTTGTTTTAATTTTATTCTAAAAGTTTTTGTTTTACATCAAATATACCTCTAACGACTAAGTGTGTGTTAATTTTTTAAAAGATTTAGAATCAACTCAACAATAATTTCACAAAAATAACTTTTAATACAAATAAATGAGACATAGTTATCATGCATTATTGTTAGATTAGTTCTAAATTTTTTAAAAATTTAGCTGTCAAGGACATATTTAATGTAAATTAAAAATTTTTAGAACAAAATTAAAATAAAATAAAATTTATAAATATTTTAAAAAACTTTTAATAAACTTTAGAGAGTAAAAAAATATAATTTTCCCTTATATTTTGTATATCTTTTTAAACAAAATATTGTTATATTCGCATGTGTCAATTGTAAATATCTGCTAGTATTTGCTCTATTAATTATTGGTGAAAACTGAAAACAGATCTGATTAGCTTTCAGTTCCATGGCCAACAAAATACAATAAAATACAATAGTGTATATTAATTAATTAGAGAAAAAAAATAAATAAGTCCTGATTTTTTAATTTAAAGACATAAATTTTTTTGATTAATTAAAAATACAAAAACGTCTATCATTTTTTAAGACATGAGACATCTAGATTCATCATCAGTCTAAAATATATGAAGACAAATAAATCCCTCAAAGAGATTTAGATGTTTCGAATTTTAAAAAGTAAGATATTTTTATATTTTCAATTAGTTAAAAACTTATTTATCTTTGAATTAAAATATCAAAAAAACCTGTTTGTCATTTTCTCTAATAAATATTCTGCAATTAACACATAAGCGAATATAACAAATTTATTTCATTTAAATAAAAATAATCTACGAGCTTAACATGTCTCTGTTTTTTATATGATATCATACAGTCACTGGACATAATAAAAATGTAATTTTACTGTAATATACATTTATAATACAAAATTTTGATATCCTAATTAATTTTAGGATTCATTATGATACAAATCTTTGTTCATAAAATTAGAGTAAAGTACTAATTCGGTCTCTGTCCATTTTTTAAAATGACAAGACGATCCTTAACCAAAAACACGTTCTATTACGGTCCTTGACCTTGTACTTCGTCTGCCAACTCGGTTCTTCTGTCAATTTTCCGGCGAAAACTCGACGGAAATTGCTGACGTGTCAGGTTAAAAAATGGACAGGGACCTAGTTGTCTCTAAATTTAAATTAGTTAGGAGTTTATTTGTCCGTATTATTCTTTAAACAATAATTTGGTTTCATAATAAATGATATTTTTAAATTTGAATAATTTATTAATTAGTTTGTACTTCTTTATTAAAAAAATATTAATATAATGAATAAAAATATAATTAAAAATATTGTTTAAAGAATAATAAGGACAAATAAACCCCTAACCAATTTAAATTTAGAGACAATTAGGTCCCTGTCCATTTTTTAACCTGATACGTCAGCAATTTTCGTTGAGTTTTCACCGGAAAAATGACATAAGGACCGGGTTGGCAGACAGAGTAAAAGGTCAGGGACCGTAATAGAATGTGTTTTTGGTTAAGAGTCGTCTTATTATTTTGGGAAATGGACAAAGATCGAATTGGTACTTTACTCATAAAATTATACTTTTTAACTATTTCCCAATAAAATTACCACAAAGCAAAGGGTTAAAAAAAATCTATTCAGCTATTAAAATATTCTACATAAAAAATTGATTTATTTACTTCAAATGCGTGAGTGCAAAATCTAAGTATAAAAGTACACAATATTTACTACCCAGAAAAGCCGAAAACAAAAGAATCACAATGATACATTGATACCCATACCCTATTCGAAAAATAGTCAACCAAGAAGCCAAAATTATGATGATTAGAAATGTGAGGTTCCCCAACAGGGTGACAAAAAACCCACTCCAACAGAGGCAACAAAGCACATAGAAAAATAACTACAAAACTAAAAAGAACTTCTGGGATTTTGCTTTTCAGATGAAGTCCTAAATGGCTCAGAGCCAAAGCCAGAGCCAGAACCAAAGGCATCCGAGTCATCAAATGCTGAAAAGCCTCGAACATGATCAAAATCCATACTGCTGCGGCCTGAATCAAATTGTGCAGGTAAAGTGCTGCTATCCTGTGCTCGGAAAGAATCGAATCTCGACACGCTGTCAAAACCACTTTCCAACCACTCTTTGGGCCTTTGTGGAGAGCTGCCGGAGCTGAAAAGTGGTGAGTTTGGAACAGAATCATCAAAACTGAATGCGCCACTCTTTGGGAAAGGATCACCACCCTGTTCTGAACCTGTTTTAATTGTGCCAAAGCCGAGATCGCCAGAACCAAAGAAATAGTCGTCTCCGACTCCCTCAACATCTCTCCCCTGTAGAAACAAACATCCTAACGTGATCAGCAGACTGCTAGAATTTGTTCAAACGTGCCAGCAAATGGAAATGTTAAAATTTAAGGAAACTTTGAATAACATGTAAATAGTAATTATAAAACTAGACCGAAACCGGCGCATTGCACGGCTAATGGGAATTTAGAAAGGAAAGGAAAGAATTTTGCTATGACAATATATAAGCGGCGAGAATCTGCATACCTGCTTCGTGGTGCTACTGGCATTGAACCCCCAAACTGAGTCAATATCATCATTAGTGTCGAAGGTTCCCCAATTTGGTTCGTCAAATATTTTCTCGCTGGAAAAGAGAGGCTTGTCTCCACCATGATCACTGCATGCAAGATTATATAAGCAATTGTTTCACAAGATCATAACATCATATCCGGTGAAACAAAACATATGAAATGAGGCATATCAGTATCCATTTAGAAATAATATGGTGGATCTGAAGTCCATATCATGCACAAAACCATAATAAATTCACATCAAGCCAAGCAAGATTTCCACTACGGCTTAGTTTGGTAAAACTTTTACTTTTCAAAAGTAACTTATAAAAGCTAACTTTTAAAAGATGACTTTTTAAAAGTTGTAGCATTTATGTTTGGTAAATCAAATTAAAAATTGCTTTTAATAATCACAAGCAACAACAATTGCATTTGGTAAAATAGCTTTTAAAATTTAAAAATACTATAATAGACATAAATACAAGTATTAAATTTGAAAATTAGTTAACATATGAGGTTATATTAGACTTTTAAATTTTGAAAAGCATAAACCAACTTTGAAAAGCTCTATTTTAGGTGCTTTCAAAAGTACCCCAATCTTTTAAAAGCTGCAAGCACAAGCACATGATCTTTTTTATTTACCAAACACAAAATGAGGAGCTTGAACTTTTAAAAAGCACAAGCACTTCTTCGAAAAGCTTTACCAAACCAAGCCTACATCTATTGGCTTAAAGATAATGTACACTCTAACCATTTCACCCTATACTTCTTAGTTTTCTATACTTTGGCATGTAAGACCTATATTACAATTAGGAATTAGTACTGGTGCGGCAGAGCCTGAAAACCTGCAAGGCTGAACCATGAAGATTTTATGCCAATTGAATAAGATTCATTACAAAGTTGTTAATCAGAGTCCCGGGAGTTTTTAACAATAATAAATATCATTTTTGCTGTAATGATGATGATGATGGTAGTAATCGACTAAATGCCAAAATACCAAGACCTTCCAAAGGCACAGAACCTTCATGATCATCAAAATTAATGATACATCCACTAATTTTACAGCAAAATCAGAAACTGACCAGCATACAGAAAAATGAGATGTGAAACCATACCTCTGGGTTTCTTGTATGCTATCTTGGTCACGGAGCGAGCGATCTTCACCAGCAGCAGTCTTTCCAATGTCAGAGTCAGAAAAGGCCCTCTGGGGGCTTCCAATAAAGCTCGTAGCAAACGGTGTACTAGGAGCGGATTTTGCAGACCTATCTTCACTTTTCTTATGAACGGATTCATTGTCAACTTCTTGTTCATCTGTGATCTGGGGTTTTTCTGACTCATTATCACTCTTAGGTGAACCTGTAACTTTGGGACTGTCAATTTCTGAATCTTTCTGTTTCACAGACGATGGCAATTTTTGTTTTGGAGGTGCAATGATGTTCTGCACATCAAGTGTGAGTTCTTTGACAAGAGCGAATTCTGCTAATGGAGAAATAAAGTAATAGCAGTTAAACCATAATCTATTCGCAGTCACCTGAACTATATAACTCAAAATTTATCCCTCAGAAAGAATAATAATCAACAATGACCTTTCCATAACCTTATGTAAAGATACCTCAAAATTTTATATAATAAATATACCTTTATCTTCAAGCTTATCCCAATCTTCATCCCAGTCAGCAGCTCCTTCCTGGATACCAGGTTGCCAACCTTAAAAGGAAAAAATTGAGTGACACCAGAGAATATAAGATTAACATGACATGAATGCAATGCAATTACTTTTTCAAAATAAAAGAGCTAGTTGAAGAGAACACATGGAACTCCTGGCAACCACAAAGAAAGGAGAAATAACAAAGAAAACAAGTAAAAGGGGATAACATGATAACTATCTATGTATCAATAGGCAAACTATACACTTAGCGAGAGAACAAACACTAAGTGACTTCATTCTACATGAATGGAAACAGTTTTTGTAATCTTATTCGATATAGTGGAAGAAAAATGCAACTGCAAGAAACAGAAAACCACAATTAATTGCCCTTTTATAAAAGAAGAAATCTACATAGTCAAAAGAAAAAAAATGCATAGAGCAGGATAGCACTCCACACACACAGTGTAACATTAAAAACAATTCGAACAAGCAAGAAAATCAGTGTAACAAAGCTTCAAACCCCCTCAGCATCTGTTAAAGAAGCCCCATATAAAAAAGGTCATATGCTTTACACCAAAAAGGGTCACTATGCTTTTAGTTTGTGTCTTCTTGATGATTTAAGAGAAATATATACAAGGTGTGTAGCTTATATTGCATAACGTCCCCAGAATATTAGTGGGTTACAAGTTTGCCCTCCTTTTCATAGAATGAAAGCATTTATCCATCATTTGACAAGAACTACATCAGCAACTATGACAAAGAACCACAATTGTCAATGCATCATTACATTTCATTGGAAATTGATTAATAATAATAATAAAAAACACGAGAAAACATATTTTTTTTTACAATAGGCGAGAGTTTATGAGATTATAGAGTCTGTCCATGCATATCAATGACAAGAAAATTGATGAAGGTTACACAAGAAAAGCTGCAAAAATATGTTAAATGCCACCTAATTGAGCAACCTCTTTTAGTTGCAATGGTTGATGTGATATTCATCATGATTTAAAAACAGTATTCAACAACTAAAGACTACTTCTAAGCTTGATATCAACAACAAAAGAACAAAATAAAAGCAGCAATTCGAAATAATAAAGTTATAGACATCCAAAATACTAGAGAATTACTAAAAGGATAATAATACATAAATTAGAAATTACCAAAGGGTAGTTCCACTAGTGTTGTTGCCTTTGCACGTAATCCATACTTCTTACACCGCTCATTTAAAGATTTTACCAGTTCATCAAGCTCTGATTGGATACGATCAGCATGGGCCTGAATTTTTTATGACTTAAATGAGATACGAAAATAATTTCTCAAGATTGATATTCATGCTTGGTAAATATCAAAATCTACCTGTAATGAACCATCAGCATTTCCATCTTGTTCCATCTTGGCAATTGCTTGATACAATTCAAATTTTTTCTCCTGCAAATCAAATAAAGAAATAGTTTGACAGTATTTAATAAAATAGGCTAATAATAACAAGCTTTTAACACATGCTATCAATTGAAGAGAAATCTGTATCTCATTGCACCTGTATATCACGAAATGTGGCTTCCTCAGTAGTTAACTTGGATGATACATCTCCAACTTGCTTATACTTATCTTCATACTTTTTTGCTAGAATCTCAACCTGAATTGATAAATTTGAGAAAATGATAATACGATTTGGAAACAAAAAGAACACAGGTAATTCTAAAGAAAGATACCTCACGCTTGTCAGCTGATATTCTTTCTATGACCTCATTAAGACGATTGTCACATCTACTCTTGTACAGAACCTTAGACAGAAAAAGAACAAGAAACCTTTTCAAAAAGAGAAATGAAAAGCAAAAAGGAAAATTAAGGTGGCACTAGATTAAACCACAAATAGTATGTGAAATTGGAAGAAGGAAGTTTTCTACAAATTATTCTCTTCTCAGTAACCGAAATTTTTATATAGACAAAAAGAAGTGCAAGCTGTGCAAGCAATATAACATGCCTATTTCCTAGGTATTCAGTATTCACTTCAGTACTTTTAACTGACATTTTGAGGACACAAATGGTCCATAATATCTGTCATCTCCCACATATCAACGAAGCATTTGCAAGTAAATTTCCCCATTCATAACATTCCAAACTCACTTACAATCAAGACATGTAGATAGAAATAAATAGAATCAATTAATATGCTGAAAATTGAACAAGGATATTTTAGGAAGAATATTTCATAATTATACATTGATTGTCCCCAGGCATATGGCTAAAGTTACAGATAAAAAGGATGGAGGAAATCATCTATTAATTAGAAATATCAAAAAGCAACATAACAAGCACTTAGAGGACCATTCTAGAATCCCATTAATAAATAATAATATAGCCGATGCATATTGTGTATTTTTAAAGCTTTGCATGGTGAAGTTTCTGGCTTCTTAGCAACATCACTTCTTCCTTAAGTGAGCAAGAAACTGTGGTGTCACAAGAATTTCCTACCAAATTACACTTCAGTGTTTAATTTTTATAATTACTAGCTTCAAGCCTTCAACGATATGCTAATGGTATAAAGCCCAGCCCCAAATGGAATGAACCGTTTAATCTAGAGAAGACACAACAAACTATGTATATATTAAAAGGCACAGACTAGAGTTTTAATAAGATATAAAGGAAAAAAGAAAGAAAAATACTCACAAGTTCCTGCATTTTTGCACGGCAGAATTCTATTTTCTCTCTGGACTCTGCAATTTCTTTCTCAAGAGCTTCCACCTGTGGTTAGCAAAGGAATACATAATAATTACCTGCCTTGAATTTGAAACACAATAGAGTATAATCATGTACACGGAGGCTGACATAATGATATGCATGCCACAAAAGACTATTTAGAAACTTTCCATTCTGTCTTCAGAGATACTACTGACACCTAATAATTTTAATATTGCAACCATCATTAGCATAACAGATAAAGAGGAGAAGCATACTTCATGACATCATGTTGAAATTAAAATATAACTCACATTGTCATTTCACCACATCCCACAATAAGTTGGTTTTATATGACCATGGAAAAATACAGAAAGAGTTGCTTTTCAGTTTTCATGAAACTAAATTAATATATAAGGAAGGGTAGTTGGATAGTAGATACACAAAATACAGGTAGCTATGAAAGAGATGTAACTTGTGCAAACTTTTCCATCAAGAAAAATAAAGAACTGCAGTAAATTAGTGGAATCCAAAATTTAAAAGTAGAACCATCAAAATATAAAAATACAGCCGATAAGCTGTAGTTCTAATTGTCAATGTCACTGTCCAGGACCATGCACTTTCTAATATGTCCAAACAAATGCGAAATTTATCAAACAACAATATTAGGCAATGCAAGAAAGAAAAATGGAGTGGTTACCTTCTTATCAGCTTCTGATGCTTCTTGAAACTTTAAATTAATTTTATTTTGCTCATCTGAACTGAGCTGATTAACGAGGTGCTTCTCCAGCACTGGAACTCGGGGCTTCTGCTGTTTCTGAGGTGCTTCATCGGGCATCGGAACAGGAGCCGACCTTGGTGGCCGGGCTGCAGTTGGGTTCACTTGTCGAGCACCGGGGCCACTCATCCCTTGCTGTTGTTGAAAACCTTCCATAGATACAAAACATGGCATAGAGAAAAATACTAGTGAATACTTCCCAAATATATAAATGATTATGTAATTGTGCACACCCATGTGTGTGTGTGTGAGAGAGAGAGAGAGGGAGACAGAGACGGAGAAATAGTAATTCTTGGACATTCACCTGATGGATTTCCCCAAGTTACAGAACTGTGCTGAGGGGCAGGTTGACCAGGAGGTGATAAATCAGGGAGAATGTTGCTTGGCAGTACTCCTGGAAGAGCACGTCCTTCCCTATGCCGCTCCATTAGGTACAGTGCAACACAAAACTCCCTGAGGGAAAGCATGCTATCATTATCTTGATCGGATAAATCCCAAACCTGCATTAAAACCTCTGCAAAATATAAACACATTGTAGAGCTCGTAATCAGGAATTAGCAAGCCATTGACATAGATTTTAAAACTAGAACAATAGAAAAGGTATTGCTTGCAACAAATCGAGAACAAAAATTAAAGGCAAATGCTATCAAATGCAAATCAATCACACTTAAGCTGACAGCAAATGGAATAGAGAAGAAAAGATAAAGAAAGCACTTAAATTCTCCTTTCCAAGAAAGAACAGAGGTATAAGAAAGATATACCTCGTGGTAATTTCCAGCTAAGGAACAAATTTCGGGCTTGCTCCCCGGTGATTTTCCCATCTCTATCAGTGTCTACTGCCACAAATACTTTCGTATATTTCTGAATATCAGTGGGAGTCATCCTTGGCCAAGGAGACTGGGAAGCAGAATCCTGCAACCTCACTGGATGTCCAGGTGGATTCACCATATTATGTGTTTGGACCGAGGCATGTTGATTCTGTGGCCGGACCTGCGGAAGCTGTGCACGAACATGCTGAGCTGCGAGTGGGGTCTGCAAAGACTCAGTGGAGCTAGTCCTAACCGGCTGTTGGTTCCCTCCAGAAACAGGAACAGTAGCTGGTGAAAGTGGTGAACTTCCTTGTGTAGGAGAATCTTTCCTGGGCTGAAATGTGCTTGCAGAGAACACATCCCCTCCAAAAAACGCATCAGAAGCAAAACCGTTCCCCGAAGTAACCACCAATTTAGAATCCTTAGCGGCTTGATCAGATGACTTAGTGCCAGACGCAGGGTATTGTCCAGCTGCCAGTGCAACATTTGATCCAGAAACCCCCTGAGTAGATGTTGGACTACTTCCTCTAGGTGGCATTGAAGAGGATGTTACTGCCGGAACTCCACGGATACCTTGAGTGGCAGTACCAGGTGCCAGATTAGAAGCAGTAGCAGAGACATTTTGCGGCGGAGGCGGCCTCACTAACTGACTTCCCTGGGAAGGGAGATTTTGGTGGTTTCCACCTAAAATTGGAACTGGCCCCCTTGGTCCAACATTTTGATGCGGTAGAGAACTCTGTGTTGCAGGTGCAGGTGCAGGTGCAGGTGCAGGTGGGTGGGGTGCAACTGCAACAGGGGCAGTAAAGTTGATTTGAGGTGGAGGTATTTTAGATGAAGCTGGACCATATAATGCAGCTTTGACTATTTCAGGAGTAAGATCTCGTTTGCTTTGTGCCACAGTGACAAGCTTAAGGGCGTTGTAAAACTCTGCCCTATCGAGGAACCCACTTTGGCTTTGATTTGCAAAAGCCCAAATCTACACAATTGGCGTAACGGAACTCACTAAGGATGAAATTCAAAAGCGCGGGAATCATGGCGGTTAACATATTAAGAAATGAAGCTGGGGTTTCGATGTGTTACCTGAGCCAGGACCGGCTTCGGTAAACCGGAGCCTTGGAAGAACGAGACGGCTTCGACGCCACTGATGCGGCCGTCGCGGTCCAAATCGGCGCGCCCGAAATACGCATCGAAGAGATCCACGTTCGAAGCTCCCGATTGCGATGGCGACGGCGATGGTGTTGTCATTCTTTCGGAGATCACAACTCAACGATCAACTCGAAGCTGCAAATGAATTCGTATGTGGCACCATACACATGATTTGTAGATGAAGTCACTCTCAGATACAGATCAATCCACTTCCCTCGTTTCGAATCGCGAATACTCTAAAATCGCCTCTCGATTCCCGTTTCCGCTTAACGGACAATCTTAATCGCTTTTCGTTTCCATTTTTTTTCAAAAATACCATTGCCCTGAATTTTGTCTCCGTTTCCCATTTTTGTTTCTTCCGTCACCGATGGATTTTGTTTGCGTTTTAAGAGAAGAACTAGTTTCGCACGTGTCGTTTTAATTTTCAGTTATTAATATATTTTTTTGAGTAAATAATCAAATTAGTCTTTAAAATATCATTCGTTCTTTAAATTAGTTCTTTAAATTTTTTTAATCAAATTTGTTTTTTAAATATTTTAAATTAGTCATATTAGTCCTTTAATCATTTTGTTTATTAATAGAGTCAAAATTTATTAATATGATATATTAAGTGACATTCCAACATACACCTAAAAGTCTTAATTGACTATTAATATAATAAATTTATGAAATTAAATCAAATTAAAATTTAATTGTGGAAAAAACTTGAAACATTGAAATCTCTCAATTTAGAGTTGATTTTATCTAATTTCATAAACTAGTCATGTTAATAATCAATTAAGACTTCTAAGTATGTATTGAGGTATCACTTAACGTCACATATTAGTAAATTTGGACACTAAAAAAACTAACATGACAAATTTAAAATTTTTAAATAATAAATTTGATTAAAAAATATTTTAAGTATTAATTTAACCATTTACTCTATTTTTTCATTTTTATTTTTATAGTGGAGTGAAAGCCAATTCGATCCTATTTGTTTCTTCAAAGGAAAATGTGACCTCTATCAAAAGAAAGGTCCATAAGTGGAGAAACAAAAATAGAAAGATTGAGACTGAAAGAGAGAGACTAAGAGACAGAGATTAAAATAAATTTTAGTATTTTATTTAGTTTGAAATAAAAATAGAGGCTAAAATATTTAAAATTATTAAATTAATATTATTAATTAAAAAATAAAAAATTCTCTAAACTCAGTCACCCATTCTCTCTCTCTCTCTTTTGTTTTGTAATTACCGTTGTCTTTACTATCCGCAAACTTTGTTATTTGTCGTCATTAATGATAAAAGCTCGTTATTCTTTTATATTTTGCATATGCTTCATTGTTCTTTTCTGTTGTGTTATGTTGATTATTAAGGTTGTGTTGTGTTAAATCTATTTTTACTTGCTATTGTATTAATTACTGAAGAGAGGATGGTGGCGGCTGAAAAACATGAGGACGGCGATGGTTGGAGGAGAAGGGAACGATGCTATTTGAAAAAGGAGAGATAGTGGTTGTGGGAGGGTATAATTAGAATTTGAAAGATTAAATAAGAATATTTTTAGAATAAAAAATATTATTAAAATTTCAGTTTTTTGTGTTCACACTTTTTAAATTGAAATTTTAGTTTTAATTTGAGGACAACAAACATAATATTGAGTCTCAATTCTCTAGTCTCGGTTCAATACTCCAAAACAAACACTACTTAATTTTCTGCTATGAGAAAATATGATCCTTCCGTCATGATGTCTAAGGAATTGTTGGGGTTTGGGGAGGCCCCTGACATTCCATAATTTCAAAGGAATTTGTAGATCCCACTCCCTCGAAGTTGGTTTTATCTGTGAAACAAAAAATTAGCTTCGTCAAGTGGAGAACAAGTTAAGGGCATGTGGTTTTGGTGATTGGTTTTTATGTAATCCTAACGGTACAGCAGGTGGCCTTGCATTGACATGGAAAAAGGGCACTAATGTGGTGGTAACGAACTCGGGTGAATTTTTTATTGCTACAAAAATCAATGATGTTACTAGGCAGGAGAAATGGGGACTAATTGGTGTTCATTTTAGCAGTATAGAACAGATCCGACTTCAGCAATTTGAACAGATCAAACCTATATTGCAACAGTTTCAAAGTAAAACCATCATTCTTAGTGACTATAATGCTATAAAGAATACCCAGAAAAAGGAAGGAGGATGTTTGACTTCGGACCCTTCTATGGCAACATTCAATAGCTTTATAGATGACAATAGTTTATTGGACCTGGGAATGGTGGGTAGACTGTTCACTTGGTCAAATAGAAGGAGAAGTCAGGAGCTTATTCAAGACCCGCTTGACAGGGTGTTAGCAACATTGAATTGGCATGCTTTTTATCCTACAGCTACAGTACCAAACTCCAAGAAGACGGCTCAGATCACGCCCCTTTACTGCTGGATTCTAATCCCCTACGGAGAAAACAAAATGCAGGTTTAAATTCCAGGAGCGATGGTGTTGGAATGCTGAGGTAAGAGCAATAGTTGAGGAGTCATAGAAAACTAAAATTGTGAGATCCCCTATGTTCATTCTTGCTCAAAAACTAAAGAGGTGCAGACATTCGCTTGTGCAATGGCAGCAAACCTCTCGGTCTAATTCCCTGCAACAAATCCGAGAACTCAAAGACCGATTGGAAGAATTGAGAGCCTCTGGAGTTCAAGGGGGTGAGCAGGTTCTGGAGATTGAAAAGCAGCTAGAGGCGGCCTACCTAAATGAGGAAAGTTACTGGAAAGACAAGTCAAGAATAAAGTGGTTAAAAATTAGGGACCGTAACACTAAGTTCTTCCATTAATTTGCTTGAGTCAGATGCCGTAGCAACAAGATTTGGAGTTTGGTTGGTGAAAATGGGGTGGTGGCAAACTCAAACGAGGGTATTGCGAGAGTAGCTGAGGAATATTTCAAAAGTATTTTCTCAGCCTCTCCCACTCTTGATCCGAGCCAAGACTTTGAAGAGTTAGAACTGAAGGTTACCCCAAGTATGAATAAAAAACTTCTTATGCCTATTTTTATGGAGGAGGTTAAACGAGTAGCATTTAGTGTGCATCAACAGAGCGCCCCGTGGGATGACGGGTTTACATCTAAATTTTTTCACGCATTCTGGAGCATTGTGGGTGGAGATGTTTTTTTGGCTGTTGAAGAGTTTTTTCACAGGAGGCAGATTACTCAGGAGTTTTAATCATACCCAGATATGTCTTATTCCTAAGGTTCTCGAAGCCAAAGACATGTCCCAGGTGAGACCCATTAGCCTCTCTACAGTAGTCTACAAGATTATTTCGAAAATCATTGTCCATAGACTGCAAAACATTATGAATCTCTTAGTTAGTCCGAACCAGAGTGCCTTCTTGAAAGGTTGATTGATTTCGGAGAATGTTCTTTTTGCACATGAGGTTATGCAATACCAAAAAACGAAGAGATCCGAGGATGTAGCTGAGATGGCCATTAAGCTTGATATGAGTAAAGTGTATGATTGCGTGGAATGGCCTTTTCTTTGGTTTATGATGGAAAGATTAGGGCTTGATGCAAGATGGATTAGGTGGATTCAAGAGGTTGTTACGACGGTTTCTTACTCTATTGTTGTGGAAGGTTAACCATTTGGCTATTTCAAACCAAGTAGTGGTATCCGGCAAGGTGATTCTCTCTCCCCATATCTTTTTTTTTTTGTGCGGAAGGTCTCTCCTTCTTGCTACACAAAGCACAGCAAAACAGGAGTTTACAAGGGATTCAAATTACTAGAAGGTGCCCGACTGTAAACCACCTCCTCTTTGCTGACGACTCTATCCTCTTTTGTAAAGCTTCTCCTAACTGTTGTGATCGTATCCTAGACCTATTGGGTGATTATGAAAGGTTTAGTGGACAAACAGTCAAGCTAAATAAGTCGGCTATTTTCTTCAGCAAAAACACTCCTCAAGATATCAAAATTGCTGAGAATTTAAATATCCAACATATTGGGGCCCAAGATAAGTATTTGGGTATTCCTTCTACGGTTCAGAGATCAAAAAATACTACATTTGGTGCTATTAAAGATAGAGTTCAAAAAAGAGTTAAAGGTTGGAAATGTAAACTACTCTCAGTTGGAGGGCGACATGTCCTTATTAAGGCGGTGGAAGAAGCTATCCCTATCTACACCCTGTCATGCTTCAAACTTCCTGACTCCTTACTACAGCAAATTCACCGTATTTTAGCTCGATTTTGGTGGGGTCAAAAGGGAGAGGAACGAAAAATTAGCTAGGTCAGCTGAGATATGATAACTAGGCCAAAAGTGGAAGGGGGCCTGGGATTTAAGAATTTGAAGGCACAAAATCTGGCACTTCTAGGCAAACAATGCTAGAGAATAGCAACACAACCTAATTCGCAATTAGCTAGAATTCTCAAAGGCAAGTACTTTTGCTATACAGATATTTTGAGAACAGAGGCAGGGAACTTACCTTCCTGGTGTTGAAGGAGCATTCTGAAGGGGCGAAAAGTCACTGAGAAAGGCTTAATTTGGCAAATACGTCCTGGCTCCGAGGTGAACATTTTCTTTGATCCATGGGTTCCGTCTTTACAACAATTTACTCCTCCAATCAGTCTAAACTCCTTTGCTATGAACCAACCAGTCTCATGAGTCAGTCACCTGATGAATGAAAATAATAAATGGAATCAACAGCTCATTGCCTCAATATTTCCACCAGCCATCACTCAGCAAATTTTAGCAACAAAAATTGGTGAGCAGAGGGATAAACTTACCTGATTGTTCCACAAATAAGGCAGATACGAAGTCTCTTATGGGTACCGAATAGCCTTTTCCTTCAACCATGAACCGTCTGAGCTTCATCCACACCTCCAGCAAAGACAAGGAATTTGGCGAGATTTCTGGAAGATTAAAGCTCCACCAAAAGTTCTTCTTTTCCTCTGGCATGCTCAACATGAAAGACTTCCGACTATAGAGCTGCTTCACCGAAGAATGCCCTCGAGACCAGCTACCTGCCGACGGTGTCACGCAGCCACAAAAACAATTATACATTTTCTATTTACTTGTGAAAAAGCTAGAGAAGTGTGGAATAGGAGCCCTTACTGCGGTATGGCTGTTGGCGAAGATGAGGACCTGTTCTTTAAGTGCTAGGCGGCGAAGAAATAACATTTATTTCTTAATCCAAATGAAGAGAGAAGTCTACTATTATTGGGGGTTTATTGCTAGAGCATATGGAGATCTTGCAATGAACACGTCTTCGAATAGGTTTCCAAGACTCCCCAAGAAGTGGATGCCTTAGCAAGAAGGATGATTATGTCTTCAGTAGCTACCAATGAACCCCAAATCTAGCTAGAAATTTTTCTTTGTCTTTCTCTTTATTGCAACTATTGGGATAATGCTCTTTTGTCTGAGCTTTGGAGAGTCCATTGTCTCTCTCTCTTTCTATTCTCTTTTAGTCACATTTGGACATTTATATTCTTTTTTTTAAAGGAATAAAGCGTATCTTCTTTCTTTGGAAAAAAAAAAACTTATAAGACTTGCTGAAAAAAAAAATGGACTGATATTTTAAAATCAACATATTATAAAAACTCATTAAACTCGTACCGCTGAAATTATAAACTTTGACAATACAAAATGAGTTGATTAATTACTATTATTTTTCTTATATAGTATTTATCCAAATTGGTTCCCAAAAAATTTTAGAGTGGACGTTTTAGTCCCCAATAAAATTTAATTACATAATTAGTCGCCAACTTTAGTAAACGTCCATCACCTTAGTCCTTCTGTTAGTTTACTCCGTGAAACTCTAACGGTGGAGTCCAACGTGTCACGTTCAGGTGATGAGTCAGGTGTTAAGCGCCACATGCTCAATAAAGACAAATTGGTCCCCATTCTGAATGATGCTAAATGTCGCGTTTTGGGAGTAGGGCACGAGGGTGTGTTGTCGTTTCGTTAGCTGAGTGGCTGTAAAGGTCCATTTTTGTCTTCCTCCCACAAAACGAAATTACAACCAACACCCTATCTTCCCCTAGGTTTAACGAAGAAAGCCCCCACCACGTGAACCGTTAGTCTTCCACGACCTCCGCTGACATTGTTGACTCAAGACTTTGTACGAGACGGAGTTATTGTAGAAAAAATTTTTGCCGATCTATCGGTCTTCACTGGTCGAGGTTCGTATATCTCTTATCTAGTATGATGCGGATGGTATAGTTGATCATCGTTGCAATTGTTCGAATGTGTTTACCTTGTGTATCTGTTTCTGGTAGTAGAAATTAGTTACTGATAAATGATGTAATGCATGCATATATGAGCTTAACATTAAAAAGATTCAATATTTTGTGGTAAATACACTTTATGCATGGATTAATCTAGTTATCACAAATAGAAAATCAAAGTTTGAACAGTTGGTGTTTAATATGTAATTGCTCTGTATAAGTTTGTATTCTGGTTTTGACATTTTATTCCATGTTTATGAATTGCAAATGACTGATTGGGTTATCCCTGTCTTTCAACATGGGAGGAGTTTTGTCAAAGATAACAAGGGTGAACTTCTTTACATCAATGGGAATGTAAAGAGATTTTCTCCGTTGGATCTTGATCTAGTGAATTATTTTGATTTAAAGAAAATGTTTGAAGAGCTTGGCTACCATGCATACAAGAAGATATATTGGTATGACCCAACAGCTCCTAGTTATGAAGCAGGCTTACATCCTATATATGGAGACAAGAAAATTAGAGAGATGTGTGACAAAAAGAGAGAGGACAAAGAGATAGATGAATTGTGTCTATTCTTTAATCATCCAATTATGGAAGATGTTGATTTTGAGAACCATGTTGAGGACAGCGATGACACTGATGAGGACAGCAAGGCTGAGGTCTTTTCTGATGAACCAATGCAATTTCTGACAATGATAGCTATGAAAGTGCTGAAGACGAGGCATATAAACCCCCACCTCTAGGCTTTGAGGATGACACCGATGATAGCTATGAAGATTAAGGACTCATTTAGAAAACAAAGAGCAAAGGTGGCAAAAGAGATAAGAAAGGTAAGAAGAAAGCTGTTGAAAAAAAGGATAATGCAAGGAAGAAAGCTATTGAAAAGAAGGATAATGCAAGGAAGAAAGGTGAGCCTAAACAGACTACTAGACCCAATGACAAATCTGGACCCAATATTACTGCTGGGCCTACTCCTACTGCTGGTGGGTCAGAATTTGGTGTTGGACAGAGTATAGCAGAGGAAGAGGATGACATCTTTAGTGATGAGTCTGATAGTTTAGGATTTGAGTAAGAGGAGTTTGATACACCTCAATCATCAGACAATAAGGGAGATGGTTTTGACTGGCCCCAATTCAATGAGGAAGCAGACTTTGGTGATGTTCAACTCCAATTGAACATGGAGTTTGCCACATTGGAGCAATTCAAGCATGCCTTAAAGGACTATACTATTGCTGAAGAAAGGATAATTTTTTATGTTAAAAATGATAATAGAAGAGTTAGATGCAAGTGTGCAAGTGGAGAAGAGAAGGCTATGATTGCAAAGGCAAAGTTTAAGGCTAAGTGTAAGGTTAAAAGGAAAGAGACTGATGTTGCAGAAGCGGATAACTCTAGAGAAATACAAAAGGAATCTAATGCTAAAAACAATGGAGGATCAGGAACAAAAGATACTAGAACTGGGAAGGCAAATGCTCTGGCTACAGAAGTTGCAGCAATAACCAATGATACTGAAAGGAATGGAACTGCTATTGTCCCTAGTAGTGAGGATAATGAATGTCCCTGGCTGATCTATTGTGCCTGAAATAGTGCTAGAGGGTGCTACCAGATTAAGACGTATGAGCCTAAACATACTTGTGTTAGGGAATTCGGGTCTAACATGGCTGATTAGAAATGGGTGGTTGATAAATTAGAGAAGAGGTTATTGACCCAACCTCACATGACTCATGGTGAAGCTTTTGATCATATTAAGATAGACTTTAATGTGGTGTGCAGTGACAAGATGATCTATAGATCTTTAAGGGTTGTTAGAGAAAGGCATGTTGGAAATGAAAGGGGAAAATACACAAAATCAGAGTTAATCCATGAATAAAATTTTGCAATGCATAAAGAAGATACCATATCCAATGTTCCTTACCCTATAATAAGGACATCTAAAGAAAGGTCTTCTTGGGTTCTTATCTGTTCCAGACTCCACAACAATGGCATAAATTCTGCAGTGGCATCCTGGATTCTCCCATCTTGCAATTCCAAATTTGGGGCCACCTGAAGCACTGCTAGCACTACCATCTCCGCTACCTCTAACTCGTCGACGATAAGAGCTTGCCGAATTCCCTCCACTTGCTACGGTTACACGTTTTCAGAGTAGCACACGAAGATGATGATGACCTTCACACCGTTGTTTTAGGATTTAGGACATCATACAAGAATATTTTTGTAGTTGCCTTTCGAGGGACCATTTTGTATTTCATCCCACGTGGCGTTTAGACTCATTACCTGAACGTGACATGTTAGACTCCACCGTTAGGGTTTCACAGAGTAAACTATTAGAAAGACTAAAGTGACGGACGTTTACAAAAGTTGGGGGCTAATTATGTAATTAAATTTTGTTGGGGACTAAAACGTCCACTTCAAAATTTCTTGGAGACCAATTTGGGTAAATACTCAAATTTAAAATAAAGAAACCATAACATATACTGTTCTTGCTCCAACAAAACTCAATTAAAAAGAGAGCATTAACTACTACTATAATTCTATAAACACTGCAATTAGTGAATAAATGATTATTGCTAGTCCTACAAGGAAGTTTAACTGTTTGTAACTCCAATGACTAATATTTAGAAATTAAAAAAAAATATATTTATCATAATCTTGCTCCAACGAATCTCAAAAACTAAAAAAGAAACATTAAACATTACAATTAGCGATGTTATTGGCGTAACAATCATCGTGATTACTATTACTCAAAGGATGTGGATAGATGCATAAATTTTATAACACGTTTAGTGATAATATACAAAAAAGGTAAATACCAAATCGGTACTTGAAAGATTCTAGTGCTGACAAAATAGTACCTGACTTTTGTAATTGACAAAATAGTCCCTACAAAATTTTAAAATTTGACAAGCGTGTCCTCGAGCTCGCCAGAGCAAATCTCCGGCAAGCACAATGCTGACGTGGCTACCGTATTTTGGTGACTTGGCAAACCACCCCAAAAACCCCCTCCCATCGCAGCCCCCCTCCCAACACACACTCCCCCTTCCTCTTCCTCTGGATCGCAGCCCCTTCCCTATCGCAGCTCCCTCCCAACGCACACTGCCCTCTCCCTCTTCAACACTACCACAACTTCCACAAGTACCTAAAATCTGGTGCCCTAGTCTGAATCTGTAATTTGCGCATCATCAGCACCAGATCTCACTAGATCCGCTCCATCTGCCAGATCCCTCTTCGTCACACTCATCCTCCTTCCTCCTCGTTGCATACGCCGCAGGATGCCGCCACCGTTCAGCCTCAGACCAATACGGTCGCTTCTGCTAATGATTTTTCGTTCTTCGTTGCAAGGGTTTATAGACCTTGCTGTCCAATTGAAAGCATTACTTCGTTTATGATTTTCGTTGTCAGACCTTGTTGTGGCTACGATGGTGGTGGCGGTGGTCCTTAATGATTGATGTTGTTGTTGTTGTTATTGTTGTTGTTGTTGATGATGTTGAAGTTGTTGTTGCTGCGAGTAGTGGTGTTGAGGGAGGGAGGAGGGAGTGTGCGTTGAGGAGGGGGAGTGATAGAGGTTGCTGTTGCTGTTGATCTTGAGGTTGTTGTTGTTGCGAGTGATGGTGTTGAGGGAGGGAGAGGGGAGTGTGCGTTGGGGAAGGGGGAATGGTGGAGATTGTCGTTGCTGTTGATGTTGAGGTTGTTGTTGCTGCGAGTGGTGGCGTTGAGGGAGGGAGAGATAGTGTGCGTTAGAGAGGGAGAGTGGTTGAGGTTGTTGTTGCTGTTAATGTTGAGGTTACTGTTGCTGCGAGTGGTGGTGTTGAGGGAGAAAAGGGAGAGTGTGCGTTGAGGAGAGAGGTTGTGATGGGGGGAGAAGTGTGCATTAGGAATAGGGGTTGTGACAGGGAGGGAAAGGGAAGCGGAGGGAGTGTGCATTGGAGAGGGGGCTTTGGGGGTAATTTTCTAGGTCACCAAAACACAATGGCTTTGTCAGCATTGTGCTTGCTGGAGATTTGTTCCGGCGAATTCAAGGACACGCTTGTCAAATTTTAAAATCTTTTAGAGACTATTTTATTAATAACAAAAGTTAGGTACCATTTTATCAATGTCAGAATCTTTGGGTACCAATTTAATATTTACCTTTATACAAAATACATATATCTAATTTAAAAGTTAATTTTATTCCAAATCAAAATTACTTTCAACATCACTTTGATTATTATCACTACCATCATTATTACCATTATTGATTTTTACCGTCATCACTATCATCATTAATTACTTATATTTCATGGACATAGACATCAAACAAACACTGCCTTAATGTCACTCTGCAGTCTCCTATTGTTTCAACGACAATGCTCTCCCTGTGAATGACAATGGAATCACATAAATTACAACAATTCAAAATCCTACTAAATTAAACAATTGTCTAGTAATATAGAAAGCACAAATATTTGGAGCAAATCAGCAAACATATGCATATATTTAATCATATATCTAAATCTAATCTTAAATCTAAATTATACATGGTACATAATTACAACATTCCCAAACATACAGTTTTTCATTTTTTTTTTATTCATTGATATTTTTAGTTCTTTTTTTTATCCATATTAAAACTTAACAAACAGTCAAACACAGAGCACAAAATATAAAGTATAAAATAAAAGAATAAAGTATGTTTTTTTCTTTAATATTTTCAAAAAAAAATTAAATTATTTTTAATTTTAGTTTAATTCAATTTTATCTTTAACATTTAAAATAAATTTCAATTATACTCTTAATATTTAATAATTAATAATGTCATTTTTTTAATTTTATCCTTAATAAAAAATAATCTAATTCTAATCTTTAACCACATCTAAATAACCTAACTCCAACCTCCCACCACCGTTCCATCACCGTAATCCCCACTCCTGCCCCTTTCTTTCTCATTGTCCGTCCGCCATGCACGCCACCATCTTTGTCACCTACATACCACCACCAAATCCTAGGTGATTAACCTAAACTCCTGAAGCCTTGGAAGATCCACTTCAAAATGATGAGTTAATAACACAAAATATAGAAAATATTGTTGTCAAGATAAAACCTCTTCAAGTAGTCACTTTTCCATAGCTTGTAGTACTTAATCGTTTACTGAAAACCAATCCCATAGTCTCCAATGGTATTACCATGCATTATTATGATGACATATTTCAAATTCGTTCCCCATAATAATCTTTTATATATCACAAAGGCATCACTCAACACCTTTTTTAACACTTTATAGAACAATATAGAATTTCAACCAAAGTCTGTGTCACATTAAAGTAACACATAATATAATATATAACTACTAAACTCAAGAATGTTGCATGATCAACAAATCTAAGGACAATCAAATAATGCACAAAAAAGATGCCAAAAAAAAAAATCAAAACACGTACTAAATCAGGGTCCAATAATGGCACAAGAAGTGTTCTATATTCTTTGTCACTTGGCACATCAGCAAAGCTAGTTGCAGGCCTATATAACAAATAGAAAAGCTTTCAAATATACTGATAGTATTTTAGTAAATTTTAATGGTTGATTTTAATTATATATATTATATATTTTTTATAATTAAGATCAACGGTTAAAAATTATTAAAACATCAGTGTATCGATACACTTAAAAATTTTCTTAACAAATAAATCAGGGGCGGAGCTAGATGAAATATTAGAGGAGACTAAAAATATTTACACAATAAAATAAGACTAAAATAAAATTTTAAGGGGAGACTAAACTGAAATTTACATATAATTTACATGTAAAAAATTAAAATTAGGAGGAACCATTACTCCTCTTTTTATATATGTAGCTTCGTCCCTGAAATAAACCATATAATATGATAAACCGACTGATACCGAGTTATTCACCCATAATTACAAGGTGAATTTTATTATGTCTATATATTTATGGCGATCATAATGTGTCTATGTAAGTCTTATTAGAGTTTTATTTTTTTATATTTTGGTTTTTTTTTTAATAACATTTTAAAAAAGCGTTGCTAAATAATAAAAAACACTACTTTAATTTTAATAATATTTTTAAAATATTATAACTACCATAATCACCATAAAATAGGTTTACTATAGAATGACGGTACCCTAATTACAAACCATCAAACTTTACACATAAAAATAACTTACCATTGATCCTGAGATCAGTAAACTTACATATGTATGTTGAGACAACAATAATATTTATATGTGCAAAAAAGCTAGAAGGATCAATCACACCCTTAATTAAAAAAAAAAAAAAAACAGCATGCAAATGAACCATCAATTTAAAAAGACATACTTAAAATAAAAACTTAGAATTAGTCAAAGAAATAACCAAAAAAGATATAAAACCATGTGGTTCCATACACACACACAGATAATCTAACATCATATCCTTTACAACCTCGAGACACAACCTCATAAAATAGTTAATCCCAATTCATCATAGAATCTTTAACTACAAATTTATGTATCTAATAATTTTGTAAAGTTATACAAAGATCACATTATAAAAGATGCAAACGAAAACAGAGAAAAGATGTAAAAGACAAACAACAAAAGGCACCATGGACCAAACATTCTTGTAGCAAGTAACTTACATGTGCAACTAAACAACACAAATAGCAACACCTCAATGGAAGATGACAATAACCGCCACTGAATATAATTAGACAACACTAGTAAAAACCAAACCTATTTATAAGCTCTTAGACACACCAGACAACACAGTCTTTCCACATAAAAAAAATATCAAATATATGTAAATATAAAATAAAAACATAAAATACAGATAAATATCTAAATAATATAGTGAATTTTCACATACAGTTATTTTAATGTGAAGTTAATAATTGAAAGTATTAGATAACAATTTAGTCAAATATATCAAATCATCTAACATTTCTTAACTAACAATTTCATACGAAGACAACTGCATATGAATTTTTATTGAATAATATATCTATTGTTCAGTTATGCATATATACCATGCATCATACAGAAACAAATGGAATGAAAGAAAACGGGAAAAAATGGAATAAACCATGAAGATTGAAGACAAGAATATAAAGTATCTAATATTTCATAGCATATGTACCCAATTGTGAAGACAAATGGTATCTGTTGTAGCAGTTTATTATTTGTAACACTAAACATCATACAGTATAACTTACATACAATACTTAAGAATATTTTATATGCTCTTAATTAACAAACTTAGCTTTGAAATTAAGGTTCTAGTAGGTAAGGCGCAAGATGGTTGACTTTGAAAAACCTTGTTGCCTTGTTGCAAATGCTACTATATGAGTTTCGACTAAAAAGTTGGATATGGTGTAAAACTATTTTATATTTATTGGTTTAAAATTATTTTATATTTTCATC
>NC_029790.2:129852025-129862331 GCF_000816755.2 Arachis ipaensis
AATTATTCTTCTTCAATTATATATTATATATACATTAAAATTAGTCACTAAAATTATTCATTAGTATAAAATATATATTAAAATACAAACTATAAATACATAATAACTAAGTTTAATGACAGATTTTAGTGTATAATAATATTTTTGAACTTTGTCCAAACGGAGCTTTAATTTCAAATCTATTTTATTGGATTTGAAACATGTACTAGAATCGAATCAAATATGTAACACACACCAATATATATACTAAAATCAGAATTACTTTGTACTAAATTTGAAACATAAAAAACTAAAACCTAACAGAGTTCCTCACTGCATTTTCCCACACTATATATGTAAAAGAGTTTCCTTTTCCAAATTCTTTAAACATACACATCAATTTCTTTCAAATCGTTTCATTAACTGGCTCAAGGCTTGTTTGTGATTAAAACACTATGTTCCATAAATCATAAGATCAAATTAAACACTAAAGGTATAATTGATTGATTTAAACCCATACTCAATTATATATGTGATTATGGTTCACTAAGAAACTAAACATCATCTAACATGTTAATTTGGATGCATCCTACCGAATTTAATTTCCAAACATAAGCTGAAGTTGAAGCCGTACGTCGGTGGTGATGGTAGGTCCTGTCACAATGTCACTTTCTTGAAATAATAATGAAGATAAAGCAATGCATGATTGAATATAGTACACACACTATTATATTCTACCTTTTTCTTAGCTTTATTTTCAGTTGAAAAGACAAACTTTACCTTTTCAATTTATTTCCGTTTACAACTTTACATTGAGCTGCCTCCAATTAATTATTTGAGACTAATCAATTTCTCTTTCCTCCTATTCATATAGTATACATAACATTTATATATATCCACTTGCTATATATATATATGGTGTGCAAGTATTAGAGACATTCCATGTGAAAACCATATGAGATGGTTGTTCCATGTACTAATTAATAGAACCAAATTTCTACTTGCTGTCCCTTGAAATGATTTTTTTTTTTTTTGGAAATGTATTTGTATATATGTCAACAACAATTAATATAAGATAAGATAACTTCCAAATTTTCTTCTAGCTTTTTGAATCTTGAATCTTCATCTGTCAATAATAGAGTAGGAACATGCTGGTAAAATGTCAAGTTTTTTCTGGATTTTTGATTTGCTAATTATTGGCATTTGGTAAGGTGGTGGAACATATTAAAAAAAGAGAAAGATATCAGAGAGGGGAAGCAAGCAAAGGATCAGGTTTGGCTCTATTATATTATAAAACGATTTAGATTTAAAAAAAAAATCACCCAATAATTGATGAATGACTTGAAATTTTCCATATTTAAAATTTAATCCATATATGTTAAAAGAATAATTATATTGTATAAAAGTTAATATTCAACTATATATTTTAAGATTTTGGTATTTTAAATTTGTTCGACAATATTTTATAAAACTAAAATCATCCATTATTATATCTAAAGTGAATTTTAAAGCAATCTCATTTTTAAAATTTTGTCTTCTATATCTTATTTTAAAATGTTATTTTAATAATTTTCATAACTGAAAAGTCTGTTTATTTGTTATTATTCTCATAAAAAGGGTCAAATTAAAATAAAATGAACTAATCTATCAATTTAAGGATAGATATTTGATATAGGCACGGTATTGGCTTCACCACATTTCGGCAATTTCAGCTAAAAAAGATTGCAAGGCACTTGAATATAGATGGGATAAAGGTGAATGCTTAATTATTAGATATAGCATAGTTATTAGCATGGGAATAAGGATAATAAGAGAATTATTGTAGTAGAATAATGGTACTTCTCTAAAATTCTAATTATGCCGAAATGACACAAGTTTGATGGGATGAATTTTCTCCTCTCTTGTAAGTCTTTCAACTAACTTAACACTTTTCTAACTAATTTAATGCTGAGCTGGCAGACTCTAACAAACTTACATTACAATTCCACTAATCTGAACTCTGAAGTTACAACTAACTTGCCATGTACGTGAGCTGCATGGTCTTATCATTCAACAACATTTAAAATAAAAACAAAAAAATGAGAAAATATAAGAAATTAATTTTTAATTAATTAATATTAGTCAACTTTAGTGTTAAAGGTTATAATTTAGAATTTAAAATTTAAGATAAATAAAATAATTTTAAAAAATTAACTGAAAAATATTAGTTACCTAGCATTATTCAAAAAGAAAAAAAAAACTGAAACTCTTAAAAACAAGGATATTCAAAACTCAATTAAAAAAATCTAAAAATTAAACTCAATAAGAAATTATTTTTAGTGAACTTTATATTATGAATAATGCTACACGTCTAAGTTTTTTTTTAACTAAATCCAACTAAAGTTGGTCTAACATAATAAAAATTAGTTATGGCTAGCATTATTCCAAGTTTTATTGTTTAACTTGGTTGAATTTAGTTCATAAAAAGACTTAGATGTGTAATATTATTCTTATATTATTAGACTTATATGACAATTTGTTATAGTGTTAGTTGAAATTGGCTGCTATAATATTGGTTTTTTAGCATTACTCATAAATAAATGATAAAAATTAATAATGCTACATAACTAAATTATTTAATAATTAAGTTTAATTAAGTTGATTCAATAGTTTATTAGCATAATAAAAATCAACTAAAAAAGAAAAAGAAGCATAAGAAGAAAAAAAAAAACTTAGTTAAATTTAATTATAAAAATAATTTATTTATCTAACATTTTTTTATAAAAAATTTGTAGTTTTGGGTCTAACATTCCCTTATTTACGACGTAAGATTCTCTTCCCTTTTCCTAAAATTTACATTTTTGCGGTCACTTCTCTTTTTGGCAATGTCTTTATTGTTAGCAAGCTGACAATAATTATCAAGGGTCATTTAGAAAAATATGTCTTTATCTTTTTTGTTTTACATTTATTAATAACTACATATTTAATTAAAGTGACAAAAAAAATTAGAGAGTATTTTATTTCAAATGCTAGTATATAAATAGTACCACATCACCATCTCATGCAAAATTGATAATTATCCGTGCAAATCTTTATTGATAAATGTAGCGCATATGTATGTCTAAAAATTTACACAAGACAGCTTATGTTGTCTTAAATAATTGTTGTATTGATGAATATGACGAGGATAGATGATGGATGAAGAGTGAAGAGTAGTGAAAACAGATAAGAAGTAGGGTTTACTAAATGAGAGAAAGGGATAGCTTCACGACCGTGTATCGGTTATGAACGTTCATCATCACACCATGACCAATTGATTTCTCTATTTTGCACCATATATAGCTAATAGCCACCATGCATATTATTATCGAGGCTTTAATATATTGAGAGATTTGTTTTTTAAAATTTCTATTAAGTATATATAATATTAGTAAGTTTTTTCAGATTTTTTTAAGCAAATTTTTTAGGTTTAATTATTTTATCAATTTTTGTAATTTTTATTAAATTAATTGATGGATATTAGTGGCTAAGAGAAGGGGGTTAAATTTTAACCACCTTTTCGCTTGATAATACTTGCTGACCTTTGAAACCAACTTTTGGAAATTTTGTCTTTTTATCTCGTGACTAGCCACGAGACTTTTTCTTTTGTCTCGTCTCCAGCTACGAGACTTTTCTTTTTGTCTCGTCACTTGGCACGAGATATTTTTCAGTTTTAGCTCCTGTGCAGTAGAAACAGAAATGGAGTAGAGAAGATAGAAAATTACACCCAGATATATCCTGGTTCAGCTGCTAAGTGCAGTGCAGCCTACATCCAGTCTCCATCACAAACATGATGGAATTTTACTATAATCTTCTTGATTACAAACTGTAAAGTGCTAACCCAACTTACAAGGAGATTCCCACAGAATCATGAAACACAACATAGATGAACAAAGGAACTCTAAGGACATCTATGGCTTTTTCTTTTAATTTTGCACTCTCTGCCTTTTTCCGCTCTATGGCTTTTTCATACAAACTTCACTGTTTGCCTTTTTCCATGAGACTCAAGACATGACAAAATTAAACAGAAAATTATAAAACAGAATACATTGAAGGAGAAGAGAAATCTGTTAGCTCAGGTAGCTCTGAGAACTCTGTGCCTTGCACTCTCATACTTTCTCCTTGCTTCAACCCTAACTGTTCACCCTTACTTATAGGAAGAACCTTCCAAGGTTGAAACCAAACAAACCAAGCCAACTTCTTCTTCTCCAAGAACAAAACCGGTTCGGCCAGAAAGAGAGAAGAGATAACCCATGCAATAACCAACATGCAATTACCTCTAGTCCTTCCTTGGTCATCAATCTTCATCAATCCGAGCGCTTCATCCTTGGCTTGCTCTCCAAGATGAATTTCTGGCCCTTGATGCTTCATGATGATGATGGCTTCTTCTGCTCCACTTTTACTTCCTCCCTCACGTAGCCACCCTAACTACCTTCTATAATGAGTGAACCCAAAAACAGTGACAAGCCATCCCTCCAAGGATCTTCTCCTTGCTGGCCGAATCTCCTTGTCCATTTTTGGTATGGAGAGGTTAAAATCTCATCACCATATCTTTCCTTTCATGGTTGCAGATCTTAGCCACTACTTTTTTTATGTTTTCTTGCCATCATTTCAATGGTCTTGTTGCGTGCTTCTTTCTCTCTTCGGTGGCTATGCTTAGCTTCCATGGTTTCTCTGTGTTATGACCGAATGTTAGAAGCAGAGAGAGATGAAGAGAAGGTATGAACATTAACTAAAGGATTTAGACAAGATAAATTAAATGGCCACTTCCCTTTTGTTTCTTGGTAGCGTGCCTTTCATTAAGGCTATCAATCAAATCAATAAAACTTTCTCTCTCATAGTTCCAATTCATTTATTAACTTCACTCTAATGAAATTTGAATTCCATCACATAGTGAAGTGTGAGATCCGTTGAAGGCATAAAGCAATAACAACATTTGCTTTCCTAATTAATTGTTTTCGGATCATGCATTGGGTGTATAGCAAAAAATGATTAACTTGGGCTTGTAACAATAATGGATCAATTTGGCCCAAGTAACATAATAATCAATTCAGCCATATAATATAGGAAACTTTTAACCAGGCTGAATGTAGATCTTGATTTTGGGCTTGCAATGTTTCTTTTATTTTTCGGCCCAATAATAAACCTACATCACAAAATTATTGATTAACATATGTTAAATGAAAATCAATTTAATAATTTTGTAATTAATATAATGAATAATATTTAGTCATCACAAATATTGATTTAGAGTTTTCCAAACTCATCATTAATCATTCTCACAGATTCAAGATCAAGTCCAAAAAAATAATCAATTTTTTTTTCTTTTTATCACATGTTTATATATATTATTCTAAAATAGTGAATCATCACAATTTTGTTAACTATTAGAAATTTTATAGATTTTTGTTTATTTCACACACACACATTGTACTCACTAAGAAAATTTTTAATACATTTTCTTCACAATAGCATCACTTCCTATTTTTTTGTTATGATATTGGAGTTTATAGTAGCCCTCCTAATTTTCATACATGGTTAAAACCACTGACCCAAACAATTTTTTCTTCTTTTTTCTTTCCTGGTGTTTCTTCTTCTCTCACTACGAATGATACCAATTCTTGAGCCAATCCTTTTTTTACATACACCTTAGTGAAAACCTAATTTCTATTATTGTTTTACTTGTTCTTATCGGTAACAATTACCATTTTTGGAACCATTCTTTTTCCATAGTTGTTATCTCTAAGAACAAGTTCGATTTTCTCATTGGCACTATTCCTCCTCTTTCTTCTGATGACCCTCTATTTCCTGCCTGAAAAAGATGCAACAATCTTATTCTTTTTCTGATTTTTCACTCTCTGTCCCCATCAATAACTCGGAGCGTTACTTACTTCTCCACTACCTCTTTTGTTTGGCAAGACCTTCATGAGCGATTCTCCCAAACTAACCTTCTTCAACTTGATGAACTTCGGGAAAAAAATTATGCGTTGAAACAGGATTCTCTATCTGTTAAAGATTTTTATACAGTATTCAAAACATTACGGGAAGAAATGGAGGACTTACGACCTTTCTCTGCTTGTTTATGCTCTGCCAAAACGCGTCGCTTCTAAGAATTTATTATTCGGTTTCTGAAGGGGCTGGATGAGCACTTTGTAGTTGTCCAATCCCAGCTGCTTCTGCTTGATCCACCTCCGCAAGGGATCAAGGTTTTTGCCATGGTTATCCAACATGAACACCAATTACTTGCTGCCTCTGGTGTTCTCGATGAACACAAAATATTGGCTGCTCCTGTTGATGGCTGTCACAGCACACACGGCCGTGGACGCAGCTCCTCCTTCGCAGGCGCAGGTCGCCACTTCTCTTTCGCCAGCACAGGTCGTGGTGGTGCTAGCTCTAAGATCTGCACCCATTGTGGAAGAACCGGTCACACCATTGATGTTTGCTATGCCAAACATGGATATCCACCAGGTCACCCGTACTTCCCTGGCAGGCCATGCTTCCCTGATCGCCCCGTCGCATCCGCTAATAATGTTGCCGCTCAACCACCCTGGTTCAGCGAGAAAGAGGTGCTAAGGATGCTCTATTAAGAACAGTTCCTGGACTCACTTTGGCCTAGCATAATACCCTAATGACTTTTTTAAGAAAAGTGAAGGCCTACAATTCAGCAAACATAGATAAAACAAGTGTCTCTTTTTCTTAAATTGAGCTTCTTCTTTGCCCAAATTTGGGTACCCATTATATGTATTCTTTTTGTACCTTTTCTATTTTAAATTATTCTTCTTCAAAATTAAATTTTATTAGTGTTCGGTGATAGATTCAGGTGTTATTGATCATATCACTTTAAAATTATCCAACTTTTTGTCCTACTCTAAAATTAAGCCTATAATTGTGAACATGCCAAATGGCTACCTAGCTATTGCATCATATATTTGTGTCCTTAAATTTTCAGATTCCTTAATACTTTTAATTTTTTTTTATTTGCCATAATTTCATTTTAATTTAATTTCTGTTTCACAAATTACTTCTATGCTTCCTTATCAACTCACTTTTTTTTAATTCTATTGTATTTTTCAGGAATTGAACAGCTTGAGGATGATTGATTTTGGTAGATTAAGAGATGAATTGTATGTTCTTACACACACTACCTCCAACACTGATTACCCTCTTTCACACTATTAATTCCACTAATACAGCTATTGTTATTCCACTCAATTTATGGCATTTTCGTCTAAGATATATTTTTAGAACACACCTTAATATTCTATATAGACATTTTTTCTTTATTTCCTTACACCATGATGAGCCTTGTGATGTTTGCTATTTTTTTAAGCAAAGAAAACTCCTCTTTTTCATCGGTGTTAGTAAAGTAAATGCTATTTTTTATTTATTGCATTTAGATATTTGGGGTCTATTCCATCAAAATTTTGTTCATAATCATAAATATTTTTTCAACTATTGCGGATTATTTTAGCCGCTTTACTTGGGTTATTTTACTAAAAACAAAAACTGAAGTATTACAACATATTAAAAATTTTGGTACATTAGTAAAAATTTAATTTAATTCAATGGTTAAAATTATTCGTTCTGACAATGGACCTGAAATTCTTTTGCATAATTTTTATTCATCCGAATGCATAGTTCATCAACGTAGTTGTGTTGAAACTCCCAAACAAAATAGAAGAGTTGAATGGAAACATCAACATATTTTTAAATGTTACCCGTGCTCTTATGTTTAAATCAAATTTACCAATTACATTTTGGTGTTATGCCGTTCTTCATGTCATTTATTTAATTAATAGAGTTCTATCTTCCATTCTCAAATTTAAAACACTTTAAAATTTTATTTCATAAACTACCTAATTTTGAGCATTTGAAGATTTTTGGTTGCTTATGTTTTGTTTCAACTCTTCATAATCAACGTTCTAAATTTAATCCAAGAGCACAAAAGGCTGTATTCATTGGTTATCAAAATAGTTTTAAAGGCTATATTGTCTATCTTTTAGATCAAAAGAAAATCATAATGTCCAAAAATATTATTTTCGATGAGTTCATTTTTTCTTTGTCTAAAAATACTCTGGGCCTAATCATTCTCGCTCTCATAGCCTTGACTTTTCTTTCTCTTTTCTTTTTTAGCAAGCCCAAACCCTAACACTCCTCACCCATTAAACACCACCTCCCTTCCTATTAGGCCTCAAACAATTACTCATGATCCATTACCCATCCAATACTCGCAAACACCATCAAATGATCACCCAATCAATCAGCAATCACCTTCATCATCTTCCACAGATGCCCCTATTTCTCGCCTTACCTCTCTAACCACTTCCCCTTTCTTGCCCAAAACACCTCCTCCCCTTCCTTCCTCTTTATCTGGCAACCTACCTCCTTTCTGCACCCGCAACACCCCCTCTTCCTCCTTTATCTCCGAATGATTCTCCTTCTCCTCCAGTTTACAATCACACATTCTCCTCTACCCAAATCCTCTCTCTGCCAGCTACTGACCTTGCACCTCGCCGGAGACAACGCCAACCACGACCACCCCCTCATCTTTCTGATTTCATATGTAATTCATCTCTTACTTCTCAAACCCTTGCTTTCTCAAGCACTAGGTATTCCCTCTCTTCTGTTTTTTCTCTTGCTTTTCGCTCTGCTTCTCATAATAAATTCATTTCATCTTTATATTCTAAATGTGAGCTAAGAACTTTTCAAGAAGCCATTAAGGTCCCTCATTGGCAATCTGCCATGAATGAGGAACTTGCTACCCTGAAGCTAAACAGGACCCGGAAAATGGTAGATTGTCCTCTAAAAGTCCAACCTATCGAATTCTGCTGGGTTTACAAAATTAAACGCCATCCGAATGGGTCTGTTGAATGCTATAAGGTCAGCTTATAGCAAAATGTTTCACATAAATAGAAGGGGTAGATTTTCTAGAAACTTTTTTTTCGATAGTAAAGCCAGAACCTATCCGCATTGTTTTGGCCTTAGAATCAATGAAGAGATAGTCAATTCAGCAGCTAGATGTTAATAACGCCTTTCTGCACGGAGACTTGATAGAAACCATCTATATGACTCTTCCTCCTGGTACCAATTCAACCCATCCTAATCAGTGTTTCAAGTTTCTTAAATCTCTTTATGGGTTGAGACAGTCTAGTAGAATGTGGTATGACAAGCTTTCTTCTCTTCTCCTTTCCTGTGATTTTTAGCAAACTACTTTTGATTATAGTCTTTTTGTTAAGTTATTGGGTGATGAAATTTGTATTTTATTAGTATATATTGATGACATAGTGATTACTGGGAATTCTATTGCTGAGATCACTTCTATTAAACGGATTCTAGACTGCAATTTTAGGATTAAGGATCTTGGTACATTAAAATATTTTTTAGGCATTGAGGTTGCTCATTTCTTTAAGGGTTTTTTTTTTCTTCTAACATAAATACTACCTTGATTTGTTGAATGATTCTGGTTTGCTTAGTGCTAAACCTGTTTTTGTGCCTATGGATAGTACTGTTAAACTTTTTTAAGATGATAGCCCTCTTCTCTCAGATCCTTCTATTTACTGCCGTCTTATTGACTGCATGATTTATTTGACCACTATTCGGCCTGACATTATGTATGTAACTCAGCAACTCAGTTAGTTCATGGTCTCTCCTTCTCAAGCTCACTACAAAGCTGCAATGCGGGTTTTTTGTTATCTCAATAGTAGTCCGGGTAGAGGTCTGTTTTTTTCTCGTGACTCTACTCTTCAGATATGTGGCTTCAGCGATTCTGATTGGGCTGGATGTCCCGATACCCACCGTTCTTTAACTGGGTATTGCTTCTTCTTGGAAGAATCTTTAGTGTCTTGGAAGACTAAGAAACAAAACACAGTTGCTCACTCTTCAATAGAGGCTGAATATCGCGCTTTATCCAATACAACTTATGAATTGTTATGGATACTGAATTTACTGCAGTTTCTTCAATTTTCTTGTGACCGACCCCTGTCCTATTTTGTGATAACCAAAGTGCTTTACGTATTACTGCCAATCCGGTATTTCATGAGAGAACCAAACATCTTGAGGTTGATTGTCATCTTGTTCGACAGAAAATTCAAGCGGGTGTGATGAAGTTACTTCCTGTTCCTTCTTCTCGACAGTTGGCGGACATATTCACCAAACCTTTACCTACTCAACTGTTTCATGCCAATCTTTTTTCAAACTGAAAATTTTTTATGTATACCATCCTCCAGGTCGCGGAGAGATATTAAATCAATCATCCTCACAGGTCCAATATCAAGCCCAAAAAACATAATCAGTTTTTTTTTCCTTCTTT
>NC_029790.2:129872735-129875439 GCF_000816755.2 Arachis ipaensis
AAGATTTAATATTTAATAAGCCATTTATTTCACACAAGTGTATATATTGTACTCGTCTTTACTGTTTTGAATAAGAAAATTTTCAATATATTACAATAGCCATAGTTTTTAGAAGATTTAATAAGCCATTTATTTCACACAAGTGTATATATTGTACTCGTCTTTACTGTTTTGAATAAGAAAATTTTCAATATATTTTTTTTTACAATAGCATCACTTTCCATTCTTCCTATTATTGGTCTAAATAATTTTTGTAAACGATGACTTGTTGATGTGTTAGGAACCACTTAGACTATTAATAAGAGCCGTTTAAATAGACTAATTACTTAAAATTGTGAAAAAATATTTTGTTCTTTAAATAAATAGTAAAAAATAAAAAATATATATTTTCTATAGATCAATTTAAAGAATCTTAATTTTTCGATAACTAAATTAATGAACATGTAAACTTTTAAAAACCATTTTAAGTGTTTAACTATTAATCCAATTAAACACTAGTGTGCATTCTTCATCTCTAAGAATCTAAGACAAAGTGGCATAATATTTTATGGACCTAATATAAGCAAGAGTAAAACCCTAACTCGTTCGCTAATAATTTCACAAAACTTCTATTCCGCCTCTCATCGATTGAAAAATGACATTGTGATCTTTCACGATTAATTTCATCAGATATTCTGTTTCCTTTGTTAATGTCTTCATCCAGAACTAACAGATTTTGTCTACGTATACTATTAACTCAACACGTGTCAAGCAACCATTCAAAGGAACAAATCATCTCCTGGTGAATTAGCAGAACGCTACCATTTTGGACAACTCTAAATGCTTTCTTCTTCTTCCTTTCGTTGTTCATCCCACTACAATCACAGATCTTCACTCCATCAAAACTGCCACTACCTTCACTCCCTCACCTCCATCATCATCTAATCTTTACCATTGCACCTGTCATGTCACCATCAACTTATTCCTTTCCCCTCCATCGTCTACATCATCTTCTTTCACTACGCTTCTCTCACTCTATTTTCACTATCTATAACTCTGCTTTTATCCCTTAATTTCGTCCATAATATCAACAATTTTCAATTTTAACAACAAAATCATCCGCTACAACATCATTTTTTTCTTTTCAATAAACTAAAACATAGATTCAAAATTAATAAAATTTTAAAAATTATCATAAAAAAGAGAGATGAATAGAAAAAAGAGAAAAACAGAGAGGATATAACAAAAATTAAGTGAAGTGAGATATGGATCTAATGGATATATTGTATTGTTGTAGAAATTAACGAGACTATGAGAAGGGGGCAAAAATGAGGAGTAGAGATAGAGGTGAACATAGTGAAGATGGGATAAGTGGTGATAGTAAAGTGAGATTTGAGAAGATTAAGAGTGTACATGGCCCGGCTCAACCCGAAGATCCGGTCCGCCCCCGAACACTTTAGGGGCTAATTTAGTGTGATTTCATCGGGTTTAGAACCGGGTAAGGGTCTCAAAAATAGACCCGGTCATTATTTTGGGTCGGGTCCGGGCCATAGCTCGGGTCACCCGAACTCAGCCCGGTGGCACGGCCATCATACACAATTAATATTTTATGTTATTAGTGATGGATGATGGCTATTCTTATGTGGAATTTAAATATTGTAAACCTTAATATTTTATATTATTAGTCATTATAAGATTATAAGATTATAAGTTAATGTTTTATGTTTAAAATGCATAAGACTTTAGACTAATGCATAATATTGTGTTTTTGTATTGATTTAAATATTTGGTGTTATTAGACAATATTAGTATTGATTATGGTTATGTTTTAATTTTAGAGAAGGGTTAGTTCTTGTTATATTTTTTTAAGTGAATTTTACTATGTGAATTGTGAAATAATGGTTGGAGATTAGGTGATTTTTACATGCTAAAGATCCGGTTTTGACTCGGTTTTGACTCAGTTTTCACCCGGCCCGAAAGTGCGTAGGTTTCATCGGATCTAAGATCGGATTAGGGTCTAAAAATTAGGCTCGGTCTATATTTCAGATCGAGTCTGAGTTAAGTCAAACCCGGTGTAATCCGGCCCATATACACCCCTAGAGAAGATGATGGAGCGATATTAATAGTGTTGGCAGTGTTGGAAGTAGCAGTTGTAGAAGAAAAAAAAGAAAAAAAACATTTAAGATAAAAAAACGACAATATTTTATTAATTTACTGAGGATTGATTTATTCTTTTAATAATTGCTTGATACATGTTAAATTAACAATATACGTAAGTAAGATTTGTTTGCTTTGAATAAAAATATTAACAATAAGAACAAAATATTTGACGAAGTTAATCGAAAAGAATCCTAATGTTATTTTTTAATCAATGAAAAATGAAATAAGAATTTGTAAAATTATTAAAAGATGGATTGGAATTTTAGTCTATATAGATGAAGAGATATCTTATCTGATATTGGAGACAGTTATCATAAATGAATGGAACGTGGTGGACATCTGAACGGCCTCCGAAACTGCTCACTGCAGCAAACACACTGTCTCATGCCATGTCTCTCTCAAACTAAAGCTAAGCTATTAACCACCCTCATAATGCTATGCTATCTATATCTCTCTTTCCTTTTCCACTTCCATCTGCATGCATGCACCCAATATTAGCAACTTCTCTCATTTTTTCATTCTTTTTATTTGAAAAAATATAATAAAATTTAATTTTTATATCAGT
>NC_029790.2:129875934-129876397 GCF_000816755.2 Arachis ipaensis
TGGATATACCCCCCAATAATTTCAGTTCGGCTACATATATGCAGCCAAATTTAAAAATTAATTAAAAATATATAGCGAATAGTGTTAACAGTTTAATTAATTTTTAGTTTTCAACCAGAGTTTAATTTTGTTATAAATTGTGTAATTTTATTTTTTTCCATAATTATATAAGAGTATCATTCTTTATTTAACAAGTTTAATTTAGTTTTTTGGTTCTCCACGGTATTTTTCAACTTGACAGATCAAAAATTAATCTGTCGCAGATCGAAATTCTATTTAGGAATTTGTCACTGACCAATAAATTGTTGTACGCACAAAGCATAATTTAAACTTAATTTAGTTTAGTCATAATCATCATGCTAAATTATATAATAATATCCTTTCCTATATTATAAGCAAATACTATATATAGTTCCAAATTCTATTGTGCGGTGTGCCTGTGTGTTTTTTTTTACATGCATTT
>NC_029790.2:129876415-129878888 GCF_000816755.2 Arachis ipaensis
AAAATACTTACTTTTTATTTAGTAAATACAAAACAAAATATTTATACTTTTAAAAAACATAAATATCTTTCTAAATTTTTTTTATCAAACTGTATATGTCTTAATTTAATTTTACCTAAAAAACATTAAGGAGAAAAAGAAATCAAGAGAATCACCTTACCCTCAATACAATAAACAAGCCCAAAACATTACAAGAGAACCGAAATTTGCAGCAATTTTTATAGAGATTTGCGGTGGTTTTAAATTGCCGGAAAATAAATTATCAGCGCTTCAAGAAATATTGCAGTATAAGGCATGGAGATTTGATTTGGAATCGCCGGCACAACTGTAACCTTGGAATAGCGTCGGTTGATTTAGTGACAGTTATAACGTTGCTATTTAGCCAACATTAAATTCAACAGCACTTTTCTGACGATTAGGAACTGCTGCTTTTTGTTGGTCATTATATTTTTTAAAATTTATTTAGCGGCAGTTAGAAACCGTTGCTATCTGATATTCAATGTTTTTAAATTTATTTTCGATCATTTTGTAACCGTCGCCATTTGTCCGGTTAAATAGCCGCAAAAATACTGTATTTTGCACCAGCAATCAACGCTTTCTTTAATTTAAATGTACTGGTTTTTTTTGTTATTTTTAGAATTTTTATTAATGTTATAAATCCTAATTATTTTGTATCTGAAAAAATTAAATGGATAAACGACATTAGCAAAACTATAAATCAAATTCATATATTTATCCAAATATCAATAAAGTATATTTCTTACTAAGAGTTGCATAGTCAACAATAAAAGTGTAAATTTAACAAAAAAAAAATTAATTTTCAATCCTAATATCTACTTTCTACTCTGTCCCTCCAATGAATTCATCCATGCAGCCACGTTTTGTTGCAACTTCTCACCTTGCCCTTGAATCAGATATCTCAGAGCACTCTTTATTGTCTGTCTTTTTATTTTCTCGGCTGCTACCTCGTCCTCCACTACCTGTCTTTTTGTCTTCTCGGCTGCTACTTCAACTTATCTTCCATTGACTTCCTTTTTAATTTCTCGGTCGCCAGCTCTACTTCTAGTTCAAGTAGCACCTTTTGGGTCTCCTCTCTTTGAACATCATTGCTCGACTGATGAAAATTTGTACTGAAAACTTGATTAGAAGTCAATCTGATATCCATGTCACGCACTCTATACGAGTGCTATTTTCCAAAAGTTAGTTTGAACAAACGAATCATTTTGAGACAACAATTTAGATAATTTATCATATTGCTTAATTTCTGCAATTCTTTCTATACACATAAATAAATAAACAAAAACATTTATTACTCAATCAGTTTGTGGTGATTCGAAAAACGTCAACAATTTTCTGCTGCAATTTACCATTTTTTTTGTAGTGGAAAAGAATTTATATCTAAACCTAAAACACCTCAGTCTTACGTTATTTAATTAAATAACACCCTCAATTAGGAGAGATGAGTTTCTCCTAATTCCATGAGTGGGCCATATAACGTTATTCGGATTAGAAATAGGAGTATCTTTTCATTTTTTTTTTTATAAAATTGTGAGTCAAATATAAATTTTTAATCGGGTATGTTGACTAGTGTTTAAGGTAGGTTAGCGGGTGCCGGGTGGTCTCAATATTATTTCAACGTTAAAAACCTTATGAAATTTCCTCATACTCAACATAGGATTGTAATAAAACTAATTTTGATGATAATAAAAATTGTCCGGATTTGAAATAATGCAGTGAGTTATAAAAGTTTCACCTTAGTTATATTTTAGTTAAACAAAGAGTATATACTTGAGAATAATAATGACAAACTTAATATTAATAAATCTATTTCAATATAGTGATCAATGTTAAATTTTTTATGGGTTATGTTAGATGTACATTAAAATCAGTTATTAATATAATTTTTTTTTAAAAAATAAAAGAGCTCAACACACTAATATGGAACAAATAGCAATAGACAACATAAATAAGCAGGTAATTCCAAAAGATATCATAATTTAAAGAAAATAATTTCGCATGTTATCTCTGGCATAGTCATCAACAACAATAGAAATGTATATCTCGCCACTAATATAAAATATATATTGAAATATAAATATATATTGGTGGTTGATTTTGGTGACTGATTTTAATGTACAAATAACATTTTCTATTTCTCTTATTAATAAGAAAATAATTAAACACGTAAATTTCAAAAAATCCAACTGAGATTGAACTCGTGAAACCAAAGCCGCTATAAGACTACTTGATTCTGAACATGCAAACCAAATAACTTAAAAATTATTTCGCATTATTGAAGTGTCGGTCGTAGTTTACTATGCATATTATTTATGATTATATTTTTAACTAAATTCTATCTTCGTTCATATTATTGAATATATAAATTCAAGTTTAGCAGGCCCAGTATTTTGTCTTTTCCCCTCTCCTCTCTCATCTTCTATACATTGAGATATTTTGTGATTTTTTTTTTCAT
>NC_029790.2:129879091-129884962 GCF_000816755.2 Arachis ipaensis
ATAAAATATTTTATATTATAAACATTAAAATTAAATTTTATAAATAATAGAAATAAACTAATATAAAAATATAAGAAGGGCGGTAAAGGAACTAAGGAAGGTAGTAGAATGATTGTAATAAGGGCAGGGCCTCAAGTGGTGGAACCATGAGGATAAGAGTGAAAGAAGACCCACTTATTTTATGTTGTAAGGCCTACATGTTCTCACAAAATCGAAAGAAGGCCCATATTTCTCAGGTTACAGTACTTGTGCCTTTAGCATTGTAACCCAAGTGTCTATATAATCTTTAGAAATTGAGCAATGATCAATGATAAATGTATTTACTCGTATAGTTTAGTGTCACAACTTTAGACACACTCCAACGCTACTGTGTCGACATTCAAACTTACTTAATCTCTTGAGTTAAGCCCAAGTCAGTCTAATCCTCAATATTTAACAAGAAAGCTAAGAATACAAGAGAACACAAAAGAAAGGAAGCTTTGGTGGAAAGAACAGTTTATTACTCAAGTGTTGGTTACAAATGATTCACACATGACTCACACTAACTCTCACCTCCTATTTATAGCCATCCACCTCCTTTATGGATGGTTAAGATTAAATCTAATCAACAGTCCAGATTAATTATTTAGAACATTCATTACAAATATCTATCCTACTATAACTTTCTAAATACTTATAGATTCTTCCATACTACTCTTCATACTTCTATATACATCAACACTCTTCTAGAATACTCTATGACCTTCCAGAGTCTTCTAAAACCTTCTAGAGTATTCCGGGACCTTTTAGGACATTCTAGAACGTTCCGGAACCATCTAGAACATTCTCAAACACTCCAGAAAATTATACAAACACTGTTAAATCTAACCTTCTAAAATTTACCGTGACATTCTCCCCCACCTAGTGCACAAACGTCCTCGTTACGTTCTGTTCATGATAGCGCTCTAGGTGTTCTTGGAATTGCCACAGATCTTCACGAGCTTCCCAACTAGCTTCAGTTATCGGGAGCCCTTTCCACTTGATCAAATATTGGATGCTTGGTGGTACTCCTCTTCGTCACATGATGCGATTAGCTAAGATCTCTTCGATTTTTTTATCAAAGGATCTAATCACCACGGGCGGAGCACGACTCGAGTCACCTCTACTCGGTTCGTCTTGGTCTCCATGATATGGTTTAAGCATATTCACATGGAAGACCGGGTGGATCTTCATAGAGGGAGGGAGTTGTACTTTGTAAGCAACCTCCCCAACACATCCAATGATCTCAAATGGCCCTTCGTATTTGCGGATTAAACCCTTATGAACATTTCGAAAGGCTTTGAATTGTTGTAAAAGAAGTTTGATCATTACCTTGTCTCCCACTTGATAGTTTGCATGCCTCATCTTCTTATCTGCCCATTTCTTCATCCTCTTGGCAGTTTTGTCGAGGTAAGAACGAGTGACATCTACTTGTTCTTCCCATGACTTAATCATATGATAAGCTCCAGTGCTCTTCCCTTAGTAAGAGGAAGAAAGAGAGTGAGGTGTAAGTGGCTGTTGTCCAATCACAATCTCGAATAGACTCTTCCCTGTGGACTCGCTCCTTTGCAAATTGTATGAGAACTGAGCAATGTCGAGGAGTTTTATCCGGTCCTTCTGATTAGCGCTTACAAAATGCCTCAAGTAACACTCGAGTAAGGCATTCACTCTCTCAGTCTGCCCATCAGTTTGAGGATGGAAGCTTGTTGAAAAATGAAGCTCCGACCCAAGGAGTTTGAACAGCTCTGTCCATAGTCATCCTGTGAAGCGTGGATCTTGATCACCGATGATGCTCTTAGGCGATCCCCGGTACTTCACCACATTCTTGAAGAATAGTCGTGCTGCTTCCTCTGCAGTGCAGTCAGTAGGGGCAGGTATAAAAGTAGCATACTTCGAAAATCGATCCACTACCACGAGAATAGATCCAAACCCTTCGGACTTCGGTAAGGCAGGGATAAAATCTAGAGAGACACTTTTCCACGGTCGCTCAGATGGAGGCCAAGATCCTTCGCTGACCTTGGTGACCTTGGTGACCAGCCCACTTGGTGTCGTGGCATTCTCTCACTAATTTTTTTCTTAGATTTTCCCATTTAGGGACGTATAATCTTCTCCCTTTAGTGTAGAGAAGGTCGTCTTCTAGCCAAAATCTTTTGGTCTTACCTTCTCTAGCCAACTCCACCAATTTCTTGGCTAATGGATCGTGATGCAACCCTTCCTTGAAGGTATGTACAATATCTCCTTCAACCATAGAAATGGCCGCCAACTCAGCCTTGTGACTCAATGCATTTGCTACCACATTAGTCTTGCCTGTCTTGTATTCAAATTCGAAATCAAACTCGGCTAAAAAATATTGCCATTTAGCTTGTTTGGGGCTTAACTTCTTCTGAGTTTGGAAGTAGCTTGTAGCTACATTGTCTGTCTTGACGATGAAGTGTGAACCAAGTAAGTAGTGATGCCAAGTTCTCAGATAATGCACTACCGCAGTCATCTCCTTCTCTTGGACACTGTATCGCCTCTCTGTATCATTCAACTTGCGACTCTCAAAGGCAATCGGATGTCCTTCTTGCATCAGAACCCCTCCAATAGCATAGTCAGAAGCATTAGTGTGGACTTCAAACACCTTTGAGTAGTCATGTAGTGCTAGTACTGGTCCTTCTGTGATAGCAGCCTTCAATTCATCGAAGGCTTTTTGACACTCCTTTGACCATTCCCGCCAACCCAAGGAATGACCTCAATTCAGATACCTTATTTGGCGGCTCCCATTCTTTGATAGCCTTCACCTTTTCTTGATCCATGCAGAGAGTTACATCTTTAATTATGTGTCCCAAGAAATGAACTTCACCCCCTTACAAAGGAACACTTTTCCTTCTTTACATATAGGTTATTCTCTCGCAAGATCTTGAACACGGTTCGTAAGTGTTCTACATGTTCCTCTAAGGTATTGCTATAGACAACAATGTCATCCAAGTAGACCACTACAAACCGATCAAGATAAGGTCGAAAGATCTTGTTCATCAAGGTACAAAAGGCCGCAGGAGCATTGGTCAAGGCAAAAGGCATCACCAACCACTCATACGATCCATACCTCGTGACACACGTGGTCTTAGGCTCATCACCATCGGCAATCCTCACTTGGTGATATCCTGACCTCAAATCCAGCTTTGAGAACCACTTGGCTCTACCAAGTTGATCAGACAAATCGACTATCGAAGGAATAGGGTATTTGTTCTTGATGGTTACCTTGTTAAGTGCTCAATAGTCGATGCATAGTCTCAATGAACCATCATGCTTCTTTTGGAACAAGACTGGTGTGCCATAAGGTACCTTCGATGGACGGATGAACCTAGCATCTAGCAAATCCTTGAGTTGCTTCTTCAAATCCTCAAGTTTTGGCGGTGCCATTCTATAAGGTGTTGAGGCAGGTGGCTTTGCTCCTGACTCCAATTCAATCTTGTCGTCCACCTTCCTTTTAGGTGGTAGTTGTTTTGGCAACTCGGGAGGCATCACATTCTTATTTTCTTCAAGGACTTCCTTGATTTTGGGAGGAACGTCTTCTCTTTCAAATATTGACTCCTCTTGTAATAGAGCTAAATATGTAATCTCTCCCTTCTTAAACCTTTTTCTTGAGTTGCATAGTAGAGAGCATCGATGGTCCTCCATCCTTAGAGACTATAAGGACCATGCATGGGGACCCTTTCTCCATGGAGCATACTATGTCGTAGTATGACATATGTATTATATTTGCCTTTCTTTGCAATTTTGAGTCCAATGGGTGCTACTGAGAAATCCACAAGGCCCTTCCAAGAACCAAGAGTCATCTCAACCCCTTTTGCTACTCCCTTAAGGGGTTCACCCTTGGTATTCACGGGTTTGAACAAGCCATTCTTTTTAGTGATCTTTAACCTAAATCTCTTTACTTTATCAGGTATGATGAAGTTGTGTGTAGCATTAATGTCGATCATATCCATGACGGATTTTTCATTGATAAAGGCCTTGACATACATCAAGCCTTTCTTTTCTGCGGTGCTTGCCTCTTTACCCTTCACAGCATTCATGAGTTGGATAGATCCAACACACTCATTTACTTGGGTTTGGGCCTCTCGTTCATCGGCGATAGATGCCAGAGTCCCTAGCTTGGGACAGTCCTTGCACACGAAACATCCTCCTTTGGGCACGAAAGTCTTCTTCTTTTCCTCGTACTCTTTCTTTGAAGAGAATTTTTCTTCCTTTTTGGTTGAGAAACTCTTACCCTTGTATCCTCCACCTTTAGTAGAACTAGACTTGGAGGAAGACTTGGGTTTAGAGTCTCCCCTATGATACTCAGTGAGTGATTCGACCACCACGATGGCCTCGTCGACATCCTTAACATTCCTTCTTTGTAGTTCTTGCTTTGCCCAAGGTTGGAGTCCATCGATGAAGAAGAACAATGCATCATCTGATACTAAGTTGGGGATTTGAAGCGTAAGAGTGGTGAACTCCTTTACGTAGTCGCTAATTGTATTCTTGTGTTTCAACTCCCACAACTTCTTCCTTGCTTCATAAACCATATTCTCAGGGAAGAATTGTCTTTTCAATTCCTTTTTAAATCTTTCCATGTGGCTATGTTGCAAGTACCCTTCTCCATATCTATGCATTTTCTCCTCCACCACAAAGTAGCGTTATTAGAAAGGTAGAGAGCTGCAATGCGTACCTTTATTGCTTCTTCGACCACCCTTGGCCTTAGAAGTACCTCTCTATTTGCCATAGGAGTTCTCCACCTCTCAAGCATCCTTCATGCCCTTGAACTCCTTTGCCTTGGGGAGATCAATCTTTGTTGTCTCCCTTATAATAGTTGGTCGAGATTTTGCCTCCTCGAACCAAACTCAAACTTCCTCAAATAGTTTCAAGGAATTCTCAAGTTTCTCTTCGATTTGGAGCATGTTTTCTTTGAAAGCATCTAGTTCTCCTAACACGTGAGCCTCGAGGGTCTCCTTATCATGTTCTATCCTTTGGAAACACTCATCCATAGAGGATAGAACATTCTCCAACATAGAAACTCTCTCTTCTAAGAAGTTAGAGTCCTTACCTCTAGGCTCACTTGAACAACGGTCCTTCCTACCTTCCCATTGAGAAGGAATAACATCCCTTTCCCTTTGAGACTCAACATGCTCCATGGTTACACTAGAAGCCATACCCACAAACCACTTGTGCTCCTTCTCGAACCTTGCTCTGATACCAAATTGTCACGGCCTTGGACACACTCCAACGCTACCGTGCCGGCACTCGGACTTACTCAACTTCTTGAGCTAAGACCAAGTCAGCATAACCCTCAATACTTAGCAAGAAAGTTAATAACACAAAAAAAAGGAAGCTTTGGTGGAAAGAACATTTTATTACTCAAGTGTTGGTTACAAATGATTCACACATGACTCACACTAACTCTCACCTCCTATTTATAGGCATCCACCTCCTTAATGGATGGTTAGGATTAAATCTAATCAACGGTCCAAATTAATTATCTAGAACCTTCATTACAAATATTTATCCTACTATAACTTTCTAAATACTTCTAGATTATTCCATACTACTCTTCGTACTCCTATATACATCCACACTCTTCTAGAATACTCTATGACTTTCCAGAGCCTTCTAGAACCTTCTAGAGTATTCTGGGACCTTCTAGGACATTCTAGAACGTTCCGGAACCATCTAGAGCATTTTCAAACACTCCAAAAAATTATACAAACACAGTTAAATCTAATCTTCTAAAATTTGCCGTGACATTGATCTAGTGATCATCATATATATCTTGTAATAAATATATTTAAACTCAAAACTTAACTAAGTTAAATAGTCAAATAATGGATAGAACTC
>NC_029790.2:129885028-129887377 GCF_000816755.2 Arachis ipaensis
AACGTATATATATATATATATATATATATATATATATATATATATATATATGGAAAAAAGGGTTTATAATTCTATTGAAAAGAAGGCGGTGTGTAGTAGTACTATGTATGGTGGATAGAGTCCACCTGGTTCCTTTTTGTGGGTCATTTTCATTTGCTTCTCTCTCAACTCTCATCAACATCCCCACCTTCCTCGTGATATGTTTCTTTTTTTGTACTCTTTTAACATGCAAATGTTTCTCATTAAATGTACCATTAATCATTTGCATAATAAATTTCTCTTAACTATACCATTTAAATAATAAATTTGAGTTCGTCCAATAAACAATATCACAAATTTAAATTTTGTTTTATACATACAATTACTTAATCAGCAAAAAATTCTTAAATAAAATTTAGATTTGCGAGAGATTAATTTTTTACCTGTAAACTTAAGAAATATCATAAACAATAAAAAATTATATCATTTAAATAAGAAAAAATTTAAAAATTAACTATAATATAAATCAATTTAAGCCAATTTTTTATTTCTAATTTTAAAATTTTAAAATTTAGAATAGTAATTTTTTTGTTTATAACGAACTTATTTTTTAACTAATTGACTCTGTTTGACTATATTCTTAATTAGTTTTCTAGTAGAACTCTTTAAATAAATATCCACATTTACTAATTTATATTTTATCAATTTTTATCGTATTTTTATTGGTTAATAACATTTTGGAATTGAGATTTGAGACTATGTATTAGTATTTACTTAGCTCCAAATTATTTAGACTTGTGTAACTTGTAATAAGCAAGAATCTTTCTCCCTTCCTTGTTTTGATGCGAAATCTCGCTCTTCTTTCTTTCCCCATGTTTTGATAGTGCTAAACAGCCAGCACCATCGATTTTTACATATTTTGTTAAAAAAAATTTACTTAACCACATCACTGGCAAAAATACTAAACAATTCTTTATTTACAAGGTTAAAATTAATTAAGATATAGTGGGTGGTCAAAGCGGCAGATACTACTTTAATTTTTCTCAATAAGTTTACTACAAATTAAAAGAGCTCACGAACCCCATTGAATTGAAATTAAAGAAGTATAAACAATTCACAGCCTACTAATTAAGTATTATGCATTTTATTTGATTTTGGTTATATATTCAATTCCTATGTTACTATTTTTGTTGAGAAAAGGGATCTCATGCAGGATATATTTATTAGAATATAACTATTTATGTCTCAATTTTTCTTCGATATTCATAATTTTAGTGGTGGTTTTACTTTTAAATCTGTTATTTTGATTATATTTTGAAATTTTTCTTCTTTGGGATTTTCTTTTTCCTTATTTCTTTGAAATTTTATAGATACTAATATTTCTTCAAGCATATCTACTATAGAATTTAATTGTGGGTTAAAAGTATGATAAAGATGTGGAGAATCATTTCTATGGTAACATTTCTTAGAAATTCCGTGTGAAAAATAAGTTTTTTCAGGTTTTTGAAGTCCTTCAATAAAACTTATAGTAAAATAAAGATTTTGAGAAAAATCATTTTGTATTGATTTTAAGAATTCGGTGTCATTACAGTTAACAGTAGTTAAAATCATTAATTTTTGATCTATTAATTTTGATAACTTAATTATTTCTTCTCTTAAATCTTCTAATTTACTTTTTTCCATTAGGTGACGTTTTTTCTTTGTGAAGAGCTACGGTTTTAAGTGAAAAGTGTGGCTTTAGAAAATGTGGTTTAAGGAAGCAAATCTTTAAATCTGTACAGATTTAGATCTGTACCATATAATTTCCTTAAATATACACATTGCTTATACGAGTTGAAGTAATACAATCTTACAAAGTTAAGATTTAATAAGACTTTTTAAAAGTTTATTATAAATAATGATTGTATGTATTAATAGTTTATTATTGTTCTTTCATCAGATATATATTTTTTTTTTGAAAAAAAAGACAAATAAGTCATTAACCTTTTGTTCCGTGGATATTTAAATCTCCAACGATTTGAAAATATATTTAATGTTAATGTTGCAAGTGCGATGAGTGTTGAAATTAATCGCACATTAAAGAAAACAAGGAAGAGTGAGGAGTTTATAAGATGAGAGACCCATTAACTTACTACCTTAAGGTTTTGAGTTGGATGTGGACACATTGATCATTCTGTTCACTTGGGTCTGACAAATCCAACGAAAAAATTAAACATGATTTTCGTTGTACTGACTTGGTCAATATACAGATACACAAGTGAGATAATTTTTAAAATAGGACAAATTAAACTTTTAAAAAAGTAAAAAACTTAAATATATTTTCAAATTTTTAAAAATATAAATGTCCACAAACTAAAAGATCAAGGACCT
>NC_029790.2:129887452-129888625 GCF_000816755.2 Arachis ipaensis
AATAATAATTCTCAAAGAACCAATATTAATATTAACATTTATCTTTTCGATTGAAGTGAGTGACAGAGCATGTAAAAGCAAAAGTGAAGGCAGTGTGATTTGTGGCGTTTGCCAATTGCAGAAACGTGGGTGCGGCGGTGAAGAGAAGAATCAAGAGCATGTGCCGTCGATCAGAATTATTCAGCTCGCTAAGATTTCCATAAATATACTTTTATTTTATAAGGTTTTGCTATATCCATATAAAAAATATAGCAGAACCAACTCCAAATCAGCCAAAAATAGAATAATTTAATTAATTATAAATATAGTAATTATTTTTATTTATTTATGATTTAAAATATTGATTATTAAATATTTTACCACATTCAAATTAGGAGGAGATACGTTTAATATTATTGCAATATGAATCACGAAAACTGATTCAATTAGCTTCTGGTAGGGCAGGGTGAACACCAAAGAACGGCTAAGTCGGATTGGGATTATTAGCCAGGATGATAAAAGCTGTTTTATGTCATAAGGATATTGAGCAGGTCCATCACTTGTTTTTTGGCTGTGATTTTGCTTGGTAGGTGTGGAGTGCATGATTATCTATGGCTGGCCAGCTATGGGCTGTCCCGAGTTAATGAAGGACCATTTCCTGAGTTTGACAGATGAGCCACGAAGAAAAGAGGATCAAAAGCAGCGGTTAAGGTGTTTCTGTGCGATCATTTGGCATATTTGGATGGAGCGAAATAGGAGGATATTTCAGAATAAAAAGAAAGGCGTAGAAGATATCATCACATTGACCATCCTTAGCTGCGACGAGTGGGGAGGTGTGCATCCCTAGGGTTGTTGATGGCTATGCTGGAGATGACGTGGGGATGTTGTTCCTCTGTTCAAGGAGTTCGTGGAAGTTGCCTGTCTTTTTGTTTGTTTGATACTGTTTGTTCCACTTTAATGTGTTGAGCTCTTTTACTTTAAAAAAAAAAGCTTCTGTCTCTTCACATTTTTTCTCTTTCTAAATGTTTAAAACATGATAAATAAAAAAACAAATTTAAAACCATCCAATTTACAAACAACAAAAGAAACATCTTAATGTCTAGTATAAACACCATCCACATAGAAGTTTTGGATTCACTCAAAAACATTTAGCTAATTTTTTGCTGGAACCAACTTGGTTTCTTAACATTATTG
>NC_029790.2:129888650-129889432 GCF_000816755.2 Arachis ipaensis
AAAAGTTTTTTTTATAAAAGAATGCATTGCCTCTGTTACCCTGGCAGTGGCTGGCCTTATATATAGCAAAAGAAAAAACTCTTCTCGTAATTAAAAACTCTAACCGACCTGGGTATAAATATAAATAAATATAATCTTCTTTTACAATCGCTACCATCAGTTGGACTTGGATGGATACCCATTATTATCTCAGTGTAATAGTATGATATGGATATATTGTGTTATTATTAAAGGAATTTCAACAGAAGATAACTATTTCTTTTGGTGTACTCTAATAAATTTTATTCTTAAAGTACTTTTAATTTAAATGTTATTTGTCTGTTAGTTATTTCTCTTTACTATAACAATCATATGTGATTTTTATATCATTCTAATAATATTTTTAAGTTCACAATAATAATTAAGAAGTTTATTTATGCTTCCAATAATTAATTCATTGCTATTATATAGTGAATGCCTCTAAAAAAATGTTATTAATTAATTAAAAGCATAACACGAAATCACTATTAGAACAAGATTTTGTTTATTTTTTTATTTTTTTCTTGAGGAATAAATACACTATTAAGTGCCACCAAAGTATATTTCCCATCATAATATTATTCAATACAATAAAAACTGTTATTTTAAGGTTTAATTATTCTGTTGGTTTTTATAATTTCATAAAATTTTTAATTAAATTTTTATATTTTTTTAATTAAATTTTTATATAATTTTTTTAATTAAATCCCTCTTAGCAATAATTAACTTAATTTTATAGGAATCTAACTAAAAAAATTTGGTCA
>NC_029790.2:129889755-129894306 GCF_000816755.2 Arachis ipaensis
ATTTACATAAAATTAATAACTAAAAATAGTTAAATAATTTAATTAATTAAACTAAATTTTTATCTAATAATTTTTAATTATTAACTTCACATTAATTTTATTGCATCTAATTTCTCTTGATAAAGATACGTTACTATTCAATATTGATGACATAATGGCTTATTTGTTATTTCCTTCGAAATCCAAGTCTTTTATGATAAGAAGGCATGCATATAAGGCCATGCCCCCAACACTTCCCCTATGCTACTTCATTTTTCTTTTTTCTTCCATTTTCAAAAAGCTTCTTCACTGTCACAGCTAAGTTATGAAGGCAACTTTGATGCTTCTGTCGGTGCTCTTGTGCGCCACCTTTCATCTTTCATTCTCCTTCATAGATGGTAAGCTACAAACTAAAATACTTCAATTTATTATTCTACTATATATAAATATAACGTGAAAATTTATATACAGTGAATTTTATATGAAATTGATTGTATTTAAATTTTTATTTAAATATAAAAATATTACTTACACTAGCATGATGAGTGGTATATTTTCTTTATATATAAAGAAAACAAGTAAATTATATATCGTTTTCCACAAAAATATTTTATTTGACATAGTAACTCCTTAAACTTTTTTTTTTGGATAAAATTCAATGTTATATATATGTATACATGTTAGGAGTATTATAGTTACTTATATTATAAAATTTATATCTTCTTTAATGTTTAAAAAGATATATGATCGAGTTAATATACATACATATATGTATTAGTTACGCAACTATTTTAGAAAATATCATGGTGTAGTTTAGACTAAATTTTTATATTTTTCAACATTTAGTTCAAATTAAAGTTTTGAAGTATCAAAAGCGAATGAAAGTAAATATGCTATTATTGAGTATATATAGGTATAGCTAAGCAAAGATAATTCTGGCTTCTAATGTTTTTAGGCAAAGTAATTAAATTCAACAGTGATGACCAATAATGGCGGTTTCTACATTTTGGTTCATCAATTCCAAAGATAGAGATAAAGGTGAAATTTTTTTGTAAAGAAAACCGTAACATTTCCTAATAAGAATAAAAAATTAATTATATTTTATAGTAAAATTTCTCTTACTCGTAGACCATATAATAGGAATTTTTTTTTTTCTGTCCTCATCTTGTGACATTGAATTTTGTGGGGTTAAGTAGCTCATCATCATATAGTGACCTAAAGTCTCTCAAGAGTCAAGACAACTTTCATTTTTATTTTTAATTTAATTTTATTTGTTTTATTGATTATTTTGGGTATATGGGGTCCACACTCCAATAAGCCATGCACCAAGCATGCAGTATGTTCTGAAAAATTCACATGGCCATTTTAATTTTTAATTTGAATGCTATATCACCAGTTACTAAGGTCTAAAGAATTTTAATAATTTCCTTCAAAAAAAAAAAAGAATTTTAATAATTTTTAACTGGGTAATCAGAGAGATGTTGCAGGCCACATGGCATCAGATTTTTTTTTTATTATTATTTAAAAACAACTCTATCCCTAACTAGCAACTTGCAAGTGTTGGATTGGGGAGACCAGAAGAAATTGGATTTGGAGATTGCAAATGGTCCCCATAAAATCTAGTAGCAGTAATTTGCATTTACATTAAGTCGGTATAAGAGCTCAAATATTTTAATAAATTTCTTATATTTATTTTTCATTGTAAATATATCCAGTTAATAATAGATTATACGATTAATTTTTTTTACATATTATTTTACTGTTATTAAATTACTTAAATACTGAATGATTTGGTATTTAACAAATTTTTAGGAGTGTTTGTGATACAAATAATTTGTCCAAAAAAAAAAAGTTTTTATTCGTAAAGTATAATTTGTCGGAGATGTATTGTCAATTTGCAAAGAATATGTTATAAACAAAAATATTTATTCTATTAGTAAAAGTACAATCTGCTGAAAATATATTGTCAATTTTTAACTTTCTATTAAACACTGTTCTATTCAATATATATGTGTTCCAAATAAAAAATCATAAATTATAATACTAACCTTTTTTCCTCTAAAATCTAATAATATCATGTGCAATACTTCTTTGTTTGTGGTGTTATGAAACTCCATATTTTTAAGGACAAATTTAGTATTAAATTTAGGGTGGAAAGTTTAATATCTTACATACTAACCTTAAAAGGTTTAAAAAGTTGTAGTGTAAATTTATGCAAATAGAATAAGGTGAAAACTCAGCTGCAATCGACTTCACGTGAAGTTGATAGCTGAGGATCGTTAGATGAAAATTTAGTCAAATCAGTCAAATCATCTAACGATCTTCAGCTATTCACTTCACGTAAAGTCGACTGCACTTGAGTTTCCACTATAGAATAATATCATGTAGTTTAATATTTTTCTTTTTTATGTGATTTAACCTATGCTTCAATATTGATATTCACATATTGGTGTCCATCATCTAACACATGAAAAATGTTACAGGACTAGTAGCAAATGGAAACTTTGAGCTAGGTCCAAAGCCATGGGCCCTAAACGGCTCGGTGGTAACTGGCGGCAGCCACGCCATACCGGAGTGGGAGATCTCCGGGTTCGTGGAGTACATAAAGTCAGGTCAGAAACAGGGCGACATGTTACTTGTTGTCCCGGAGGGAGCATTTGCAGTGAGACTAGGAAACGAGGCTTCAATTAAGCAAAGAATTAATGTGATTAAGGGAATGTATTATTCCATAACATTGATGGTTGCACGCACGTGTGCACAAGAAGAGAGGCTCAACATTTCAATTGCTCCAGATTTTGGTGTGATTCCAATTCAAACGTTGTACACAAGCAGTGGTTGGGATCCCATTGCTTATAGCTTCAAAGCAGAGTCTAATGTTGCTGAATTGGTTATTCATAACCCTGGTGTTGAAGAGGATCCTGCTTGTGGCCCACTTATTGATTCTGTTGCTCTTAGAACACTTTACCCTCCTAGACCTACTAACAGTAAGTTCTTTATCTCCTCTTTCATTTTATTTCAATTGCTTAAAATTTTCAAAATTCTTGGCTATATAAAAAATAAATAAATGCTATGTTTATATTAAAATTAGCTTTCAAAATTAGTCACTATATATTTATAAAAATATACTAATTTAAAATGTACATTTAGTACGATTGTAAAAAAAAAAAAAATGGTTATCAAGTTGGTTGTTATATATTTATTTATGTATATAAGTTGTTGATTTTGCGACGGATTTTTTTTATGTATGTGTAGCATAATTATTATTTTTTATATGAGTTACTACTAAGTTATTTATATTAATTTGGGTAAATTATACTTATTTCTTGTGAAATTAGGTGGCGTTACAATATTACACGAGACATACTTAGTACTTTTTAGTATTTAAAATTTTATTGGATAATTTCCTTTTTTTTTTTTTTCAAAATACAAGAATGTGAAGGGCAATGTTACCAAAATATCAAAGGGGATTAATAGTGTATACAGTTGAACCTAAAATTTATTAATAGATAGTTAGCATATTATATGTTTATTTGAGTTTGAGGTCTTGTGTTTGATATTTTATCTTTTTGATCTCAAATTCTTTTTAAGAGTAATTCCTTATTTTACTGTATTTAAAACAAAATATATATATTTTTTAATTAAAGTGTAAGTGGTGTGTAAACATTCGCTTGCATTTTTTTGCTCTGGTTCCTTTTGCTAGAAATTAAGAAATGAGAAATTTTAGGCAAAATTAAATGCTACTTTTTGAAGTTTGATTGTTCCTTTAGCTAGGCTTTCACACATTGCCATATATTTATGAATGCATATAAAATTGGGTGTCTCATTTGACACAATATTCCTTATACTATCAATATTTATTCACATATATATAGTTATTCATTGTGATTCTTCAAATGAAGCACATAAGAACAAAAATCTATAGTACAATAGAAGAAAGTCGGAATTATTAATACCTATAAGTTATAACAGTAATTAGTTAAATATATTTAATTTGTCATCTTTATGCATTAATGTCGGACAATAAAAAAAAAAACACCACATGGTCGTGGTCCTGTCTTCAATATTTAAGTAGTGAGGTAGGTAGGGTGTTGCAATCAGATTAATAATAATAGTAATCCATTTTATTTGATTATTTTTTCTTCTTCTTGGAAATAGCATATGCATATGATTAAATTTATCTTCTCAGATGAACTATTGTTTTCTTCATTACTTCATTGCATGTGTTTAGATCAGTTTACTTTTCAGTACTTACCAGACATAGTGAAAGAAAACAGTTCCGATTGAACAGAAAATTGTTCCCCTTAGAAATGGAAAAAGGAAGAGCAAGAAAAAGAAGTTAATGCTTGCCAATAATAAATGAAACAAGAGAAATTTGAATTGAATCCCCGTTGCAATAGGACCACCCATGCATGCAATGAATGTTTACAATTCCGAATTTATTTCTTCAGTTAGCTATAATAATTAAAGTGAATTTTATGGTATTTATAATACGATGTCTAATTTTTGTTTAATTTATTATTTTTTATGATAAATTTTAAATATTTGATAATTATTTATTTTTGTATTTTTAAA
>NC_029790.2:129894370-129899082 GCF_000816755.2 Arachis ipaensis
GGGAAAAAATGAACTTTTTAGAACAACTTTCTTTTAAAAGTGAATAATGAATTATATGTTATTATAGATTTCATCATGATACTATTTTATTTGGTCATTCAATCGTATAAAGTTCTATCAAAAATAGTATATATAATTATTGATAATGTAAAATATTTTATTGTCAATTTTATTTCTTATATTCATCAATGTTCTAACTTTTTAACCTATTTAAAATATCACAGAGAATATATTGAAGAATGGTGGATTTGAAGAAGGACCATATGTATTCCCAAACACATCATGGGGAGTGCTAATCCCACCCAACATTGAAGATAGCCACTCGCCTTTACCGGCTTGGATGGTCGAGTCCCTCAAGGCTGTGAGGTACATCGACTCGGCCCACTTCTCCGTCCCCCAGGGGACGAGAGCCGTGGAGCTAGTAGCCGGTAAAGAGAGCGCGATCGCGCAAGTGGCGCGAACCGTCCCGGGCAAAACATATGTGCTCTCATTTGCAGTTGGAGATGCAAGCAATTCATGTGAAGGGTCTATGATTGTTGAAGCATATGCTGGGAAAGACACCCTAAAAGTGCCTTATGAGTCCAAAGGAAAAGGTGGGTTTAAAAGGGCAGCCCTAAAATTTGTTGCTGTTAGCCCAAGAACAAGGGTCATGTTCCTTAGCACTTTCTACACTATGAGGAGTGATGATTTCTCTTCTCTTTGTGGGCCTGTTGTTGATGATGTTAAGTTGCTTAGTCTTCGTAGGCCATGAAAAATTATAGTGTGTGATGGGTTCGGTCCATTAAGTTGTGAGGTTAATTAATGAATCAAAATATCATATATGGTTTTCTCGAGTCTTGGATATTTATATTTATATATTGTTAGGAGAATATATATATTATTATATAAAAGTGTTTCTTTTTTTTTTCAAAGAAGAATATAAGAGATGCAAGAGTTTTTAAGTTTGTTTTGCAATTTTATATGAGATGAGTGTGTATATCAAGGTGTGTATGTTAGGTATATATTAAAGGCTATACCACATAGTTGAGTATTATTCCTATAAAATCTTCTATGTAATTCAATTTTCCAAAATAAATAGTGAAACATAGATTATTGATAATTCAGCCAAAAAAAAAAAAAATAAAGCAAAATATAGTAGCAGAATGAATTAGTTGATTAGTCCGAGACCCACTTCACTTACCATTCTTTTAGAGTATTGGAAAAATCTCAACTAAGCCGGAACTACAATACTCTCTTTTCTTCACAGATTTTTTCTGCTTTTTCTCTCTTCTTATTTTGCTTGTAATCTCACTTTCTCTCACACCTTCATAGCTTCTGATGAGAGGGATGGGCATGTTATTTCTTATTGTTCCAAGTGGCGTGCAAGTGGTGTTCAAAGGGCGTGCAAGTGGCGTGTATCTAACCATAAGCCTTATGCTCAAATTTCTTTTGGGCATGTTATTTCTTATGAGTTTTTTTTCTTTAATACTTTTTTTTTTTATGGTTCAGCTAAACTCTCTCTTGCTCACACCTTTTCTTTTTTTTTTTGTTCTACTTGTGATCTCACTTTCTCTAACACCTTCACAGCTTCTTATGAGAAGTATGGGCATGTTATTTGTTATTGTTATATTAGTCCTCGTACTAGTGGAAGTAGTAGCTATAAATGATACTTATAGTAATCAAATATCCCTTGATGTATGCCAAAGTAAGCGTTATGGTGTTCAAATTTATATACCGATAGTACTATTTTCGGTTTAATATGGGACAATAAGCCAGTCAAAGCCACAAACGTCTCCCAAAATTAAGTAGATATATTGACTTCTGCCATCGAAGTTTATTATGATAGTACCTATGGTAATCACGTTAGTTTTAGTTCTTCAAGCACAATCACAAATGGTCTTTCTTTCATCATTTCAAGCAAAGACAACAAATTCGTAGGTGTTGGCTGTAGTACTTACGGCTATCTTATTATCTATAGCAACACCAGCGGTTATATAATGGGGTGCGTAACAAAATATCATAACATGAGTATGGCAATAGATGACAGACATTGTTCCAGCAACGGGTGCTGTGAGCTGGATATTCCTACCGGAATGAGAATGGTCGCAATTCAAGTAGCAACCTATTTCTACTGTGGCTATTCCTTTGTTGTCAAGAATGGCTACTATTCGTTTTCGAAGGCCCGCGTGGAGAATCTACCATATCAGATGTTTCTTGTGGTGTTCGATTGGAATGTTGGAAACAAGACATGTAAAGAATCTTTGAGCAGAGGTACCAACGCTTGCATGCTCATCAGTAGGGATGGGCATGTTATTTCTTATTATTCCAAGTGGCGTTCAAGGGGCGTGTATCTAGCCAAACGCCTTATGCTCAAATTTCTTTTGAGTATGTTATTTCTTATGTTTTTTTTTTCTTCAATACTATTTTTTTTTATGGTTCAGATAAACTCTCTCTCTTGCTCACACCTTTTCTCTACTTTCTCTTTCTTTTTGTTCTGCTTGTGATCTCACTTTTCCTCACACCTTCACAGTTTCTTATGAGAAGGATGGGCATGTTATTTGTTATTGTTATATTATTTTTTTGACAACTTTAATTTGTTTTCTCTGTTATTGCAGACATTAATGAATGTGATACGCAGAATCATACATGTCTAAGTAAGGATACCTGTCTCAATTTAATTGGATCCTATTCATGCTTGTCTTCATGGACAATTAGAAAATGGATCAATAATAGAAGGCTGCCATGAGAAAATTCACAAAAAATATGCTTCCAAAAATTGTCACCGGTTAGCAATTTCACCACGGTTATATTTATTATGCCAGCTAAAGATATTAATATAATACAAAAAAATTTTGTATGCGTCCAATTTTATTTACAAGTTAGAAAGATGACGGGATCAGTTTGTATCTAATTGGTAGATATTTAGTATACATGTAATATCATTGTAAGATAAGATAAAATATTATGATAATATAAGACAACATAGTTCTTGATTAGGTTCATATATGAGGACTGGTCCATGCCTCACTCTGCAGCAAAGTTAAAATTCTCATATTATTAAGATGAGAGATGTTATCATGCACCTAATAAAAAAGATGAACTATAATGATCTTTATTATAAACAATACTCTCTTTTCTTCACACATTTTTTCTGCTTTTTCTCTCTTCTTGTTCTGCTTGTGATGTTACTTTCTCTCACACCTTTACAGCTTCTGAGGATAGGGATGGGCATGTTATTTCTTATTATTCCAAGTGGCGTGCAAGTGGCGTTTAAGGGGCGTGCAAGTGGCGTGTATCTAACCATACGCCTTATGCTCAAATTTCTTTTAGGCATGTTATTTCTTATGATTTTTTTTCTTCAATACTATTTTTTTCTTATGGTTCAGCTAAACTCTCTCTCTTGCTCACACCTTTTCTTTGCTTTTTCCTTCTTTTTGTTCTTCTTATGATCTCACCTTCTCTCACACCATCACAGCTTCTTATGAGAAGGAAGGGCATCTTATTTGTTATTGTTATATTAGTCCTTGTACTAGTGGAAGTAGTAGCTATAAATGATACTTATAGTAATCAAATATCTCTCGATGGATGCCAAAGTAAGTGTTATGGTGTTCAAATTCACATACGGGTACTACATATTTCTTAAAAGAATCCTTTAAAGTTATTTACACCAGTACTATTTTCTGTTTAATATGGGACAATAAGCTAGTCAGAGCCACAAACGTCTCCTAAGATCAAGTAGATATATTGACTTCTGCCATCGAAATTTATTATGATCGTAGCTATGGCAATTACGTTAGTTTTAGCTCTTCCAGCACGATCACAAATGGTCTTTCTTTCATCATTTCAAGCAAAGACAACAAGTTCATAGGTGTTGAATGCAGTACTTACGGCTATCTTACTATCTACAGCAACACCAACAGTTATACAATGGGGCGCATAACAAAATGTCATAACATGAGTATGGCAATCGATGACGGACATTGTTCCAGCAACGGGTGCTGTGAGCTGGATATTCCTACCGAAATGAGAACGGTTGCAATTCAAGTAGCAACCTGTAATAATCCAGACCACCCGTTAGCACGATATTATCTGCTTTGGCACACAAGGCCTCGCGGTTTTGCCTTTGACGATAGGGATGATAGCCGAAGTCCCCCACACTCACTCGTCAAAACGCGTCATGCTAGGAAGATGTATCCACACCCTTACAAGGCATGCTTCGTTCTCCTCCCCAACCAATGTGGGACCTTACAAAATACTTTTGAAGTGTTATCAAAGTTATATAATCACTCTAGTTATTATAATAATATCTATTATAAATTTAACCTATTTAATTTTTTTTAAAGAAATATTTAACACATATATATGTCATGAAGCTCATTATATAACCAACAAAGGGCAAGCTGGTTAAGGCAATCGGAAGAAGAAATATAATTAAATTTGAAGAAGCCAATAATAATGGTTAATTTCTAGGGTTAAGTATTGTTTTCGTCCTTAATGTCTTGGGTCAAAATCAAAATCGTCCACGACTTTTTTTTGTTATTAAAATCATCCTCAACGTTCAAAAACGCTTTAAAATCATCATTTTCCGAATTTTTGGACTAAAATACCCTCGTCATCATAAAAAAAGAAAAAGAAAACAGGAGAGGGGCAGAGGAGAGGGGAGAAGGGAAAAGGGGAAGGGCGAGGGAGCAGGGGAGAAGGGAAAAGGGAGAGGGGAAGGGGAAGGAGGGAGA
>NC_029790.2:129899478-129900532 GCF_000816755.2 Arachis ipaensis
GGAGGAGGAGTGGGAAGGGGAAAGGGGGGAGGGGATCGCCGCCGTTGGAGGAGCCGCGTCCTGTCGCAGCCATCGCGCCAGTCACCGCCGCGTTACTCAGGATCGTCGCCTTGCCACAGCCACCGTCCATCGCGCCGCACCACGCCACATTGTCGTCAGGAACAGAGTGCGCACAGGGGAGGGAGACCGCCGCGCCTTCGTCGCCGTTCCTCGCCGCCTCCGCCTCCGCCTTGCAACCTCGCTGCCTCGCCGCCTCCGCCATCTGCATCTGCTTTCTTGCTTTCCTGCTTTTCTGCTTTCTTGCTTTCTGTTTTTGCTTTTTGGTTTGGTGTTGTTTGGTGTTGTTGCTGTTGTTTGGTGTTCTTCGTGTTGGTGTTGGTGTTGGTGGTGGTGGTGGTGGTTGTATGGTGTTGTTGCTGTTGTTTGGTGTTCTTGGTGTTGGTGTTGGTTGGTGTTGGTGGTGGTGTTTGTGTTTGTGTTGGTGGTGGTGGTGGTGGTGTTAGTATTAATGGTGGTTGTGGTGGTAATGTTGGTGGCAGTGGAGGTGGTGGGGTGAGGAAAGTGAAGAGGAAAATGATGATGATGAGGGTATTTTGGTCCAAGAATTCGGGGAAGGATGATTTTAAAGCGTTTTTGAACGTTGTAGATGATTTTAATAACGAAAAAAAGTCACGGACGATTTTGATTTTGATCCAAGACGTTAGAGACGAAAACAATACTTAACCCTAATTTCTACGTTAATCGTAGACCTTTCTTGGTGTCTTCCATTGTGCTGATTTTCGTTTTACATCACATATAATAATATTTAATCATTTACTAATGAAACAGTCAATGAAACCTAATGCATGTATAGCATGCCGTTCGTACTTGTTCTTTCTTTCAATTTCCTAAGTTTTCATCTTCTTTCTTTTTTTTTTTTTAATGCAAAATGAAAACGAAGAACCAAAATGAAGAATAAGCACGTCAAGATTATTGCTAGCTTTCACTCCACTACCACCGAAATAAATTAGCGACATTTAAGTTATGATAGTTTGAGAAAGTCCTTCATAGAGAT
>NC_029790.2:129900581-129903836 GCF_000816755.2 Arachis ipaensis
AATTAGATTTTAAAATTATTATTTTATTAGAAAATATTAAACTTTCACAATTCTAAAATAAATATGAATATTTTTTAAATGATGTTAAGTAATTTTAAAATTTAATAACAAACTTAAATTTTTCTTTTGAATTCAAACAATTATTCATGTTTCTTCAGATAATAATGACTAGACAAAGATAAATTTTGCTCTCATATCACATATTAATTATTTTATAAATTTATTAATTTACGTACTTTCAATTAAGGCTGGCAATGGGTAGGGTAGGGTAGGGTTTGGACTCTACCCTAACCCTACCCGCGGATTGAAAATTTTATTAAAATTTTACTACCCTACCCGCGGGTTGAGAATCACTCAACCCTAACCCTACCCGCACCCTAAAGTTCTAAACCCTACCCTATCCGCAGAAATATCAAAATTTTCAAAGTAAATATAAAATTTAATTATTTTAAATTTTATACATATTAATAACATAAAAAATAAAAAACTAATGCTCTAAATTACTAAATTAACTAATTAGTTTAGTAGTTGTTCACTTATTGTAAGTCATTACATAAGGAAAGTTGTGGGTTCAATTCTTACTTCCTTCACTATATACCTATTTTTTAATAAAATATGTGTTATATATGAGGTGCGGGTAGGGTAGGATAGGGTACACCCTAAATCCGTACCCTACCCTACCCGTAGCGGGTCGGCCGGTAGCCTACCCTACCCGAACGGGTTGGACCGGGTTGGGTACCCGCGGTAGGGTATGAATTGCCAGCCCTACTTTCAACCATTACTAGTGTAATAACCCGTGCCATGCTCGTGATAAAACTGAAATTATAATTTTAAATTATTCTATTAAAATTAATTTGAATTGTAATAATTTAATTAATAAATAAATAATATGATGTGCATTGTTCGTGTTTTTTAAATATAGTATTAAATGTATTAACTCGAATGTAGCTATTAAATGTATAAAAAAATTATGTTTGAATTATGAATTCTCTAAATGAAATTATCCCGTTTAAAATATTTAAATTATGATTTCAATCATAAATTACAATTATGATTTAAAAAAAATTTTTTGATATAATATTACATTTTTTTCTTCATTTTGTTATTAATATGTTGATATTGTAAGTCTAAATTACAGTATTTTACTTAATCTTGACTGAAAAAGAAAATAGTTACGTGTTTCTATCATTTAATTTATTTAATACATAATGTGCTAACACTAATGATATTTTTTTTAAAAATATATTGATAAAAATAGATATAATATAATTACAAATATAACATAAATAAATAAAATATATAAATAAATGCGAAACCAATATGTTTACCAATGTCTTTGTTAAATTTTATAAATTAGAGAATAAATTATGTATTTGGTTGCTTGGTGATGACATAGATGATCAAGTAATTAGATTGTAAATTGATCTCATAGTGTACATCTTATTTTTTTCTCATTTTTGAATGAAAGCGAGAATTAAGGGAGTAAGTAGTAATATATAAAAAAAAATTGCACCACAACACATAACTATAACCTAAAGAAATATTCATATTAAAATTTTACATACTGCAAATCATGAAGATCAATCACAATGTACTGGTCACTTCTCTCTATTTTTGACCATGATATGAGTTTTTCTTTTCTAGTCAAGAATCTAATAACATCTAATTGAAAAAAAAATGAATTAAAAGTACCAAATTAAGGACAAATGAGTGAATAATATAAGAAATTATAACTTCGAACGTGTATAAAATAAAAAGAATTTACTGATTTATTTTATATTAAACGATAAAACTAACAATAGTATATTAATAAAAGGATATACCTTTAAAAAAAAGTCACAATACAATTTTAAATATTTTCATAAATAAACTGTTAAAATTTTTGTTATCGATAAAATGATGCTATTATACAATTTTTTGGCAAAACTTAAATCAAAAGGAAAATCATTTTGTGTGGATTAATATAAATTAATTACGTACCAAATAAGTAGAATCGTTCATTTGTTTGTTTCAATATATCAGCATGAGCAAGCAAATTAAAATGATTATCCAAAATTTTACGATCATCGACCAAATGTACTATACCTGACTCCATCTTAAAAGATATTTTGCACGTGTGTACAGTCAGAAGATATATTCTACTTGATTTCTCGATCTCAAAATTTGAGAAGACATAGACTTTCTTTTCTACCAATTCATTCTCAAATATTTTTGTCAAATAATTCTTGATTGAACAATGAATTTTATCGTATTTCAAAACAAATTAAATATAAAAGCTATTAGCATTTACAAAGCTATTAAAAAGAATTGTCTTTGACTTGATTGAACAATGAATTTTATCGTATTGCAAAATAAATTAAATATAAAAGCTATTAGCATTTACAAAACTATTAAAAAGAATTGTCTTTGACTTGTGAAATAGTGTACTTATAAAATTAACTTAAAATATGAACTACAAATATTTATAAGAATTTAATTTTGATGCACTCACAGTGTAAAGTAGTTTTACACGTGTATCCAATTACGTAATGGCACATCAATAAAAATAAATACATTTTACATACATTGACCGCATGAATGGTCATCCAAAAGAACGGATGTGATTGCTCGACTATGTAAAACCCTTTACACTGTCAGTGCATCAAAATTAAACTCTATTTATAAATTGAACTTAGCATTAATTGAAAAAATTTAGTAAATGAATCAATGAATCTTATCATCTATTAGAATTATTTCTATGTAAACCGTCTTACTCTTGTCAAACTTGAATGGAACTTTTTATAGCCTTATAATTCTTATCTTTATTTTTCATACTTTCTCTTCGTATAATCTACTATAGGTGATACTATTAATAGGATCGTAGTCAATAATCATTAAGTATGAAAAAAAAATAGAATAAAGATTATGTGAAAATTATAAAATAAGTTAATTAAATAACAACAATTAATACCTAAATTATTGAAAAAGAATTTTTAATAAATGTGAGGAATAAAAATAAAAAATTAATAAATAATATTAGTGTTTAAATGAAAGAGTTGATAAAGAATAATAATTATAAGTAAAAATAGTATTTTTATTTTGAAAAAAAAAAACACATGAAAAATTGTTTAATAATCCGTGTCATGTACATGATAATAAATTGTTCAATAATTCGTACTATGTACGTGATAAGTTTGAAATTATAATTTTAAATTATTTTATTAAAATTAATTTAAATTGTAGTAATTGCGTTTATTTTTTTTTAATCTGGTGTTA
>NC_029790.2:129903894-129905357 GCF_000816755.2 Arachis ipaensis
ATATAGTTATTTTTTATTCTAAAATTAAGTAATAATTTTTTATTTTTTATATTCATGCATATTTCTCAATCCCTTTTCATATGTATGATTAACATTTTTTTTTAAATGGTGATATTTTAATTTTTTTTCACGTATTTTTATATATTAGCAAGAAAGCAAAACCACTTATTGTGACTTTTTTCCTTTTTCGTGCCTTAATCTTAATTAATCAATTTTGTGTCCAAAACAGATGTTAGTTAATCTTAATTAAACTTTTAATCATTCTAATTTATTGATGAATTACATTTTTCTTAAGGGGAATGCTAGGTAAACAATGACCATTTTAAACAACATGAACAACCACCAATCAAATAAAAATACACTACACCTTAATTTAATGCTCTTAATTAAATTTACTCTTTTAACCCTATTAATTCATATTGTTCACACATTGTTCAAAAAAGTTGTTGGTTACCTATACTTTTCCTTCTCTTAATAATTGCATTACTAATCTGAAATACAAAAAAAAGTGATACATAAGAAAACAAACTTAAAAAAAATCATATTAAAAAGTTTAAAAATAACATATAAGTCATAATTAAATTGACTTTTATTCTATTCAATGGCATTGCATTAATGCACCAAAAGACCGGTAGTTTCTGAAAAAATACAATATGTTATAAAATTATTTTTAATACAAAAAGTTTAAGAGAAAAAAATTTAAATATAGTACCAATCTTTGAATTGCATCTTCAACGTGGGCACGAATTTTTTAAAATTGAACTTAAATTGAGGAAATTCGATCTCATTATATGCTCCACTTCGAATATTTTTGGACAAACGTAGATGGGATGTAACTTGAACTTGACCTACAAAGCTCCTTAGAAACAATTGTCCAATCAAAAAAGAATAACAGATTAGAAAAAAATGCTTTGATTCTTAGATTTAGACTCACTAACCACAAAGAAACACTATATATAGCATTTAGTAGTACAAAAATAATTATAGAAATTCATTATTGCAATATCAATTTACCACTATGAACGTTAGTATCATATTTATAGCAATTAGAATTATAAATTTATGTTTAACTTTTTATATAATTATAATTAAGATATTTTTTAAATCAGTATAATTATGCATTATTCATTAAATGCTAATTGTAATATAATTCTAATAAAGATATTTTTTAAAATAAATTTAGAAGAGAGAATAGTGCCTTTATTTTGAAAAAAAATAAATTCATGAGAAATTGACACCTTACTTTCATTAGTTGGGGGAAAATCCAATTTTAGAATATTAAGTAGATTATTTTATATAATTATAATAAATATATTTTTCTAAATTGGTATAATCATGCATTATTCATTAAATGCTAATTGTAATATAATTATAATAAAGATATTTTTCTAAAAATAATTTTAGAAGAGAGAATAGTGCTTTCATTACATGAGAATAGTACTTTCTAAAAATAAAGATATTTT
>NC_029790.2:129907701-129932689 GCF_000816755.2 Arachis ipaensis
ATTCCCCATCTTCCCCATCTCTCTAATAGTTTTGACTAATTATTAATTTTCATAGTAAAGTTGAAAGTATCCATCCTATACAAAAATAACAAGATTTTATATAAAATGTCCAAACGTCAAGATGGTGACTTTCAAATGACGACGTCATGGCGAGCCTCCCTACTCCCCATCCCCGCCCCTAAATTTACTTCCCATCTCCATCCCCATTTTTTACAGGGCCCATTCCCCATCTCTCTAATAGTTTTGACTAATTATTAATTTTCATAGTAAAGTTGAAAGTATCCATCCTATACAAAAATAACAAGATTTTATATAAAATGTCCAAACGTCAAGATGGTGACTTTCAAATGACGCGGTGGGAGACGTCATGGCGAGCCAGAGCACAGAGCACAGAGCAGTGGACGAGGGTCGAGGTAGGGGACACGGCATCAGAGAAGAGAATAGACACGACGATAGAATTGTGGAAAGGAACGCCACGAATATAGAGAACGACACGGTGAGGGTGATGGAATGGTGAGAGGTGACAATGCAGTAATACGGGAGAGTGGCGAGGGGGTGACTGCAGAGAGGTTGGATGGAGTATGGATGATGTTAGAGATCTATGAACAAAAGAAGGGTCAAATAAGAATCAGGAATTTTGAGTCTATATATATATGGCATGTGAAATGACTAAAAAACATATATAAGAAATAAACTATTAAGGACAATTAAGCAAATTTAGAATTTCAGGGATTAGCGAGGACGGAGCGAGAATTTCCGCTCGGATTCCGCGCCTATCTCAGAGAAATTTCATCCCCCCATCTCTATCCTCACGAAAAAAATTTCTCACAATCAGATCTCCATTCAAAACAGTCCCCACAAAGATCTCCATATCTCGAAGAGTTTTGCCATCCCTAAATACCTCTGTTCATAATGAAGAAGTCCCCCCATTCTTTCAAATTACAATCGCCATCACATGCTAATCAGATAAAAAACTGGTCACTCCAAACCCAAAACTTACTTCTCTACTGTCAAAATTGACTTAGCAATCGAAACTCAACTTAAATCTTCATCTATAGTCTTAAGCATCCCTCACTCTACGTTGGAAGAGTATAATGTTTTAATTAGAACTAGAACAAATGCATTATAAATTATGAGTAATTAATTATCAACTAACTTAATCAAAATATATTTTCAGCAGTAAACAAAAAATATATAAGTAATTAATTATTAACTAATCTTATCAATGTATTTTTCATAAATTAAAATATNCTAATCTGTTGTGATAAGTGTGAAGTGGATATGAGGTGGATCTCTATGTTACTGAAAATATCAAGAGAGATTATATAATTAATTAAGTTTAAAAAGGTGACCCCTTATATGTATATAAACAGGGTTTTACTCTAAAGGAATATGAGTAAATTCCCATAGTGGTCCTCGAGATTGACGCCGTGCACCAAAATCGTCCATAAGATTCTAATTGCACTAATTACGTCCCTGAGATTGGAAAAATTGCACCATAGTAGTCCCTGAACCATTTTCCGTTAACGATGCGTTGACATGACTTTATGACGTGGACTTTTGGTGACACGTGTCACATCATGGTTTGATCACGTGTAACAGTATGATGATGTGTCGGTCAACGGCACGTGGCATGCTGACGTGGATGGGTATGCCACGTGTCACAATGCTATTTTACCATGTGTCGCAATGCTATTTGTCCACGTGTCATCCACTATGTCATCGTTACATGTGCACTAAATTGGTCCCCTTACTTTACATCAAATGACTCATTTTAGTCCCTAAAATTGAATGTCATACACCAAATTAGTCATTTCATCAGTTTTTTCTTATTTTTTTATAAATTTAAAATTCTCATTATATATTTAAATACACTAATTTTAGTTTTATCTTTTCACAAGTTATTTAAATACAAGTGTTTTTATAAAATATTTTTAAAATATTAGTTTTAATTATACAAATTTTTTTTCAATATTTTATTAAAAGAATGATGTGACATATTGATATTGATTTAATAAAGAGTGTAAGTTAACAGTATAATAATATTCCTTAATACATTTTTTTTAATATTTAACACTTTAATAAATATTTTAGGAATACTTGATAAGGTACTTATTAACTAATATAAATTTATTATTCCCATCCATTTTAAGAATGTCCGATTTTTCATATAATTAACTTCTCACTAAATTAATAAGATAGATTTATACTGTCGACTATAATAATTCATTTTATCTATAACTTCTTTATGCGGCTTTTTCATATATTACATGATTAATCAATATAAGTACTTATTGTAACCATGACTTGAACAATATTAAAACAGATACAAATAAACACAAGAGACAATAATAAAGTTTTGGTTTTAGTTAACATGTACTCTAATGATACAAGTTAACATTATTAATTAAAAAATTTATTATAAAATATGTATAAAAAAATATAATTAAAATTAGTGTATAAAAAATATTGAGAATTTTAAATTTATAAAAAAATGAGAAAAAACTGATGAAGGGACTAATTTGGTGCACGGCATTTAATTTCACAGAATAAAATGAGTCATTTGATACAAAGTAAGGGATCAATTTGGTGCACATGTAACAATAACATAGTGGATGACACGTGGAACACGTGGCATAATCTGACACGTGTCAAAATAGCATTGTGATACGTGGCATACCCATCTATGTCAGCATGCCACGTGTTGCTGACCGACACGTCATCATACCGTTACACGTGGTCAAACAATGAGGTGACACGTGTCACCAAAGGTCCATGTCAGCGCGCCGTTAACGGAAAACGGGTCAAGGACTATTATGGTGCAATTTTTCCAATCTCAGGGACATAATTGGTGCAATTGGAATTTCAGGGACGATTTTGGTGCACGACGTCAATCTCGGGGACCACTATGGGGATTTACTCAAAGGAATATACACATATGAATAATAAACATCTCTCTCTTTATACAAAAACTTTTTTCCTCTCTCTTTTATAAGTTCCTAATATATATAATAGTAGTAAATATATAAGTTACTTCTATTATTATAGTGAGATAATTATATTGGTGAATATCAAAATTAGAGTCTTCTATTTACATTTTTATTTTATATTTTCCTTATTTATTTATTCTACAACACGTTATCAGTACGAGACTTTGATCAAATTTAAGGAAGACTCTAGGTAACAATTTTTCATTATGTCGAAGCTCTCTCATCTTGAATTTAATGCTCTTGATATATCTAAAAACAACTATTTATCATGAATACTAAATGTTAAACTACATCTTGATTCAATGGATCTTGGAGATACCATTAAGGCTGAAAATAATACATTCTAGAAGGATAAAGCCAAAGCTATGATTTTCCTTCATCGTCATCTTAACGAAGGATTGAAAAATGAATATCTCACAATAAAAAATCTTGCAAATCTGTAGAAAGAACTTGAAAAAAGGTACAATCATCAAAAGGCGGTGATACTTCCTCAAGCTCGATATGAATGGACGCACTTGCGTTTACAGGATTTTAAATCCATAAATGAATATAATTCAGCAATGTTTTGAATCACCTCATGAATGAAATTATATGGGAAAAAGATATCTGATAATGATATGTTAGAGAAAATTTTCTCGAGCTTCCATGCCTCGAATGTGCTCCTGCAACAGCAGTATCGAGAAAAAGGATTTAAAAAGTATTCTGAGTTAATTTCTTGCCTTCTTGTTGCTGAACGCAACAATGAATTACTTTAATTTTAAGAAATCATGAAACGCGCCCATCTGGCGCTCAGCTGGCGCCACCCATTTCCTGAAGCAAATGCGAGAAATCATAACCCCAGAAGAGGTAAATGGCAAGGTTTTGGTAACAAGAAAAATTATGGAATGAAGAAGAATTATGTTCACAAGAGAGGATTTCACCAGAAGTGGGATAAAGAAAGAAACAATGGGCAAAATAAATCAATTGAGGATAAATATTTTCGTTATGGTAGAAAGGGCCATTGGTCGCGTACCTATTGTACACCAAGGCACCTAGTTGATCTTTATCAAGCATCTTTGAAAAAAAACGACAAAGAAAAGGAAACAAATTTTGTTTCAAATGATGTTAAAAATTTCACCACTCATTATGATGTATCTGATTTCTTTGAGGATTCTGAAGGAAATATTAGTCATTTGATTAATGATGAAATAGTTTAATATATGTATTTGTTAAGTATTCATGTGAATAAATAATGTAAGAAACTTCTTGTTAAGTTTTATGTATTTGAATTTCAAGTGTGATATATATGAATAATGTTTGATAAAGTATTTATGAATTTCAAAATTAAGGAATGTGCCAAGATAATAATAATAAAATTTTTATACTATACTTATAAAAATATTTTCAATCAATGAAATGATTTTACTGCATAAATATTTCTACTCATTTTATTATTATTAGTCTTTGAAGAGAATGGCAAGGACATATAGTGAAGATATTTGCCTTGTGGATAGTGCGAGTTCGCACACCATTCTCAAAAGTAATATATATTTTACCCATCTTGTGCCAAAAGAAGAATATGTTAATACTATTATTGGCTCAGGTAATGTGATAGAAGGCTCTAGAAGAGTTATAATTTTGTTTCTTGGAGGAACAAAATTCATAATAAATAATGCACTATTATCTACCAAGTCTCTGAGGAACTTGTTGAGTTTCAAAGATATTTGCCGAAATAGATATCATATTGAGACAATGAATGAGGGAAATCATGAGTACTTATGTCTCACAACTCATTATTCAAATAAAAGGGTTATATTAGAAAAGTTACCCTCACTTTCATTTGGGTTGTATTATATTAGAATTAGTGCAATTGAATCACATGCCATTATAAACCAGAAGTTTACTAGCCCAAATGAATTTATAATTTGGCACGACCGATTGGGTCATCTGGGAACAACCATGATGCGGAGAATTATTGAAAACTTCCATGAACATTTACTAAAGAACTAAAAGATTCTTAAATCTAGTGAATTTTGTTGTGCTGCATGTTCTCAAGAGAAGTTAATTTTAAGGCCATTACCAGTAAAGATTGGATTTGAGTCCCCTAAATTCCTAGAAAGAATTCAAGATGACATATGTGGACCTATTCATCCACCATGTGGATCTTTTAGATATTTTATGGTCTTAATAGACGCATCTTCGAGATGGTAACATGTGTGGTTATTATCTTTTCGCAACCTGGTGTTTGCGAGATTACTTGCTCAAATTATTTGATTAAAAGCACAATTTTCAAAAAATCCAATCAAAGCAATTCATCTTGATAATGCTGGTGAATTTACTTCCCAACTTTTTGATGCTTATTGTATGGCTAATGGAATAAGTGTTGAATATCCAGCAGCTTATGTTCACCCACAAAATTGGTTAGTAGAATCACTTATTAAACGCCTCCAATTAATTACTAGACCCTTACTTATGAGAACAAATCTCCCAACTTCGGCTTGGGGCATGCTATTTTACATGCCGCAGTACTTATTCGTTTGAGGCCAACGAGTTACCATCAGTTCTCTCCTATGTAATTAGCTTTTAGTCAGCAGCCAAATGTTTCCCATTTAAGAATATTCGGGTGTGTGATATATGTTTCCATTGCACCACCTTCTCACACCAAAATGGGACCCCAAAGAAAATTGGGAATATATGTCGGATGTGATTCTCCCTCTATAGTAAGGTATCTTGAGATACAAACTGGAGATATATTAAAAGTTCGATTTGTGGATTGTCATTTTGATGAATTAAAATTTCTAACATTAGGGGGAGGGAATAAACTTCCTGAAAAGGAACTCAATTGGAATGCATCATCATTGATGCATTTAGATCCTCGATCAGGGTAATGTGAACTAGAAGTTCAAAAGATTATACATTTGCAAAGGATAGCAAATGAATTGCCTGATGCATTTTTTGATACAAAGAGGATAACTAAATCCTATATACCGGCTGAAAATGCTCCGATTCGAGTTGATGTCCTAGTCGAACAAATCGCCACCTAAGCAAATTCATGCCAGAAGCGTGGCAGGTCTGTCGGTTCTAAAGACAAAAATCCCTCGAAAAAGAAAAGAGGTAAATACTATTCCTGTTGAAAAAGACATAGTAAAGACACCTGCAGTTGTCCAAAATTCTAATATAATTTTAACGCCAGAAGACGTTCAGGTACCTGAAAATTGTGAAAATGACGAGATCTCGATAAATTATGTCTTTATAGGAGAGAAATAGAACCGAAATAAGACAATTGTCAATGAAATATTTGCATATAATATGGCATTAAATATCATGCATGAAAATAAGGATCTTGAGCCAAGATCAGTCGAAGAATGTCGACAAAAAAATGATTGACCAAAAATGGGAAGAAACCATGAAGGCTGAGCTAGACTCACTTGCAAAATGTGAAGTCTTTGGACCTGTAGTCCGTACACCAGAAGATGTGAAACCTGTTGGATACCGATGAGTATTTGTGAAAAACAAAATGAGAAAAATAAAGTTGTACGCTACAAAGCTGGACTTGTAGCATAAGATTTTTCACAAAGACCCGGTATAGATTATGAAGAAACATATTTTCCTGTAGTGGATGCAATAACATTGCGTTATTTGGTCAGTTTATCCGCATATCATAAACTACATATGCATTTAATGGATGTGGTAACAGCATACTTATACGGCTCATTAGATCATGATATCTATATGAAAGTCTCTGAAGGACTAAAGATATCTAAACTATCTAATGAATATTCACATGGGTTATACTCAGTCAAATTTCAAAGATCTTTATATGGTCAAAAGCAATATAGACGAATGTGGTATAATCGTCTTATTGAGTATCTGGCAAAAACGGATTTAAGAATGATGATATCTGCCCATGTGTTTTCATAAAGAAATCTGTATCTGAATTCATTATAATTGCTGTGTACGTTGATGATATCATTGGAACTCTTGAAGAGATTCCAACAATTATAAAAAGTATAAAAAAAGATTTTGAGATAAAAGATCTTGGAAAGACTAAATTTTGTCTCGGCCTGCAGATCGAGCATACAAAAAATGGGATCTTTATTTATCAAACAACATACACAGAAAAGATCTTGAAAAGATTCTATATGGATAAGTTACATCCATTAAGTACCCCAATAATTGTAAGATTTTTGGATGTAGAAAATGATCAATTCCGTCCTAAAGAAGATAATGAAGATATTCTTAGTCCTAAAGTACCATATCTTAGCGCCATTGGAACGCTAATGTATCTTGCTAATAATACACTACTCGATATATCATTTGCTGTGAATTTACTAGCAAGGTATAGTTCCTCTCCAATCAGAAGACATTGGAATGGAATCAAACAAATCTTTCGACATATTCATGGAACGGTTGATATGGGATTGTTTTACCCATATGGATCTAAGTCACAACTAGTTGGCTATGCAGATGCAGGCGATACTTGTCTGATCTATACAAAGGGAGATCTCAAACATGATATCTGTTCACATATGGTGGTACAGCTATTTCATGGAGGTCCACAAAACAGATGATAGCAGCAACCTCCTCTAATCATGCTGAAATACTAGCGATACATGAAGCTAGTCGCGAGTGTTTTTGGCTTATGAGTCTGATCCAATATATTATGTCATCATGTTGACTGATTGATTATAAGATAGCTCCAACTGTCCTGTTTGAAGATAATACAGCATGTATTGCTCAACTTAAGGGTGGACACATCAAAGGTGATAGAACAAAGCATATTTCTCCCAAATTCTTCTTCACTCATGATCTTCAAAATCAAGGGACAATTGATGTCCGACAGATCCGCTCAAGTGATAATCTGGCAGATTTATTTACAAAGTCACTCTCAAAATCCTCTTTCTTGATAAGGTTTTTAATGAGCCAGTCCCCATCAAAGGATATTGTATTCTTTTTCCTTTACTAAAATTTTTTCCTATTTGGTTTTTCTTTAGTAAGATTTTAGTGAGACATAATTCTAAATGGTCATTCAAGAGGAGTGTTATGATAAGTGTGAAGTGGATTTAAGGTGGATGACTATTTCTCTATGTTTTTGAGAATGTCAAGAAAGATTGTATAATTAATTAAGTTTGAAAAGGTGACCCTTATATGTATATAAATAGAGGTTTTGGTCCAAAGGAATATATACACATGAATAATAAACATCTCTCTTTATACAAAAATTTTCCTCTTCTCTCTTTTATACGTTCCTAATATATATAATATTAATTTACTTATATTATTATAGTGAGATAATTCATAAAACTCATTAATTATTATATAATTAAATTAAATTTTAAATAATAAATTTTGATAATATAAAAATAAAGTATTAATCTAAAATATTGATTAATATGAGTAAACAAATTTTCCTTTAATAATTTTTCTTTGAAAAAGTCTAAAGAATCAATACTTTTATTAAAATTTGACCAGCATCTAATTAGCAAAAAAAATTGAGTAATCTTACATCATTAGATGTAATCTCACACCATTAAAAATATAAATAATGACTAATTGATGACTACAAATCATAAAATCTACTCCTATATCATTCCTCTTTTTCTTTTACTACTCGATCGTTATCAGCTCATTATATAACCAGCAAAGGGCTAGCTAGTTAAGGCAATCGGAAGAAGAAATATAATTGAATTTGAAGAAGCCAATAACAATGGTTAATTTCTATGTTAATCGTAGACCTTCCTTGATCTCTTCCATTGTGCTGATTTTCCTTTTACTTGATGCATCCTCATTATCCTATGCAGCAAACAGAGTTGTGGAAATAAACGTAATATGCAAGAACAAAGACCTGATGGAAGACGACGTACCCTTCCGTGTGTGTTACAACCTTCTAAACTCAATTCCTGGTGGTGCAAAGGGTAAAGATCTCGTTACCCTAGTACGGTACACAATTGGCGTGGTACGTGCCAAAATTACGAACACAATCCATTTCATCGACTCTTTGATTGTGAATTCGCGTAATTCTAGTTTAAAGGATCACTACGAGACGTGTTTGGACCACTTCGGCGAAGAAGGCGCGCTCGGCAGCATTGATTACAGCGGAGAATTGTTGGAGAAAGGAGATTACCTGGGCGTGAATGTGGCTGCTAGTGCTGTCAATACCTTTATTGATGATTGTGTTTATGGAGAATCACCATCTGATCATCCTTTACCTGATCCATCTAGGCTCCCTCAACATGCTTCTAACGTTGAGAAACTTGTTGACATAATTATGGCTATTGCAAAGTTACTATACACAGGTTAATAATTAATTAGTTTAGCTAGTGCTTTAATTTGTACTTGAAGCTTAAAAGTTGGTGTTCATTGTTCAGGGTTTTTATGATATATAAATAAAGGCCAACAATATAAATAATACGAAATGAATTAATCTCCACACACAAGTCTTTTTGCTATACAAGTCTTACAAGTTCTGAAATTCACTTACTTTTAAAACGCGCCTCTTATAACACACGCTCTTTCTTAACAGATTTTTCGATCAACGCGCGCACGTTCTTCTTCCTTTTCGTTATCGTTGTCATCAACACCATCTCTTCTTATTCCTCCTCCTTTTTTCATTGGATTTTCTTCTCTTCCTTTCTTTTTCTCTTTCTCCCCCATCATCAATTATCTCGTTGTTAAATATAATGAATAATTCAAGTTCAGATTGTCAATTGAATCAGAACAAAATTGATTATTATTTTTTAATCCAATCAAGTGACTGAGGTGTGGTTCAATTCAGAAGAAAAAAATACATTAGAGGAAATATTTTTCTGTATTTGCAGCAAATTTGGGTATAACACGAAGATATTTGGGTGTAAAATGAATATATTTGAGTGTATTTTTATTCTAATAAGTTCTGCATAATTCAAAACTCTTTTTTTTTCTCCTCCTCATCTTCTGGTGCTGCTTTTTTTTTCATCATCATTACCATCTTCTTTTTCTTTTTTTCTTATTCATCTTTCCTTTTTGTTTTACCTTCTCAAGTTTCTTCTTGTTTTACTCTGTTAACAAGAATAAAAATAAAAAAAATCAAACAAAGAAGAAGAAGAAACACATAATGCTGCAAAATTACTTGAAAGAAGATGAACTAACATTTATTTAACTAAAAGAAAGAAAGAAATAAGGAAAAGAAGAAGAAGAAGAAGAAATGCAGCATTAGAGGAAATATTTTTCTGTACAAAAATGTTATTTGTACGTTAAAATCAGCTACCAATATATTTGTGTATAAATACATGCGTGCTTTAATTTATTTTCAATGTATATTTGTATTCCGGTATGTATTTTATACTGGTGGCTGACTTTGGTGCCTGATTTTAGTGTACACGTAGCATAACTCATTTCTATATTTGCAGCAAATTTGAGTGTATTTTTATTCTGATAAGTTCTGCATAATTCAGAACTATTCCTCTTCCTCCTCCTCATCTTCTGCTGCTTCTTTTTTTTCCATCATCATCACCATCTTCTTCTTTTTTTCTTATTCATCTTTTCTTTTTTGTTTTACCTTCTTAAGTTTCTTCTTGTTTTACTCTTTTAACAAGAATAAAAACAAAAAAATCAAACAAAGAAGAAGAAGAAAATACATAATGCTGCAAACTTACTTGAAAGAGGATGAACTTATATTCATTTAACTAAAAAAAAGAAAGAAATAAGGAAAAGAAGAAAAAGAAAAAAATGCAGCATTAGAGGAAATATTTTTCTGTACAAAATGTTATTTGTACACTAAAATCAGCCACTAAAATCAACCACCAATGTATTTGTGTATTAATACATGTGTGCTTTAATTTATTTTCATTGTATATTTGTATTACAGTATGTATTTTATACTGGTGGCTGACTTTGGTGGTTGATTTTAGTGTACACGTAGCATAACTCATTTCTGTATTTGCAGCAAATTTGGGTGTAAAACGAAGATATTTGGGTATATTTTTATTCTGATAAGTTCTGCATAATTCAGAACTCTTCCTCTTCCTCCTCCTCAACTTCTGCTGCTGCTTCTTCATCTTCATCTTCTTATTTCATATTTTTATAATTCTTTTTAGGAGAAAAAATCAAACAAAGAAAAAAATACATAATGTTACAAAATCAAAAGAAGAAGGAGGAGAAACACGACGATGAAGATGAAACACACGAAAAAATAGGAGGAGAAACACAAAGAAGAAGGAGAAGAAGAAGGAAGAAGAGGAGGAGGAGGAGGAGGAGAAACACGAAGAAAAACTGATAGTTGTGATTTTTATCGAGGAAGAAGAAGAAGAGTCGTTTATAATAGTAAAAGAGCGCTTTGAAAACGTGATGCGCATGTTAACACGCTTTTGTGGGTGAGTGTAGCTTCTGTTAGGTTTGGTCCAACTTGTAAGACTTGTAATGCAAAAAAACTTGTATGTGTAGCATAACTGGTACGAAATATATATTTGTGCTTGAGTATGAATGTTAAAATAAATGAATGATAAGTTTATTTATTATTTATTTAATTTTATCTTTCATTTTAAAAGTTAACCATCATTTTTAATACAAATTAAATCAAGAAAAATATATATTAGGAGGACAACAAATCTAGACATTTTATCTAGCTATTATAAAAACAAATTACACATTTTTAAACCGTAAAGATTAATTAAATTAAAAATTTGGTGAAATTATAGAATTAATAAATTAATTAAACCAAAAAATTAAAGCAATAAAGTGGGGCTAAAAATTATCCTTTAGGCTTTGTTTGGATATAGAAAAGAAAGTGGAAGGAAAGAAAATGGGAGAAAAGAAAATGAGTGGAAAGAAAATAGAAAGAAAAGTAGAGTTATTTGTATATTGTTTGGATTAAAAGAAAATAGATGGAAAGAAAATAGAGAGAAAATTTTCTTTTGTTTGGATGGAAAGAAAAGTGAAAAGAAAGAAAATCATAAATGGATATGTTAGTAATTTTACTTTTACTTTGAAACTTTCAGCAGTTTTCTTAGCAAGTTGGGAAAGAAAACTTGGATGTGGCCCTACGTCATTATTTTTCTTTTCCATCTAATTTCTGTGCTGATCCAATTAAGAGAAAATTTCATTTTCCTTTAATTTTCCTTCCTTCAGTTTTCTTTCCTTCTAATTTCCATTTATCCAAATATAGTGTTAGAGTATATATGTTTACAAGTTTGGTTTTCGGATGATTTTGAAGAAAAAAAAGAAAGGTTTTAATTAGTTTTATTTTTTGAGAGGATAAGAATTTATTTTATTTGATTTATTTAAATATATTATTTATTTATTTATTTATTTTATTACAATAAATATCAAATTATTTAATATTTTATTTGACCATAATAATTAGAACTAATCAATTACATTAATAATTTGATTTGACTAAAATAAATGAATTGATACTATAAGAAAAAGTATTTTTTTTTACGCCAAAAATCGACGTTTATTTCTGCCGTTGATAATTTTCGACGGCTTGCTGTCGATATTAATAAAAATTTAATTGAAAATGGAATATTAAAACCGACAATCAGGTCGTCGATATTTTTATAAAGCATTAATTTTTTTTCTATTATAGTCACATTATCGATGCACTTGAGGTCAAAAATACTTTAATTTAAAATCGATGCACATAATATCTATTCTGTTATTTAAAATATCGTAAAAGATATCGTCGATAAATTTAAATGGTCTAAATTGCTTTCCAAACTAAAATTAACAGTATAAATTTAATATATAAAATAGATGCTAGGAGTGTTATTTTTTTTTTAAATAAAAATCGACCCATATGCCGTCGATTTTTATAACCACAAACACATATACCCGCGCCCCCCTCCCGCTTCCAAAGTGCAGAAACGCAATTCTCCCAAATTCTCTCGTTCAACCCCAAATTCACACCATTCTTCGCTGCTGTGGTCGCTCCGTCATGGTTGTGCCGCCGTCGCATTCTGTTGCTGCCGTGTCACTATCGCTCCTCACATTCACGCCACCGTCGCTCCTCTTCCTCGCGCTGCCGTAAGAGGTAAATCATTTGGAGTTTCAATTGACAAGATCAAATAATTTTCTCTTTATTGAAGAAACCTGAAAAGTTCTGTGATTGGTTGGGGTTGAAATTGATGTATTGATTGTGTTAAATTTTCTCTTTATAAGGAATGATTTGCAGAAACTTCTGAATTTTGAATCGAATTCTTCAATGTGATCGAATTCGTTAAAATACATTTTTGAATTTGTGGAATGCTAGGTGATAAGCAAGAAAAAGATAATGGGAACGTCGCTGGTTTCGAACGTAAAGCGCGAGGTTTCGATCATGAGCAAGCTCAACCACCCAAACATCGTGAAGCTGCACGAGGTGCTGGCGACAAAGACCAAGATCTATTTCGTGTTGGAGTTCGTTAAAGGCGGTGAGTTATTTGCTAAGGTTTCGAAAGGGAGGTTCAGCGAGGATCTCGCTCGCAAGTATTTCCAGCAGCTTATCTCCGCCGTAGGGTACTGCCCTCGCGCGGCGTTTTTCACCGTGATTTGAAGCCGGAAAATCTCTTGCTTGATGAGAATGGGAATCTCAAGGTGTCCGATTTTGGACTCAGTGCCGTCAAAGACCAGGTCAGCCCCAAAATACTGTAATTTGCATTTACAGCATCATTTTGTTCTTTTTGTTCAGTTAAATTGTTGGAGAATTTGATTTTTCACAAGCAATTTGAACAAAAAAAATTCTGTCAAAATTCTTCCCATAATGAAATGCTAGAGCTCAAATTAGAGTTTAGGGTAATTAATGTGATAGATGATGGATTTTAGAATCCTGTGTTTAGGGTAATCAAAGGTGCTGGAGGATTGCTTCTAAATTTATGAATTTAATTAATTTGTTACAAAATTAAATGATTTGTTGGAGAAAAAGTTTATTGGTCCCATCATGATTTGGATATGTGGTTGTAATTCTAGCTGCAGTAAAATTTGCAGTTGATGTTGCTGTAATTGTTGTAAAGGGTTACAAAATTGTAACATCAATGCCGTAATCTTGATTGCAGAGTTTGAAATCATGGCTTGCACATTAATTTAGTAATTTATATTGAGGATAATTATGGGAACAATAATAATGACTGGTTAAATTAATATTTTCTGGAACATCTTTCTTGCTCTAAAACAATTAATGATCTCTCTCCTATAATGACAGGTAAACCTTTATTAAGAGTAGGTCCAATTTTCGATTATGATTCCTAGGAATTTTGCACAGCTTGGTTATTTAAAGAGACAAAAAATGTCTTATATTTATAAATTATTTAAAGATTATATCTTTAAAGAAATGTAAGACTTGTGGTAATTAGTATTGGAGTGTGATTTTTTTTAAGTGAAAGACGAAGGAAGAAAAAAGAGAAAAGGAAAGCAAAACATAGTAGTAGAATGAGTTAGTTGATTAATCCGAGACCCACTTCACTCACCATTCTTCCAGAACATTCTTCCAGAACATTCTTCCAGAACAATGGAAAAATCTCAACTAAGTCGGAAGTGGATTTTTTTAATTGGAAAAGTATAAGTAACTAACAAGATTTTTGAACAATGTGTAAACAATGTGAATTAATAAGGTTAAAAGAGTAAATTTAATTAGTAGTATTAAATTAGAGTGTAGTATATTTTCATTTGATTGGTGGTTGTTTATGTTGTTCAAAATTTTCATTGTTTTCTTAGCACTTCTCTTTTCAATTATACAGGATTTTCTTTTGAAAGTTCATTTGCAAATTGGAATTTTATAAGCTTAGTTCACATTTTAGTATCTCCAAATTATTTATATATGGCGTATAATTTTTAAGATAGAATATATGATGAAATTGAGTTCTGTCCGTTAGATTTAATTTTAAAAGATTTACAAATTATTCATCAACCATTTCAAAAGTAGTATTTTGTTCTAACTTTTTAACCTATTTAAAATGTCGCAGAGAATATATTGAAGAATGGTGAATTTGAAGAAGGACCATATGTATTCCCAAACACATCATGGGGAGTGCTAATCCCACCCAACATTGAAGATAGCCACTCGCCTTTACCGGTTTGGATGGTCGAGTTCCTCAAGGCTGTGAGGTACATCGACTCGGCCCACTTCTCCGTCCCCCAAGGGACAAGAGCCGTGGAGCTAGTAGCCGGTAAAGAGAGCGCGATCGCGCAAGTGGCGCGAACCGTCCCGGGCAAAACATATGTGCTCTCATTTGCAGTTTTTTTTTTTTTGGTCATGGCTCTCATTTGCAGTTGGAGATGCAAGCAATTCATGTGAAGGGTCTATGATTGTTGAAGCATATGCTGGGAAAGACACCCTAAAAGTGCCTTATGAGTCCAAAGGAAAAGGTGGGTTTAAAAGGGCAGCCCTAAAATTTGTTTCTGTTAGCCCAAGAACGAGGGTCATGTTCCTTAGCACTTTCTACACTATGAGGAGTGATGATTTCTCTTCTCTTTGTAGGCCTGTTGTTGATAATGTTAAGTTGCTTAGTCTTCGTAGGCCATAAAAAATTATAGTGTGTGATGGGTTTGGTCCATTAAGTTGTGAGGTCAATTAATGAATCAAAATATCATATATGGTTTTCTTGAGTCTTGGATATTTATATTTATATATTGTTAGGAGAATATATTATTATATAAAAGTGTTTGTTTTTTTTTTCAAAGAAGAATATAAGAGATGCAAGAGTTTTTAAGTTTGTTTTGCAATTTTATATGAGATGAGTGTGTATATCAAAGTGTGTATGTTAGGTATATATTAAAGGCTATATACCACATAGTTGAGTATTATTCCTATAAAGTTTGTAGATGAAAGAGGAGGAAAGAAAAAGAGAAAAAGAAAATAAAATATAGTAGCAAAATGAGTTAGTTGATTACTCTAAGACTCACTTCACTCACTATTCTTTCATAACAATGGAAAAATCTCGACTAAGTCCAAAGTGGATTTTTTCAATTATATAAGATTTTCTTTTAAAAGTTCATTTGCAAATTGAAAATATCTTTAAATTTAATAATTACTTAAATTCGTTTTTAAAATTATCCTTCGAGACTCGTAATAGTCCTTAAATTAATTTCTGTTTAGGCTTACCATTAAAGATATCATTTTACAGTTACTAAAAAAAAAAAAACTCTCCTTCTCCATTCCCTTTCCTTTCCCCTTCTCCTTCACAATCTGAGGCTTTCCCTTCCCCTCCTCCTTCCTCTTCTCCAACACATCCCCAATTCCCTTTTCCTTTTCTCTTCTCCTTCTGAAATTTTTCATATAAACCAAATCACAGATAAAATATTTTTAGCCTCTTCTACTTGCTAGGTTGAAAAGATTAAGAATAGCTGCATGTGTTTTCTATGGCATCAAGTTATTTACAATCCATCTTGTCACCACTTTAGTAGGAAAAGTGTTAGTTTTCCCTCTCCAAATTTCAATTCTAATTGGTTGGTTCATATGCTTTACCGGTCTTCTGGTCTATTAATTATTGAAAAACAGAATCGTCTTGTTTTATATTTATTATTGAATTGGCTCTATCTCTATTTCTCAAGCCTTCATGCCACTTTAGTAGTTTAAACTTACAACAAATTTTGGTTTCACAGTCACTGTCAGTGAAGTTGAAGCACTTTTTGAGCTATTTAAGAGCATAAGCAGTTCGGTTCGGTTGTTGATGATGATCTAATAAGCAAGGTACCATATAGCAAATGCGTTTTCCTCCTAATTTCAAACATAGTTGTATTTATGACATCTATTTTGTGATGTTCATTTTATTATGAGATATTTGGTGTGTCTTTTTTATTTCTTGATATGAATGATCAACAATATACTATATTGTTTTTTGTGCTTTTCATTTTCTTAAATAGAATCTGTCAGAGTCACACAATATCATGATGAATTGCTTATACAATTACCAATATTTTTTATTTCTATTTGTTCTTCACATTCATTTCATAGTCTGTTCTTTGATTACAGTGTTCTTTTTTTGCAGGAAGAATTTCAATTGGCAAGCTTCAAGAATAGGAAAAAGGAGAATATCTTTGTCAATCGGATACTATACATACACAACATGGGTCTGGTTTATGAATAAGGCCTTCATTTTTAAGGTTTCTTGCATGCATGAGTGAATGCCTATCTAGCATCACAAATTTACTTTGTTAAATCGATAATTTGCAATGCAAATAGGTTAATGAAGACATTGTTCTATCGCCATATACTTTCGGAAGAAACTCAATTTCTTAATCCCTTTAATAACCTGAAGCATAAATGCTCATGATGACACATTTAGCTAGAGGTCAGTATTCTTTTAGATATAAAGGCACATGCATCTCCATATTTAAATTTCCATATAGAAATAAGTGTTTTTTGAGTCTTCGCTAGTTGCTACTTAGTAATAAATTTCATTGTTTTTCATGGTATCTCCAAGCATTAGTCATTTCAGTTATCTGAATGTCCTTTTGACATTAGAATTTTACTGCATGCAGATTTTTTATCTATTTGATGTTAAGAGGAAGGGAGTAATTGACTTTGATGACTTTGTTCGATCTATCAATGTCTTCCACCCAAATGCACCACTGGAAGACAAGATTGATTGTAAGTAGAAGATTGAATCCTAACCCCTTTTCTGGTTAAAGTGGATTTCGATTGTGAAACTCATATTTAGGTTTTGCAATTATCTTGCAGTTTCATTTAGGCTCTATGATTTGGACAGCACAGGCATTGTAGAATGCCAAAAGGTAGCATATAACGCAATCCTATTATGTGTCAATTTACTTAGATTTTCACTCTGTTTTTCATGATATTAGATTTTCACTCTTTTTTTCATGATATAAAAAAACAACTAGCCCTACAGAAGTGTGCTCTACGAACACTTAATAAGTGATATTCGCCACTAAAATATGATTTGTTGTAGTGTTCATCTACGCCTCCGCTTACGTCCGATTAATTTTAGTCATCCTAGCTTCATTGTTCTTTTGCGTTATTTCTAACAGGTCAAGCAAATGTTGATTGCGCTTCTCTGTGAATCTGAAATGAAGCTAGCAGATGAGGTGATCGGATTTTCTTTTTTTTTTTTTCAATAAATAATTCAGGTTATTTTGATTCAGATTTTGTCCATATCTTCTATTAATTCAGGTTAATTGTGGCTGTTTACAGTTACGGATTTGAATGTTTTACTATTTTGATTTATTGTGTGCTTTGTAGTGAAGTTTTTAGTTGAAGTTTCAAGAAATTTTTAACTGATAAAGTTTCAAGAAGATATTATAAATATGTATGTAACTGCAAAATTAAAGTTAGAAATTGTACTGAAAATCAAATCCTTCTAGCCAAAAATGGATGAAATCCATTTACCTCTTCATTCATATTCACTATAGATTCTTTTAGTTTTTGGGGTGGGGGTGACCCACTAAAAAAGAAAATTGATCATGTGTGCAAATTAAATGTGTCTATAAGAATCAAGAATGTCTCTAAATTGCAAGTTACAAGCTATTGACTGCTGCTGGGTCCAAATCAGTGACACATGAGGATTGAAAGAAAAGAAAAGGGCATTTCTGAAGCTGATTTTAGTTTTATTTTTTATTTTTATTTCAATTGACAAGGAATTAATTAAAATACCAATAGCTCAAAATCTAACAGAAGATATATATGGTTTTACATTTAATCTAAAAAATCCCTCTTTCAATTTTGTTCTGTTTACTTTTTGGTTTCAGAATTCAATTTGGTGTACATTAATCTTTTTCTTCTTGATTTGGTTTCAATTTACTCTTTTGTTTTGATTTTGTTCTTGACAAGAACACAGGACAAAAGAGGTGAAGCAAAATCCAGTCCAGCAAGTCTTAACTGTACCGCTGTGAAGACTTGCCGCTGCAACGCGCTGCACCTCCATTCTGAGTCTTTCTTATCTGGTACATGATGTCATTTTCCTTTCACTGTACCTTTTTTTTAAGTCTGAAATTTATCTGTGATGTTCAAATGTAAAGTTCTACCAGATCTTGAAAGGAAATTATCTGTAATCAACACCCATGGAAACTCCTAAAAACTCAGTATATATTTGTGAAAAAGCAGAATCATTCATAAAATCTAAACGTGTTTTGTTACATAACCTATGCTAAGTAGTGCACTGCATTCTGAATTCATGAAACTTAGGCATTAATCATGTGGAAATGCATTAATACAGCTATATTTCACTGTCATCACTTGTAGTGTTCTGTTAAACAAAATATCTTTACTATGAAACCCAGTACAGCACATAAACTTGGGGTAGAATCAGTTGTCTTTAATTTGGATTCATTATGAAGTGGTTCAGGAGTGTATTTTAAACTTCTCTATGTTTTCTTTTTGTATCTTTGTAGTGGCTGGACTGCTAAACCTTCTTCCCCAAGGTACCATTGGCGCTATCTCTGCTTGTTTAGACAAAGACAATGCCAGATTTGCTCGCCATCTCCTCATACTCTTGCGTGGTTCAAATCTGCTGCAGCTATATAGATTCCTGATGAAGATATTGGACTTTATGAGGTTAGTTTATGGTGTCTCCTTTATTGGATTTCCTCAAGCGAGGGATCGATAGCGGACTTACTTGAGCCTGAGACCTTCCGCATTCCTCAGGTTGCCAAGAAAATCGACAACAGTATGGCTTCGCCACCTCGGGGATCCTCTTGCTCCTCCTTACTCTTCTCCTTCTTGGCCTCAACCTTGGTACCCAGGTACACAAACATGATAAATTTTTATTGTTTTTCATTTGGGGTGTGCTAATATATGTATAATTCGATTTGGAATTCAGCTTTATGAATTAAGTATTGTTTGAAATTGCTTGAAATGTTAGGGGGCAAGCTGCAACTTAGTTAACTCTACTGTTGGCTGTTTTCAATTGGATTCCTTAATTATTATGGTTATTATTATCAGAAGATTTAATTTAACTTGAATTAGTTTTTGAGCTTGAGCTGCACCTGAACTTCTAGTGATATGAGCTCAATCATGGGAATTAAGTTCACTTTTCATTGAGGTAGTTCAATTGACGGTTTGTATAAATAAACATAAATCCACATCCTTTGGTTAGGTGTGCTATGCGCTATGTTATATTAGGTGGATTTGTCATTAGTTGTTTCCTTCAATGGTTTCTTGGCTCTTTGTTGAAGTGAGTCCATATTGACTTATATTTTATAATGGAAGGTATTTTCCTCCGTTGCCGCTGCTGTGATCAATATTCAAACTTCGGGGATTAGGAAGTTTCTACAACTAAGTTTAGAAGAGGAGTTGGATGATAAAACCTCCGATTATAATTTTGGACTGGTGTTAAAGGAAACAATGCTTAATCTCGGCCCAACCTTTATAAAAGCTGTGAAATTTGATCTGATTAGCATCCTACTATAATTTTTTAGTTAAGTTTCCATCATAATTTCATTATCATGCTTTATATGATTCCTTTAGTGCGTATTGCATAAAAAAAAAATGGGTTTCTTCATTTATGTCATACATTCATAAGGATATCAATATTCTTGTTACATTCGTTTTATTGGTGATGCAGTTGGTCAGTCCCTTTCTACAAGAGCAGATATCATTGGTGTTGGGATGTCCAAGGTTAGATTAAAAACTGTATGTCTGTTGCTATTTTCTTATTGGTGGACATTTCTTTCTAGCAATGGATTCCAAAGGAAGGGGCAATGAATTCCAAAGGAAGGGCTTATTATTGGTTATGAGCAGTCATAATCTCTTGTTGGATGAAGATAATACATGGTTATAAGTCAAATTATTAGTGACTTAGTGTTAAGTATGTTCTTTAGCAGTGATACTAATTTGAGTGTAAAAAGGTATTTTTGTTTTCTATCTTAGACTCGTATGGCATCTACCTCTGACTCTGTGCTGAACTCTTTTTTTTTTGGGCCATGTACAAGTACAACATAATTCCATTTCACTGTCTTGGCAATTTATTCCTATAGGCGTTGTTTCAGAATGGTACTTTTTCTTGTGAGGCCTAAAGCATGTGCTTCTTTACCTGCTAAGCTCGAGTCAAAGTAGTCATGCTGTCATTTAGTGATTAAGTTTGTGGGTGGGTTGACAATTATTACAACCAAATTATTTTCTTTTATTGGTGTTATCAATTATACAAAATTACTATTTAGTGCTCTTTTATACAAGTATCTTAAGTTTAATCAATTATGATGTAAAGAAAATAAGTTATAGTAAAGAAAAAGGGTAAAACATGTAGTAGTTTAGTTTTAAATATCATGTAAAAAATTGTGGCGTTATGTAAACTATTTTTTTTAATAAATTGAAACTATTACTTTTTAATTTGAAAAATAAAATAAAAAATAAAAAAGTAACCTTAATTTATGAAATACTTTTAAAGTGTTATCAAAGTTATATAATCACTCTAGTTTTTATAATTGTTAGGATATATATGATTTAGTTACTGAAATTAGTTAGAAAAGTGAGGCTTGGTTCAGTTTGTTATAGAGTGAGAAGCAAGGTTGTTGCATTATCTTGCTATATATAAGTTTAGACTCTAGAATCAGAATGTACACATCTTTCAATTAATTCTAATTCTAATATTCTCATTCTCACTCTTTCTACTCTCTCTTTCTCGATTACTCACACATTGCTTCATCTCCAAAACTCCAATATGGTATCCAGAGCCATAACTTAATCAAGATCATGATCAATTTTTCTTGTTTTTATTTCTCCAAATCAACCTTCTGTTTTAAGTTTTGCAACAATAATCATGGCACCTCTTCTATCAAATTCAACACCTGCATCCAAGAATGCTTTCGTCCCAATCCAAGATAAACTTCGTGAAGACAATTACACAACTTGGAGGATCACAACATGGAACGCTTTTAAGTTTTTTAATTGAATTTTTTTCTAAAAAAATATATTCAAATATTCAATGATGCGGACAACAATTTTGAAGAGAAAATCTTGCTATCTACTTTCTATCTTGCCTGAAAGAGAATTGCTTGTTTGAAGCTCTTCAAGTTGGAATCTTGAATGAAGATAACAAGCAAGAGATTATAGAAGTTGCTAATATTACAGCAAAGTGTTTGAGTCTTAAAGGGGAAGAAAGACCATACATGAAGGAAGTGGCAGTGAAATTGGAAGGAATAAGGGAAATGTCACAGCAACAATGGGTCAATAATGCCGACAACAATTTTGAAGAGACCCAATCGCCAGAAAGACATGATAGTATTGCCAATGATGAAGAAGCCTTATTGTCTTTTGCATATGGAAGGTGATAGGTGAAATACTATTGCCTTATTGCCTTATATAGCCTTATTGCCTTATATACGGTGATACTATCACCTTCCATATGCTAAAGACAATAAGGCTTCTTCATCATTGGCAATACTATCATGTCTTTCTGGCGATTGGGTCTCTTCAAAATTGTTGTCGGCATTATTGACCCATTGTTGCTGTGACATTTCCCTTATTCCTTCCAATTTCACTGCCACTTCCTTCATGTATGGTCTTTCTTCCCCTTTAAGACTCAAACACTTTGCTGTAATATTAGCAACTTCTATAATCTCTTGCTTGTTATCTTCATTCAAGATTCCAACTTGAAGAGCTTCAAACAAGCAATTCTCTTTCAGGCAAGATAGAAAGTAGATAGCAAGATTTGCTTTCTCTTCCGACCTCGCAAATGAAAGAGCTTTCTCTCCTGTAAGAAGCTCTGCCAGCACAACGCCAAAGCTATACACGTCGCTTTTCTCAGTAACCCATCTTTCCTTGCACCATTGTAGCTAATGCAACTTGATCCCGTGGAACAAATCTTGAAGCTTCAAATTCAGAGACTTTGGCAGTGTAATCTTTGTCTAAGAGAATGTTGGCACTCTTAACATTTTTGTGGACAATTGGAATGGAAGCAGCTGAGTGAAGATATGATAAAGCTCCGGCTGCCTCTGCTGCGATTCTTAACCTTAGGTATAACAAACAAGTCCCCACCAAAATAGCCATGAATCCTGCACTTGCACCTGATGAATGTGTTGGACAAAATTCTTTAATTTTCTCTTACAAGTATTATCTTATCTTATCTGATGCTATATATACATTAGAATAGAATAACAGCTATTTATTATTGAAATACAAACTGATATCTACAATTTTATTAATATGAAATATTTTACGCATTTAAATAAAAATATCTGACTAATTATTTATAAATGTAAACGTAATTAAATTTCTTACCAATAATAATACGTGGAAGCAAATTTTTCTTGTGGCAACCGTTTTGGTACCATTTTCTGATTGTCCCTTGGGACAAAAGCACTGGTAGGATCCAATTGTGTTAGGACAATTATTGTTCATTAGACATGTATGATTTCCCATATCACATTCATTAGTGTCTGCAATAACAGAGAAAACAAATTGAAATTGTCAAAGAAAAGATAACAAATTAAACTATATAAAGATAGATGAATATTTAATAGAATTAGTTAATAACCTGTGCAAGCATGAAGATATGGATTTCCTTCAAAACCTTGGTTGCATTGACACTGGTAACCATATCCACAATAATAAATAACAACATGCCCTTCACTCCCATTCCCTCCACAACTATATTAACGTCAATATGATCCTGTATGACTCACAAGATCAAGCTTCAACTCTCACAGATTAAACTCAAGTGTTAGGAATTTCAAGTGTGAATTCTGAATAGAAAGATTGCTCATGAGTTGATTCTCTTATAGATGTCAAGAAAGCTAAGCGCGTTAAGTGTTAGACAATGAGTTTCTCTAACTGGCTAAAGCGTGTTAAGTGTTAATTGTTTTTGAAATAGAATTCTTTCAGTTCCGTCCAACTTTCAAATTTCTACAATTGTTCATTGACCATATTAACTTTTTTTTAACAAAAAAAAGTCGTTTTAAAATTTATTGTAACGTAGTGATAATTTTGATTAAAAAAAAAAAACTAGAAAATTAAAATAATATTTTATCTAAAAATTCTTGAACAAATTTTTTAATATATAGTTATTGTGACAATTATTAACACCAAGAATACTAAATATTTTTTTATAACAATTAAGTGACAGTGAAAAATACATTTAAACAAAAACAAGTATTTATTATTATGATTAACTTTAGTGGCCATCAAACTAGGTATTTTTCTTGTAGTGATATAGATATATAATCACAAATTTTACTACGATAACAATGCCATAGTATCATAATTTAACAATAATATTACAATTGCAAATTATTGTTAATATGGAATGGTCATTAATGTGAGATTATTTGAGACGAGAAGTTATTTAATCTCGTAGTCAATAGTGCTGAATTCAAATTCTAGAATTAGCAAAGGAGAAAGAAATTCTATCCAAATAGTTTAATTTTTTGTATACTAGTGTATTAATGATATTAACGTGTGAATGCTATAAATTGTGGTTAAGTTTTTCTCCGCTCCAAGACTTAAAAAAGAAACAAAAAGAAGAGACTGAGAAGGAAGTAATGGAGCCTGTAAGAAAACTAGCTATCTGATTCCAAGTTCAAGGTCAAAATAAATATTAGAACAATAATAAGTAGTTGGTTAGAGTAATAAATAAGTCCTTGAGAGTTAGTAGTTGGTAGCTAAATATTTATGAGATTAGTTTAAAATATTCTTATAAATAACATGACTCTTCATCATGTAAACAACAACTGGAATACATATCTTTTATTTTCATATTTTTATTTTCTTGTTAATAAACTTAAATTATATATAGTAAAAGTTTCACTCACAAGCCACCCTCTTCCTTTTTAAGCTGGTCATTTGTAACAAAACACTTCTTCATCATGGGTTTAATTCGTCCTTCAATTACTCACTGCAAGACAAAAATGTTTAGAAAAATTGTTTTACATAAACATCAGCGTTCCAGTTTTGTACCATGGAGCATATGGTACTTTTTCAAAAGTATAAAACAGATTTGAAGTCATCGCTCGCCATTGTTGACTTGACTTGCTTAGCTTAAACAAATTCTTAGAGTTGCAAATTGCTATAATCCCCAAGAACCCAGGTTCTTTCAAGGAATTTGTTACAGTACTCCTGTTCTTACAATGGTGTTAATATTTTATGTATATTTAATAATTGTAATAAGAAATGTCAG
>NC_029790.2:129932710-129936136 GCF_000816755.2 Arachis ipaensis
GTAATTGGTAATTAGTGTTGGTGTGTGATTTCTTTTGTAGATGAAAGACGAGGGAAGAAAAAAGAGAAAAAGAAAATAAAATATAATAGCAAAATGAGTTAGTTGATTACTCTGAGACTCACTTCACTCACCATTCTTCCGAACAATGGAAAAATCTCAACTAAGTCGGAAGTGGATTTTTTCAATTATATAGGATTTTCTTTTGAAAGTTCATTTGCAAATTGGAATTTTATAAACTTAGTTCACATTTTAGTATCTCCAAATTATTTATATATGGCGTATAATTTTTAAGATAGAGTATATAATGAAATTGAGTTCTCTCCGTTAGATTTAATTTGAAAAGATTTACAAATTATTCATCAACCATTTCAAAAGTAGTATTTTGTTAATAAAAAGTTATTTTAAAATTTACTATTAACATTAGCGAGATCCTTTTAAAATGTACTATAACGTAATATTACAAGTTCTTGAGATTTTTGGATGTGCTTGTTATCCATAATGTTAAATTTGCATATAAATCTGAGTTATGTTTGTTTCTTGGATATGATGCTAATTTTAAAGGATACAGGTGCATGGCAAGAAATGGAAAAGTCTATATGGCTAGACATGTGAATTTTGATGAATCAATTTTTCCTTATCACACTATGTTCTCTTCTTCACAGCATGACAATAGTAATTCTGTATCTCCTTCAGATAATACTGTATTTGAAATTACTTTAACTCCAGGTTTATCTAATTCCAATTTCACTCACTTATACAATAGTACTAATTTACTTGATACAACAGCATCATCTATCATTACTACTCCCTCCTCCCCAACTACCCTCACTACACCACCATCACTACCATCTCCTACTACTCCAAGTTGAAGGCATAGATTATGAACAAATCTATAGCCCAGTTGTTAGACCATCTACAGTTCGTGTGATATTCTCTATTGCAGTGTCATTGGGGTGGCCTTTAAGGCAGTTTGACTTTGACAATGGCAAATTAGAGGAGACAGTTTTCATGACTCAACCACAACGTTATGTTCAAGGAGATGCTTCTCTGGTGTGTAAGTTAAATAAGGCTATCTATGGCTTGAAACAAGCTCCAAGAGCTTGGTTTCAAACCTTAGCAGCTACTTTACATCAATTTGGTTTCAACAATACCAAATCTGATGTATCCTTATTTGTAAAGGAAAATAATTCTACTGTGATATATCTCATCATTTATGTCGATGATATAATTGTAACAGGAAACAATATACAAGCTATAGATAATTTCATTAGTGATATTAACAAGATCTTTCCTCTCAAGGATTTAGGCCTATTTAGTTATTTCTCAGGTCTTGAAGCTAACTACAAGCCCAATGGCAACCTTCTTATTACTCAAACTAAATGTGCCTCTGAGCTTCTAAAGAAAACAGGAATGGAGGCAGCTAGTGCAATGCCTACACCAATGCTTTATATACATAAACTTGGTCAAAGAACCTCAATTATAAGTCCTACTCGTCTAAAAACCAAAAGAATAAACGACGAGCAGAAAATAAATTTTAACAACTCAACTTGTAAGCATAATCTTCTATGCTCCTGTAACTCCGCACTAAACCTTCGCACCTGTAGCTGAAAGGGGTAGAAATAAAGGATAAGAACTGGGGAGTTCTTAGTAGGGTCGGGGTCAGAAGTTAAGTTCGTTTCATTATGTTCTCAGTCAATAAGAACAGTCAACAAAGTATAATTCAACTCAGCAATTACAGAACATAGAATCCAATCACAAGCACACACAATCATAGAAAACACAATCACAAACAATATGCGCAAACAAGTATAATGCATGTGTAGTCTTATACAGGCCATGAGTTCATGTATCGGTTTGTTGCCCGATTTCCGACACTGGTCCTGAGATAAGCGTTTCGTACCGCCGTCTTTATCTCAGCCAACGTCCCCTCCATGAGCGTTATGCATCGCCATCCTCATGGGAGAACCTTCCTTTCGGTCTCCAGTGAGCGTTACGCATCGCTGTCCCCATTAGACACTTGGCACTAAGGCCCAAACAACACTCAATTTCTTTTCAATCTTTGCTCTCTACTCTATTGCGGTAGAGATCCCTTTAATTAATACCTTCTTTTCTATTTGCTCTATTGTGGCAGATGTTTATTAAAATCTTTTTAGTTACTGCTCTCTACTCTTCTGTCACAAAGATCCTTTTACTTAATGCATCATTCTCGTCACTACTCCCTGCTCTTCTGTGGCGGAGATTCTTTTACTTAATACATCATTCTCTTTTTATTCTTTTTCTTTTTTTTTCTTTCTCATTTTTCTCTTTTATTTTCTTACTTTTTTTTCTTTCTCTCTTTTTTTCTTTAATCTTTTAATTCTTTATCATAATTTAACTTCACATTCTTGCCTAGCCTTTCCCTAATGTCTTATGAAAAAGAATCATAAAATTTAATGATTATGAAATTATCAAACTCTACCTCTGTACGAAATCAAAATACTTAAAGCTCTGGAGACGCTTTCTAACCGAGCTACCGAAAAAGAAAATGTTAGAAATCACCTATACCTCCCAGAACTCCAACTGGTCGAACTCAAGGGAAAAGTGAGCTACGTTACCGTCAATTTCTACCAGACAAAAGTAATGCCAATGTGTAGAGGATGAAGATACGAACACTTTTATCTGATTAGATTTTTTATTGGAATTACGAATCTCAAGAAATTGAAATCAAAAGCTCTCGGGTTTCATGAAATTTACGTTCCCCTCTCTTTTCTTTCTTCTTGTAACGTTAAAGGAAGAAAATTAGATGCTGATGATGGTGATTAATAATGATGAGGATGGTTTTGAATGATTTGGTGAGTCAGCAATTTAAGTTATAAATATTCTAAACGGATAATTATGAAAACTGGACATATTAAAACATAAGTAATAATATAAAGGAGTTACTAATATAAATGATATTAGTAAATTAAAAGATAATATATATATATATATATATATATGCGCGCGCATGTGTTCTCTTGGGAACAAATAATTTCAAAAAGCAGAGGCCAGCAAAAGAACCATAAGTCTTTAGCTGACTTATTCAAATAATATTGACAATTTGAATTTGAATGAGTTAGACACCGTAAATATTTTTCATATTTGGGAATGAAGTCTTTTTTAGGTTTTCTTTTCTTTTTTTCTGTATTAGAAAGTTTTCAATTTTTTTTTCTCTTTCAAAATTTACGGTAAATATTCTATATTAGTACGCTACTATGACATTAACCACAATTAAAATTACATGCAATTTTGGGGATGCTATACAAACCCGAGGGTTGGGGATTATATCGCAATTAGCAAGTCTATGAATTAGTAATATTAGAGATACAAATCAATTTGAGTTGGTCGAATGGTTAATTCGCTCATATATTTAAACAAGTATTGAAAGTTCGAATTTCGCCTTTTAAA
>NC_029790.2:129936250-129953427 GCF_000816755.2 Arachis ipaensis
ACATTCATAATTATATATTTATTATTTTTAAAATTATATAAATATTTTAATAATAATTAATAAATATTAAATAAGATAATTTTAAAAAATTTAAAGCAATTTTTTATAAACAATTATTGCTATGAATTTGTTTAAGCTAAGCAAGTCAAGTAAGCAAGCGTGAGCGACGACTTCACATCCGACAGTGTTAATAAGTCTGAACGTGTTTTATACTTAATGGAAAATTATGACATGTCCGGAAAACTCTTCTATGTACGTACAATTGTTTCCCCAAACATTTTTGTCTTTGCAGCAAGTGAAGAATGATTTTTACCCTTTTTCAGAAGTGTTTTCTAACAAATGACCAACTTAGAAAGAAGGCTAAGGATTTGGTGACCTCTCTAAGAGAGGAGCACTAATTGCCTTCTCAAAATAAATATAAAATTTATCCCATTCTTCTATTTATTTTTTGTTTTAAAATTTAAACCCATCGCAAAATAATTGGGCTGTTAAAATTAAAAAACAACTCTACATTTTCTTTTCCTTTCATACATCATTTCTTAGTGCTAATATTGGATTGAGAGCCTGCCTTGGTTGACTCGGCTTGCATTGTCATTAGATCCCAACAAATCATTTTGCCCGAAACATACATAAAAAGACAATACATTTATGACTTTTTAGTACTAACTTAATACTGTTCTAGATCCTATTAGACGTGATCATTTTTTCTTGATACGGGTACATTTCATAAAATAAAAAATAAATAGAAGAATTTTAATCCATGCATTGTTACAGAATATCAATACAACTCGTGCATTATTATTACAACTCTATTCACGTTTAGCTCTAATTGTTGCAATAATCTATTCTTCATTTCTTCTCCTTACCTTACTCTTACAAATAGCCACCATATATGGAGACTCTTTTCCAGTCCTTCGTCTCCTATTTGTAGTAAAATATTTTTCGTTTTCGCTTCATTTTTGTCACGAATCTTTGTTTAATTTTTTATGGGAGACAAATATTTGCGATGGCAAACTGCAAACAGAACTGTAGCACGGTGATGGTTGTTAGTTTCTCTTCTCTTTCTCACGGTGAAAGTGTGAATATGATTTTTGAAAAAATAGAATAAAAGAAAAAGAATAAGACTGTGATTAGTGATTACATTATTGGCCAATGAGTAATAGCTCAAATGGTATAGTCTTCTCATACTCAATTAAGAGGTTGCGGGTTCGAGTCTCCTATCTTAAAAAAAAAAAATAGTGATTACATTAGTGACAGTTAAAAAATTACATATATAAATGTCACTATATTAATGAACGGAGACCCTTAAAATTTGGGTCATAAATCAAGTGTAGTTAAATGATTAATTTGGTGTAGTGATTGCATAAAAATAATCCTAAATAAATGGTCTCGCACACTGACCATTGTTTCGATGAAGAAAAAGATTCTTCTATTAGAGTGTTTTTTTGTAATTGTTATACCTGTAATACAAAAAAATTTTAACTTTGACACTGAACTTTTTTAACACATAAAAATTTTTAAAGTTTTAGACTTGTTATTTGACTTCTTCTTTTAATTCTTTTTTTTTAATTCTTAATTCTTCTTTTTGTTATATATATTTTTTTGTTTTTTCTCTTTTTGTTTTTTCTAGAGAGAAAAAAATAGAATAAAAAAGATGAATTCAGTTATTAAAGTTTTTATTTTAGAAGCAGCATTTCTATTTTTTAAAAGATAGAACTCTACACAACAAATCTTAAGCATAATTCTAAAAAAGAAAAACAACCACCAACACAATCACAACCAGACAAAACAAATACCATAAAGGTTTTTCACCGTCATCTTCACCCATCAGAATATCACTTTAGTATGTGTGTGGTAAGCTAGCATTATCACCTTCCATCTGCTAAAGCAATTGCCCCTTCTTGATCCCTGATGATACTATCATAATTTATATTTTGATGACTACTACTACTGCTATCACCATACTCATATCCTTTCGACGACGATGATGATATAGGAAGTAAGTGCTGCGTCTCTTCAAAATTTTTGTCTCCATTGTTAACCCACTGATGCTTTGACATTCTCCTTATTCCCTCCAATTCCATTGCCACTTCCTTCATGTTTGGTCTTTCTTCTCCTTTAAGTCTCAAACACTTTGCTGTAATATTAGCAACTTCCACAATCTCTTGCTTGTTTTCTTCATTCAAGATTCCATCTTGAAGAGTTTCAAACAAGCAATTCTCTTCTAGGCAAGATAGAAAGTAGATAGAAATATTTGTTTTCTCTTTCGACTTCCCCAACAAAAGAGGTTTCTTTCCTGTAAGAAGCTCAGCCAGCACAACACCAAAACTATACACATCGCTTTTCTCAGTTAATTGGCTAGTTTGCATGTACTCTGGATCCAAGTAACCAAAAGTTCCTTGCACCATTGTAGCTAGTGCAGTTTGATCCAATGGAACAAATCTAGAAGTTCCAAAGTCAGAGACTTTAGCAGTGTAGTCTTCGTCTAAGAGAATATTAGCACTTTTAACATCTCTGTGGACAATTGGAATGGAAGCAGATGAGTGAAGATATGATAAAGCTCCAGCCGCCTCTGCTGCAATTCTGAGACGATTTTTCCAGTTAAAATGATTTCTCTTCTTTTCATTATGGATGAAATCAAAGAGTGTACCATTGCTTACAAACTCATAGACTAGCAGAGGAACTTCTGTTTCTAAACAACAACCCAAAAGCTTCACCACATTTCTGTGGTTAATTTTAGAGACAACAATCACCTCATTGATGAATTGCATAACTTGGCCAGGATCAACTATTTTGGACTTCTTGATAGCAACAATTGTGTTATTCTCTAGAACTCCTTTGAAAACCGTGCCATAACCTCCCCTGCCAATGATTAACTTCTCGTCATAGTTGTTAGTGGCTTTCTTTAATTTGTCAGCAGTGAAAATTTTAACATGGGATGACTCTTCTCCTTGTTGTACTAAAATATGACCGCCGTTTTGCTCAAAAAACTTTTCCTTCAGTTTGATGAGTTTTTTCTTTTGGTGCGCTAAGTATAGCAAACAAGTCCCTACGAAAATAGCTATGAATCCTGCACTTGTACCTGCATGTAATGTGTTGGATACAATTCTTCAATTTTCTTTTACAAAATAATTTACGTATTTGAATATAAATATCTGACTAAATTTATAAACGTAAACGTGATTAAATTTCTTACCAATGACAATATGTGGAAGGAAATTTTTCTTGTGGCAACCATCTTCCTTGGTACCATTTCCAGATTGCCCCTTAGGACAGAAGCATGTGTAGGATCCATTTGTATTGTGACAATTATGGTCACTTACACATGAATGTTGTCCTGTCTTGCATTCATCAATGTCTGCACATTCAGAGAAAATAAAATGATCAAATTAAACAAAAGCTATGAGACTTTCACAGATTCAAACTAAACATAGAGTTCAAACTTTGTTATTCAGTGAATAATTATCTAATTTCATCCCCCCCCCTTTTTTTGTAATTGAACAATATAATAGTTTAAGAGAAGTATAATACTACATGCACAATAGGAAATAGTATATTCAATGAGTTATAGGACGGGTTTTTTTAGAAGTTATGTGCTTGTTGTTTTGTGTAAGATTCTCTATTGTTATTAGTATTAATGGAAATTGTTCAAAGAATAATATTTTTCGGGTAAAAAATGAGATAATTAATAAATAATATTAATTAATTTAAATATATATAAGATAAAAACAAAAAAAGTATTAATTACCTAAATATTTTTTTAACTTGTTGTGTACATTTATTATTCAATTCATGTGTGATTAAGAACTCTTTGTACAATAAATAATTCATTATTGCATATAAAAAATTGTTTAATTTTATTTGTAAGGTCTTTTGTAACAAAAGAAAAACTACTTTTGTAATAATAATAATAATAATATTAAATTTTCAAGTAAAAGAATTGTTAAACATATCAGTTTGAATTAAATATTTTTCTACAATTATATGAGTGTGATATAGTCCAAACTCTAGCTAGATAAGTTGAATAACTTACTAAGAAAAACACATCTTATGTCTTCTTTTAAATTTTGCCTTTCCTCAGTAAATTCAAAACACTCGACCCGTAAAATAATGGGAGCATGAGTGCATTAGGGTTCACATAATTAGTCAAAAATGAAAAATCGGATCACTGTCCTATCAAATGGTCTAAAAGTAATCGTTTAGACTATTAAAGATAGGTCAAAATCAAATTTAAAATATTTTATCTATTTTTTATATCAAAAAGAAAAAAAAATTAGTTTATATACAATCTCATCTGATATAGAAGTGTGAACATAACATTAAATCAAAACAAGTCACGGAACACCAAAAATGATGATGGTATAAAAGACATTTGGGATCAAGTAAGTATTAAAAAAAAAATAGAGCTTGACGACAAAAAAAAAAGTTTTGGTTATTTTAAATATATTCAATATATAAAAATTTTAAAAACTAACATTTACTTTACTTATAAATTTTTTTTATTAGTGTACTTAAAATAATTATTAGCAAGACTTAGAAAAAATTATACATTAAGAATTAAAAATAAAATTGATGATGAACTTAAAATTAATCCGAATAATAAACAATAATTTGTTAACAATGTATAAATATTAAATTAAATAGTCTCTCTCTCTCTCTCATCATCAAGTCTCAAAGTATTATAGCAATCACCAAAATCATTACATAAATAGAGGAAGATAAGTACTTATTAGTTACCTATGCAGCCAAGAGGGTGGTAAGGATTTCCTTCAAAACCTTTATTGCATTGGCATATGTAACCATATCCAGTAGGGACAGAGTCATTACGAGTGGTGTTTCCCTTGCAAGCGTAACTGGTACCTCTTTTCCGAGAAGCTTCACGTGTTTCATCTCCAACACTCCAATCAAACACCACAGGGAATTCCTCAAAAGGCAGGTTTCTCAAGTGTTCCCTGTAAAATGTGTAGTTTTCTTTTTTGACAACAAAAGAATAGCTGCAGTTGTTGAATCTCCAAGTTTGGCTGAAATTGTAAAAGGAAAATGACTTGACAAAGGTCATCCTCATTTTAGGCGGAATATCCACCTGACAACACCCAATCCCAGAACAATGTCCATCCTCAACTTCCATAGAACTGCCATAACATCTTGTTATGCACCCTGTTGAATATGTTGCATTATCGTCGTCTTTGTAGGAGCTGTGAAGATAGCCATAGGTGTCGCAACCTACACTAACGAACTTGTTGTCTTCACTAGAAATGGTGAAAGAAGGAATATCTATGGAAACTCCTCTATAATAATGACCGTCACGACAAATCCTTGAGATAGGAATCGACATGTCAACTTTAGCCTGGGAAATTTTTATGTCTAAGACTTTGATATTTCCCCAGTATAAAGTTGAATTTGGGCATGTCAGCTCAAACGAACTTTGCAAGAAACAGCTTTTATGGGGGACGGATGATGAGTTCCCTATGCCAAATGGATATGGAACTCGGACACCACCACAGTCGCTTCTGCATCCTTCAAGGGTTTGATTATTTCCATCATCTGCTGCAATTGTTGCTAGAAGGACTAGTGCAACAACTATTAAGAGTAGTACTACTGTGGCCTTCAACGTCATGATGACTCACACCACTCACAAGACACAACTAAATATTAGAATTTCAAGTGTCAGTAGCCGTGAGGAGAAAATGGCTATGGCCTATGGGGGCTCTTTCTTCTTTTTATACTTCTCAACAAGGCGGGGTGATCAAATTTGTTATATAAAGTTAATTAAAAAAAAAACATATTATATATAGCATATTAGCAAGTTTCTAAGAAAACGCCCCTCGCGTAATTTTCACACAAAAATTGACTTAGTTTTGGGTGTTTGCTATGGTACGATGATAAATTCATACGTACTGATACGTTTAAAATATAGACAAATAACAATAAGACATGTAGAATTTATTTTTCACATCAGCATTTAATTTTTTCTTTTTTAAATATATAATATATCACCACTTTTACTAAAATACCCTTTTAATTAAATAAAAATAAAAAAATTATTTATTTAATTTTATAAAAAGACTTAAACATCCCTCCTTTATTCCCAAACGCAAATTCTAGCAACCATCTTCTTCGTAATCTTCGTCACTTGTGCACTCTTCAATGCCTTCCCGAACCGCCACACCACCATGCTAGAATCTGAATCCGACGACAACTCCGCCTTTGACATGACAGTAAATTTTGCCTCTGCCAGTCAACCCTGCTCCGACGCCGCCGCCATAGCCACTGCAGATTCCTCGTCCTCCGCCATTAAGGTTTACATGTATGACCTTCCCATTCGGTTCACCTACGGTGTCATCACCACCCGATCCGCCTCCCGAGGCGGCGGCACGCCAAAGAATCTAACCTCGCTGAGCTACCCAGGACACCAGCACATGGGAGAGTGGTTTCTGTTCCTGGACATGAACCGTCCAGAGTCAGATCGGATAGGGTCACCGGTGACCCGGGTGATGGACCCGGAAGAAGCGGAGCTGGTCTACGTGCCGTTCTTCTCGTTGCTGAGCCAGATGGTGTCGACGAGCCAACAAGGCGATGGGTCGGAGGCGGCATACAGTGACGAGGAGACGCAGAAAGCGCTGGTGGAGTGGCTGGAGGGGCAGAAGTACTGGCAGAGGAATGGAGGGAGGGACCACGTGTTCACGGCGGCAGACCCCAAGTCGCTGTTGCATGTGTGGATAAGGTGAAGAATAGTGTGCTTCTTGTGGTTGGGTTTGGGAGGTTGAGAGGTTCTCTGGTGAAGGATGTGGTGGTTTCTTATCCTCATAAGATGTGGTGAACGAGAGGGTTTTTGAACCCAGATGAAGAACAATTTTAGTTTTTTGTTTTTTAATATATTTAATACAGAAGAAGAACAATTTTAATTTTTTATTTTTTTAATATGTTTTTGTTTTGTTGTTTCAATTATTTGAAATTATAAAATTAGGATTAATTGAATTCTAAAATTTGATTAATTTAAAAGAGTATTTTTGTCTAATCAAATAAAGAAAGGATGTTTAAGTCTTTTTATAAAATTAATTAAATAAATATTTTTTATTTTTATTTAATTAAAAGGGTGTTTTAGTAAAAGTGGTGATATACTATATATTTAAAAAAGAAAAAATTAAATACTGACGTGAAAAATAAATTCCACATGTCTTATTGTTATTTGTCCATATTTTAAACGTATCGATACGTATGAATTTATCATCGTATCGTAGCAATCACCTAGTTTTGTCCTTTACTTGTGACAACTGTCCAATAAATAATTCACACTCTATACGTATATGTATGTGGAGACATTTTAATGAAGATTAACGTAGAGTTAAGGGAAAATGTTTAAATAACTAATAATTTTTTTGATTGATTGTTTACGGTATCTCCAACCCGATAGGTCAAGAACTAATTCGTCGTGGATCAAAGCTCCATTTAAGGGTTTGTCGCTGGCCAATGGAATAACTAATAATTTTGACAATGTTTCTTACCATTAATTTTCAAAGCAATAATCATCCCATGTGTATTCAAAAAGTCAATAATAAAAATTAATTATTCGTATAATGTTGGGACATAAATTCATAGTTCATTGATTTGATGATTATTTTTAAAATTCATATATCATTTTTAAAATTCATAGAAAAATATGTAGTACGGTGGTAGAAAATTAGAGGGGAAGTGTAGGGGTTGAATATTCATTCTTTTTGGTCGAAATTATATTCTTCGCGTTAGAAAGCTTCTCATTTTTGAAGCTATGTTTGTGAATATGACACGGGGATCTTCTCAAACTTTTTTCTCAATTATTATGATAAGATGTAATTTTTTTTATCATATATTTTATATACAAAAAATATATATATATATATATACAAAAATATTAAATAATAAAAAATTATACTTGACAAAATAAATAAATAAATAATTGAGAAGATTTATTCTTCTATAAAAAATATTTTCATGGATTTTAGATTATATTTGATTTTAAATATAGAATAAGATATAATACTGAGCATAATATACAAAGGACAACAATATAAAAATTAGCATTTTATATTTTATTTGGTGATCAATTAAATATAAGAAATAATAAATTATAAAAGTTTAATTTACTCTATTTTTTCATACAAGAAATTTAAAAAAATATATAATGATAAAAAAAATATAATTATATGATAGAAATAGTAAAACTAAAAAAATTAGAACTTTTGTTAGTGTTTCTATATCCTTATCAAAAAAATATAAAATACACTAATTTAATATTTTTTGATATAATATCTATACTCATATTTCATTTATCAAATATAATTTTATATCTTATATACTTCAAAAAAATTAGAATGGTCTTATCTATTAAATTTAAATTTAAAAAGTTAGAAAAAAAGGTGACAATAAATAAAAAAGGAAAATATTTCGTGTATGGAATAAATAAGAATTTCTCTTTCATAGCTTATAAATGTAATAGTGATACACACATTTTTTTAGAAAATTTCTCTCATCTAATAAAAATTGTCACTTCCTTTATGTTTGGTCTTTTTTCCCCTCTAAGTCTCAAACACCTTGCTGTAACATTAATCAGTAACTTCCATAATTTTCTGCTTGTTTTTTTCATTCAAGCTAAGATTCTAACTTGAAGAGTTTCAAACAAGCACTCATCTTTCAGGTAAGATAGAAAGTAGATAGCAAGAATTACTTTCTCTTCTGACTTCACAAATGAAAAAAAACTTTTATTTTAATAAAAAGTTCTGTCAGCACAACACCAAAGCTATACGCATATCACTTTTTTCAGTTAGTTGACTAATCTGCATGTACTCTGAATTCAAGTAACCAATAGTTCTGATCCTTACACCATTGTAACTAATGCAACTTGATGATCCACTGGAAAAAAATCTTAAAACTCTAAAATTAGAGATTTTGGCAGTGTAATCTTCGTCTAAGAGAATGTTAGCACTTTTAAAATTGTTGTAGACAATTGAAATAATATCTATACTCATATTCTGGTGCCTCATGTCATGTCACTCCGAAACGTAAATTTTTCACTTCTTATACTGCTGGAAATTTTGGCAAGATTAAATTGGGAGACAAAGGAGTGTGTGATATCATTGGTATAGGTGATAAGTGGCTTGAAACCAACATGGGATGCAAGTTACAGTTGAAGAACGTTAGGCATATGCCAGATATACAATTCAATCTCATTTCAGTGAAGGCATTGGATCAAGAGGGGTATTGCACTTCCTTTGCTAGTAAAAAATGCAAGATTACCAAAGAGGCTCTCATTGTTCTGGTTGTGACACTAACTAACTCAACTCCAAAAGGAAAGTTGACATTAGCAATGGTTAAAGAAAGCATGTTGAATGAAGAAGGTAGAAGAAGAGAGCGAGGTTTGACTAATGCCTCTTCCCAGTCAAAAGCACTTGTTTCAGAGTCACGGGGGAGAAGTCAAAGTAGAAAATCTTACAGTTCCGACAAGTCAGAGAATCGAAGCAAGTCAAGAGGAAAGTACAAGCCGGGGCATATCAAGAGGTATTGTAGGTTCTTGAAAAGAGAACAATCAAGGGGAAGAAACAAAGACAAAGGTAAAGATAGTGATAAAGAAACTGCTGCTATTATTTATAAAGATGTTCTTATCACATATGATAAAAATTATGTGAATCTTGTCTGTGATGATTCCACTTGGATTATGAATTCTGGTGCCTCATGTCATGTCACTCCGAAACGTAAATTTTTCACTTCTTATACTGCTGGAAATTTTGGCAAGATTAAATTGGGAGACAAAGGAGTGTGTGATATCATTGGTATAGGTGATATGTGGCTTGAAACCAACATGGGATGCAAGTTACAGTTGAAGAACGTTAGGCATAAGCCAGATATACAATTCAATCTCATTTCAGTGAAGGCATTGGATCAAGAGGGGTATTGCACTTCCTTTGCTAGTAAAAAATGCAAGATTACCAAAGAGGCTCTCATTGTTGCTAGAGAAGATAATAGTCTCACTACTCTTTACCGGTTGCAAGCAAAGTTGTGCAAAGAAGAGGTGAGTGTAGCTGATGATTCCTCTTTTGATTTGTGGCATATACGTCTTGGTCACTTGAGCGAGAAAGGACTAAGTGTCTTAGCCAAGAAGCACTCACTTCCTGTGAAAGGTACAACTTTAAATACTTGTACTCATTGTTTCGTTGGAAATCATGCTAGAGTATCATTTCATAGTTCTGGACCTCATAGGAGATCACATGTTCTAGATTTAGTTCACACTGATGTTTGCACTATAGATGCTAAGACACTAGGTAGTGCATCGTATTTGTTACTTTTATTGATGATTATTCTCGAAAAGTGTGGAATTTTGTTTTGAAATATAAAGACCAGGTACTCTGTATCTTCAAACACTTTCATGCAAGTGTTAAAAGAGAAACAGGAAGGAAATTGAAATGTGTTCGAGCAAACAATGGTGGTGAATACAGGGGTCTGTTTGAAGAGTATTGTAAAGGACATGGGATCAAGATTGAGAAGACAGTTCCTAAGACTCCTCAACATAATGGAGTTGCAGAGAGAATAAATCGCACTATCAATGATAAAGTCAGGTGTATGAGCTCTCATGCAAAGTTGCCTAAGTCCTTTTGGGGTGAAGCGATGAGGATTGCAGTAGATCTGATCAACCTTTCTCTTTCAGTTCCACTAAATGGTGATGTTCCAGAGAAAGTTTGAAGAGGGAAAGATGTCTCCTATAGTCACTTGCGAGTGTTCGGCTACAAGGCTTTTGTTCACATTCCAAGAGATGAAAGGTCTAAACTTGATGGAAAGTCAAAGCAGTGTATCTTCATGGGTTATGATCATGAAGACTTTGGTTACAGATTATGGGATCTGGTGAGCAAGAAGATAATTAGAAGCCGAGATGCGATTTTTCTTGAAGACCAAACTATTGAAGACTTGGAGAAGACAGATAAGCCAATAATAACTGTTAGACGTTCTGCTGTTGATGAACCTGGTCCCTCCACTAGACCTCCTATTGATGGGGGAGATGTACAAGTTGATAATGATGATGATGATTTGCATGATGAACCTACACCTCAACCTGAGGTGCCAGATGTTGAAGTTCTACCTGAACCACCAGTTGAGCCTGAATTGAGAAGATCTACTAGAGAGCGTCATCCTTCTCAGAAATACTCTCCTCATGAGTATGTGATGAACACTGAGATTGGGGAGCCAGAGAGCTACCAAGAAGCTATGTCTGATGAGCATAAGGAAGATTGGTTGAAGGCCATACAAGAAGAAATAAATTCCTTACATGAGAATCATACGTTTGAATTGGTGATGCTACCTAAGGGTAAGAGAGCATTCAAGAATAAATGGGTGTTCAAATTGAAACGGATGAAAATGTCTCACGGCCAAGGTACAAAGCTCGATTGGTTGTGAAAGGCTTTGAGCAAAAGAAAGGTGTTGATTTTGAGGAGATTTTCTCTCCAGTTGTGAAGATGTCCTCTATTCGAGTTGTGCTTGGATTGGCGGCTAGCTTGAATTTAGAGGTTGAGCAGCTTAATGTGAAGAGTGCATTCCTTCACGATGACATAGATAAAGAAATTTATATAGAGCAACCAGAGGGTTTCGAAGTTAAAGGAAAGGAGCACTTTGTATGCAAGTTGAAGAAGAGCTTATATGGGTTGAAGCAAGTACCAAGGCAGTGGTACACGAAGTTTGATTCCTTCATGGAAGGTCATGGGTATAGTAAGACTTCTTCTAATCATTGTGTGTATGTTAAGAAATTCTCTAATGGTGATTTTATAATTCTCTTGCTTTATGTTGATGACATGTTAATTGTTGGTCATGACACTAAGAAGATTGAAAGTCTTAAGAAAGACTTGAATAGATTCTTTGCTATGAAGGATTTGGGTCCTGCAAAGAAAATCCTTGGCATGAGTATCACTCGTGACAAGAAGAATGAAAAACTGTGGTCGTCGCAGCAGAAGTACATTGAGAAGGTTTTAGAGAGGTTTAGCAAGAGTAATTCCAAACTTGTTAGTACTCCACTTGCTAGTCATTTCAAGCTGAATTCGCAGCAATATCCTACAAGTAAGAAAGAGAAAGCAGAAATGAAGAAGATTCCATATGCATCTGTAGTTGGCAGTTTGATGTATGTTATGGTTTGCACCAGGCCGGATATTGCTCATGCCGTTGGAGTTATTAGTCGGTTTCTCTCTAATCCTGGCAAAGAACACTGGCAAGCGGTGAAGTGGATTCTCAGATACGTTAATGGTACTTCTAGAGTTTGTTTATGTTTTAGGAGTGGCCAACCTGTGTTGGATGGTTACACAGATACAGATACGGCTGGGGATCTTGATTCAAGGAAGTCTACTTCTGGTTATCTGATGACTTTTGCAGCGGAAGCTATGTCGTGGAAATCTCGACTTCAGAAATGTGTTACTTTGTCTACTACAGAGGTAGAATACATTGCTGTTATTGAAGCTTCTAAGGAACTCTTGTGGATGAAGAAGTTTCTACAAGAGTTAGGCATCAATCAAGAGAAGTTTGTATTATTTTGTGACAGTTAGAGTGCTATCCATCTCAGCAAGAATTCGACGTTTCATTCCAGATCGAAGCACATAGAGGTGAGGTATCATTGGATACGTCAAGCGCTTGAGATGAAGTCATATGCACTTGAGAAGATCCATACTGATGATAATGGTTCAGATATGATGACTAAGAGTTTACCTGCAGTGAAGTTTGATTCCTGCAAAGAGAAGGCGGGCTTGGTGGAGTAGTCTATCCCCACTTGAGTTGGTGAGGGGGAGATTTGTTGGTGGGTCCCCAACTAAGTGGGGCCCACACATATTAAAAACAAAACAAAAAAAATAAATGAAGAAAGCATCAAAAGCCATGGTGAAAGGGAGAGAGAGTTAGAGACTCTCACTTTTGAAAGGAAAAGGAAAAAAAAAACAAAGAGCATCGGCGACGAAGGGAGAAGAAGAATTTAGGGGAAAAGAGCAAGCCTTTTTTATCCGATTGAATTGGTAAACTTGCTCCATTTCTTATGAAATTTTAGTATGTTATTCCTGGTGTAGAGATGAATATTAGGATATAACTTTCTAGTTGTATTGCCTTCTCTTTTACCTGATTTGAGATACCCACTTTGTGGAGGGTTTATGTTGATTCCATCAGTTTGATAATGTATTTTGTTGATTGTTGAGATACTGGTACACGAAATCATGATCGCACACTTTTCACACAACTCCGTGCAGCTGACCAGCAAGTGCACTGGGTCGTCCAAGTAATACCTTACGTGAGTAAGGGTCGATCCCACGGAGATTGTTGGCTTGAAGCAAGCTATGGTCATCTTGTAAATCTCAGTCAGGCGGATTCAATTGGTTATGGAGAATTGATAATTAAAAGATAAACAAAACATAAAATAGGATAGAGATACTTATGCAATTCATTGGTAGGAATTTCAGATAAGCGTATGGAGATGCTTTGTTCTTTCTGAACCTCTGCTTTCCTATTGCCTTCATCCAATCATTCATACTCCTTTCCATGGCAAGCTGTATGTTGAGGGATCACCGTTGTCAATGGCTACCGTCCGTCCTCTCAGTGAAAATGGTCCAAAATGTGCTGTCACCGCACGGCTAATCATCTGTCGATTCTCACTCATGTCGGAATAGGATCCATTGATCCTTTTGCGTCTGTCACTATGCCCAACACTCGTGAGTTTGAAGCTCGTCACAGTCATCCCATCCCAAATCCTACTCAGAATACCACAGACAAGGTTTAGACGTTCCAGATCTCAAGAATGCTGCCAATTGATTCTAGCTTATACCACGAAGACTCTAATATCTCGGACTCGGTCCCCTGTATTAGATATCCAAGAGATATGCATTCAAGCTTGTTTTCATGTAGAACGGAGGTGGTTGTCAAGCACGCGTTCATAGGTGAGAATGGTGATGAGTGTCACTTGATCATCACATTCATCATGTTCTTGGGTGCGAATGAATATCTTAGAACAAGAATAAGCTTGAATTGAATAGAAAAACAGTAGTACTTTACATTGATTCATGAGGAACAACAGAGCTCCACACCTTAATCTATGGTGTGTAGAAACTCCACCGTTGAAAATCCATAAGTGATAATGGTGTTCATTGGCTTCGGCCCCAGAGGAGGAACCAGAATAACTAAGACGAAAATACAATAGTAAAAGGTCCTATTTATAATGAACTAGTAGCCTAGGGTTTACAGAAATGAGAAAATGATGTAGAAATCCACTTCCGGACCCACTTGGTGTGTGCTTGGGCTGAGCATTGAAGCTTTCACGTGTATAGGCTTCTCTTGGAGTTAAACGCCAGTTCTGGTGCCAGTATGGACGTTTAACTCCAGCGTTTGTGCCAGTTTTGGCGTTTAACGCCAGAAAAGGGTCTCTGACCGGCGTTTTGACGCCAATTTGGGCCATCAAATCTCGGGCAAAGTATGGCCTATTATATATTTCTGGAAAGCCCAAGATGTCTACTTTCCAACGCAATTGAGAGCGCGCCAATTGGACTTCTGTATCTCGAGAAAATTCATTTCGAGTGCAGGAGGGTCAGAATCCAACAGCATCTGCAGTCCTTTTTCAGCCTCTGAATTAGATTTTTGCTCAGGTCCCTCAATTTCAGCCAGAAAATACCTGAAATCACAGAAAAACACACAAACTCATAGTAAAGTCCAGAAATGTGATTTTTATTTAAAAACTAATAAAAATATAATAAAAAGTAACTAAAACATACTAGAAACTACCTAAAAACAGTGCCAAAAAGCGTATAAATTATCCGCTCATCAGATACCCTAGTGCTACTAGGAAGACTTATTGTGTACCCATTATTCTAATAGTGGAAGATTTTACTAGACTAGGTTTCGTGGAATTTTTGTCCCTCTTTTGGGAGTTTTTTCACGTTAAAATTCTGTTGTTTGATTATTTAATTTCTGCCATTATATTTGCTACTTGGAGTATCTTTGGTATTGCCTATTTAATTGCACAGGTTGTGCGAAAATTATTTTTGGTGCTTCTGCTGTTAGACAGCTTCTTGTAGGGGTGCACATGGGCCGGGTGAAGACGGGTTTAATGTAACCCAGACCCGGCCCGAAATATACACCGGGTCTATTTATTAGACCCGAACCCGACCCTAGATCCGATGAAACCAATACACTTTCGGGCCACAATTATACCGAGTGAAAACCGGGCTGTTAACATTACATTACATTGATACCTTCTTGTAAGCTAGCATGTAAAAATATCCAAATTTCCAAAATTCCAACCATTATTTGACATGGTAAAATTTATTTAGAAAAATATAACAAGAACCAACCCTTCTTCAAAATTAAAGCATAACCACAATCAATACTAATATTGTCTAATAACACTAAATATTTAAATCAATACAAATAACACAATATTATGTATTAGTCTAAAGTCTTATGCATTCTAAACATAAAATATTAACTTATAGTCTTATAATGACTACTAATATAAAATATTAAGGTTTACAATACTTAAATTCCACGTAAGAATAGCCATGATCCATCACTAATAACACAAAATATTAATTGTGTATGATGACCAGGCTATTGAGCCGAGTTCGGATGACTCGAGCTATGCCTCGGACCTAACCCGAAATAATGCCCGGGTTTATTTTTGAGACCCTTACCCAACCCTAAACCCAGTGAAATCATACCAAATTAGCCGCTAAAATATTTGAGACCGGACTGAATTTTCGAGTCGAGTCGGACCATGTGCACCCCTAGATTCTTGTTTGAACCTGTGTTGAATTTTCTCAACAGATATAACTATGAAGGTATGGAATTTTAAATTTTTATTTTTAAATATTAAAATAACTTTAATAGTTTTATTATAAATAAAAGGTATACCAGAAACACGTCTAGTTGTCTAAATCTCACTCATTATAAAAATATTATATATTTGTCTAATTGTCTTTATCGTATATATTTTGATTTGTACGGAAGTCAAATCTAAAAGTTATATCTAATATTTTATATTTATACATTAACTACATTGACTTGTGTAAAGAAGACTAGCCTAAAATTTATATCTAATATTTTGCTTTTATGAAAATATTTTCATTTTAACTGATTTTTTCATGTAATATGTTAAATTTATACTTTTTATATGGGTAAAAGATTATATTCCGTAACGGATTTGGTTATTACTTTGTTTTATGTCTCTAACAAAGTAAAACTGCAGCTTTTCATGAAGTTATACGTCAAATTATTTCTTTGTAAATTTATTTCATTTATCCTCTAAAAAATCCATGGGTATATTTTTTTTTTGTTTGAAAAATCTATAAATCTATTGTAGAATTCTTTGTAGGGTACTCTTATCAAATGCTCATAGATATTTGTTAAAGTATACGTGGCTGAAAATGTCAAATTTACTGCTAATTAATTAAAATTCTTTTAATCTTTTAAAATATTTTTAAATCTTATTTAAAACATAATTAAATTGAAAATATTAAGAGATTAGTACATGTTTAGTGAAAAAAGAGTTAGTTAGCATTGACTTAAATACAAGAGATAAATATAAAAGAATATTGAACACCTAATATTTCTTATTGCAATAATTAATTATACATAAAATACTAACGCTATTTTAAGAACGAGAGAACTGTAACAAATTTTTTAAAAGAATTATTTGGTTCTTTTTTTAGACTAAATAATAATGATTATACTATGTGTATATTAAAATTAATTATTAGTATAAAATATATATTAAAATATAAATATACATTAAAAATAAATTAAATTACACATATATTTATACACAAATTTATTAATAATTAATTTTAATATAAAAATAATATTTTTAAAACCATCGATATGCTAAAAAAGTATAAGTATATATTTCTCGTTAGTGAAGATGCTAAGTGAATGCTATACGAACCCGGGCTGTTGGGGATTATATAGCAATTAGCAAGTCTATGAATCAGTAATATTAGAGACCCAAATTAATTTAAGTTGGTTAAATAATTAACTCACTCGTATATTTAAATAAGTATTGAGAATTCAAATTTTTCTTTTTAAAAAATATCATAAACAAAAAAAAGTATTAGAGATATAATATCTAAAATTATTTTATATAATACAATATTTATAATTTTATACTTATGGCATTTATAATTATATATTTATTATTTCTA
>NC_029790.2:129953461-129953962 GCF_000816755.2 Arachis ipaensis
TAAGTATTTTAATAATAATTAATAAATATTAAATAAGATAATTTAAAAAAATTTAAATCAATTTTTTATAAACAATTATTGCTATGAATTTGTTTAAGCTAAGAAAAGTCAAGTAAACAAGCGTGAGCGACGACTTCACATCCGACAGTGTTAATAAGTCTGAACGTGTTTTATACTTATTTATTGGAAAATTATGACATGTCCGAAAAACTCTTCTTTGTACGTACAATTATTTTCCCAAACATTTTTGACTGACTTTGCAGCAAGTGAAGGATGATTTTAACCCTTTCCGAAGTGTTTTCTTACAAATGACCAACTTAGAAAGAAGGCTAAGGATTTGGTGACCTCTCTAAGAGAGGAGCACTAATTGCCTTCTCAAAATAAATATAAAATTTATTCCATTCTTCTATTTATTTTTTATTTTAAAATTTAAACCCATCGCAAAATAATTGGGCTGTTAAAATTAAAAAACAACTCTACATTTTCTTTTCCTTTCATACA
>NC_029790.2:129957899-129959035 GCF_000816755.2 Arachis ipaensis
TCTCTCTCTCTCTCTCATCATCAAGTCTCAAAGTATTATAGCAATCACCAAAATCATTACATAAATAGAGGAAGATAAGTACTTATTAGTTACCTATGCAGCCAAGAGGGTGGTAAGGATTTCCTTCAAAACCTTTATTGCATTGGCATATGTAACCATATCCAGTAGGGACAGAGTCATTACGAGTGGTGTTTCCCTTGCAAGCGTAACTGGTACCTCTTTTCCGAGAAGCTTCACGTGTTTCATCTCCAACACTCCAATCAAACACCACAGGGAATTCCTCAAAAGGCAGGTTTCTCAAGTGTTCCCTGTAAAATGTGTAGTTTTCTTTTTTGACAACAAAAGAATAGCTGCAGTTGTTGAATCTCCAAGTTTGGCTGAAATTGTAAAAGGAAAATGACTTGACAAAGGTCATCCTCATTTTAGGCGGAATATCCACCTGACAACACCCAATCCCAGAACAATGTCCATCCTCAACTTCCATAGAACTGCCATAACATCTTGTTATGCACCCTGTTGAATATGTTGCATTATCGTCGTCTTTGTAGGAGCTGTGAAGATAGCCATAGGTGTCGCAACCTACACTAACGAACTTGTTGTCTTCACTAGAAATGGTGAAAGAAGGAATATCTATGGAAACTCCTCTATAATAATGACCGTCACGACAAATCCTTGAGATAGGAATCGACATGTCAACTTTAGCCTGGGAAATTTTTATGTCTAAGACTTTGATATTTCCCCAGTATAAAGTTGAATTTGGGCATGTCAGCTCAAACGAACTTTGCAAGAAACAGCTTTTATGGGGGACGGATGATGAGTTCCCTATGCCAAATGGATATGGAACTCGGACACCACCACAGTCGCTTCTGCATCCTTCAAGGGTTTGATTATTTCCATCATCTGCTGCAATTGTTGCTAGAAGGACTAGTGCAACAACTATTAAGAGTAGTACTACTGTGGCCTTCAACGTCATGATGACTCACACCACTCACAAGACACAACTAAATATTAGAATTTCAAGTGTCAGTAGCCGTGAGGAGAAAATGGCTATGGCCTATGGGGGCTCTTTCTTCTTTTTATACTTCTCAACAAGGCGGGGTGATCAAATTTGTTATATAAAGTTAATTAAAAAAAAA
>NC_029790.2:129963187-129963763 GCF_000816755.2 Arachis ipaensis
GTGCATCGTATTTGTTACTTTTATTGATGATTATTCTCGAAAAGTGTGGAATTTTGTTTTGAAATATAAAGACCAGGTACTCTGTATCTTCAAACACTTTCATGCAAGTGTTAAAAGAGAAACAGGAAGGAAATTGAAATGTGTTCGAGCAAACAATGGTGGTGAATACAGGGGTCTGTTTGAAGAGTATTGTAAAGGACATGGGATCAAGATTGAGAAGACAGTTCCTAAGACTCCTCAACATAATGGAGTTGCAGAGAGAATAAATCGCACTATCAATGATAAAGTCAGGTGTATGAGCTCTCATGCAAAGTTGCCTAAGTCCTTTTGGGGTGAAGCGATGAGGATTGCAGTAGATCTGATCAACCTTTCTCTTTCAGTTCCACTAAATGGTGATGTTCCAGAGAAAGTTTGAAGAGGGAAAGATGTCTCCTATAGTCACTTGCGAGTGTTCGGCTACAAGGCTTTTGTTCACATTCCAAGAGATGAAAGGTCTAAACTTGATGGAAAGTCAAAGCAGTGTATCTTCATGGGTTATGATCATGAAGACTTTGGTTACAGATTATGGGATCCGGT
>NC_029790.2:129973763-129989614 GCF_000816755.2 Arachis ipaensis
TAGCCTAGGGTTTACAGAAATGAGTAAATGATGTAGAAATCCACTTCCGGACCCACTTGGTGTGTGCTTGGGCTGAGCATTGAAGCTTTCACGTGTATAGGCTTCTCTTGGAGTTAAACGCCAGTTCTGGTGCCAGTTTGGGCGTTTAACTCCAGCGTTTGTGCCAGTTCTGGCGTTTAACGCCAGAAAAGGGTCTCTGACCGGCGTTTTGACGCCAATTTGGGCCATCAAATCTCGGGCAAAGTATGGACTATTATATATTTCTGGAAAGCCCAAGATGTCTACTTTCCAACGCAATTGAGAGCGCGCCAATTGGACTTCTGTATCTCGAGAAAATTCTTTTCGAGTGCAGGAGGGTCAGAATCCAACAGCATCTGCAGTCCTTTTTCAGCCTCTGAATCAGATTTTTGCTCAGGTCCCTCAATTTCAGCCAGAAAATACCTGAAATCACAGAAAAACACACAAACTCATAGTAAAGTCCAGAAATGTGATTTTTATTTAAAAACTAATAAAAATATAATAAAAAGTAACTAAAACATACTAGAAACTACCTAAAAACAGTGCCAAAAAGCGTATAAATTATCCGCTCATCAGATACCCTAGTGCTACTAGGAAGACTGATTGTGTACCCATTATTCTAATAGTGGAAGATTTTACTAGACTAGGTTTCGTGGAATTTTTGTCCCTCTTTTGGGAGTTTTTTCACGTTAAAATTCTGGTGTTTGATTATTTAATTTCTGCCATTATATTTGCTACTTGGAGTATCTTTGGTATTGCCTATTTAATTGCACATGTTGTGCGAAAATTATTTTTGGTGCTTCTGCTGTTAGACAGCTTCTTGTAGGGGTGCACATGGGCCGGGTGAAGACGGGTTTAATGTAACCCAGACCCGGCCCGAAATATACACCGGGTCTATTTATTAGACCCGAACCCGACCCTAGATCCGATGAAACCAATACACTTTCGGGCCACAATTATACCGAGTGAAAACCGGGCTGTTAACATTACATTACATTGATACCTTCTTGTAAGCTAGCATGTAAAAATATCCAAATTTCCAAAATTCCAACCATTATTTGACATGGTAAAATTTATTTAGAAAAATATAACAAGAACCAACCCTTCTTCAAAATTAAAGCATAACCACAATCAATACTAAAGCATAACCACAATCAATACTAATATTGTCTAATAACACTAAATATTTAAATCAATACAAATAACACAATATTATGCATTAGTCTAAAGTCTTATGGATTCTAAACATATAATATTCTTTTTAGTAGTCTTATAATGACTACTAATATAAAATATTAAGGTTTACAATAATTAAATTCCACGTAAGAATAGCCATGATCCATCACTAATAACACAAAATATTAATTGTGTATGATGACCAGGCTATTGAGCCGAGTTCGGATGACTCGAGCTATGCCTCGGACCTAACCCGAAATAATGCCCGGGTTTATTTTTGAGACCCTTACCCAACCCTAAACCCAATGAAATCATACCAAATTAGCCGCTAAAATATTTGAGACCAGACTGAATTTTCGAGTCGAGTCGGACCATGTGCACCCCTAGATTCTTGTTTGAACCTGTGTTGAATTTTCTCAACAGATATAACTATGAAGGTATGGAATTTTAAATTTTTATTTTTAAATATTAAAATAACTTTAATAGTTTTATTATAAATAAAAGGTATACCAGAAACACGTCTAGTTGTCTAAATCTCACTCATTATAAAAATATTATATATTTGTCTAATTGTCTTTATCGTATATATTTTGATTTGTACGGAAGTCAAATCTGAAAGTTATATCTAATATTTTATATTTATACATTAACTACATTTACTTGTGTAAAGAAGACTAGCCTAAAATTTATATCTAATATTTTGCTTTTATGAAAATATTTTCATTTTAACTGATTTTTTCATGTAATATGTTAAATTTATACTTTTTATATGGGTAAAAGATTATATTCCGTAACGGATTTGGTTATTACTTTGTTTTATGTCTCTAACAAAGTAAAACTGCAGCTTTTCATGAAGTTATACGTCAAATTATTTCTTTGTAAATTTATTTCAAAGCAAAGTCAAGTAAACAAGCGTGAGCGACGACTTCACATCCGACAGTGTTAATAAGTCTGAATGTGTTTTATACTTATTTATTGGAAAATTATGACATGTCCGGAAAACTCTTCTTTGTACGTACAATTATTTCCTCAAACATTTTTGACTGACTTTGCAACAAGTGAAGGATGATTTTAACCCTTTCCGAAGTGTTTTCTTACAAATGATCAGCGTAGAAAGAAGGCTAAGGATTTGGTGACCTCTCCAAGAGAGGAGCACTAATTGCCTTCTCAAAATAAATATAAAATTTATCCCATTCTTCTATTTTTAAAATTAAAATTCTTCTATTGATTTTTTGTGTTTTTTTTTGTTCACTTGATTTTTTGTTTTTAAATTTTAAACCCATCGCAAAATAAGCAATAAAATTTAGATATGAAAGTGAGATGAGTGATATACTTTAATATTGTAATTTTTAGTGTTTTTTAAAATTGTGAAAGGTACACAAATCGAGAATTTCGATTTGTGTTTAAAAAATTTAAAAAATTTGGGATACATAAACTGAAAGATCTGATTTGTGTTTAAAAAATTAAAAAAATTTGAGGTACACAAATCAGAGGGTCCGAATTCTATACTTTAAATTTTTTAAATTTTTTTTAACACAACCAATTCATGTACCTCTCACAAATCGAACCGTCCGATTTCTATACTTCTAACAGATCGGACGATTCGATTTATACTTCTCTAATTAAACAATTCCACATTTAAAAATAAAACTCTAATAATTCACATTTAAAAAAATACTATTACCACTCCAATATCAAAAACAAAAATCCCGCAAAATAATTAGGCTGTTAAAATTAAAAAACAACTCTACATTTTCTCTTCCTTTCGTACATCATTTCTTATTGCTAATATTGGATCGAGAGCATGCCTTGGTTGACTCGGCTTGCATTGTCATTAGATCCCAACAAATCATTTTGCCCAAATCATACATTAAAGGTCAATGATTTATGACTTTTTAGTACTAACTTAAATACTGTTTGATATGGTCACCATTAATACAAATCATAACCGACCATCATCATAACTCGTCTTTGCCGTTATTGATCGGCCCTTATGAATTATAACTCGGCAAAATTAATTATATCATAACCGACGTCTCAAACGGTATGAATAAAGTCGGTTACGAAATCAATTATCAAGAACGGTCAAATAATCATCTAGAATATAACGGACGATTAAATATCTATAAAAGTAAGGTAAAGTATCTTTTTCTCATTCATTCTGAACTGAACACTAGAACTGACTTAAGCATCGGAGTGCCTTTGCAGGTACACTCCACCCCCTCTGTATTGCTCGTGCTCTCATACCTACAAGGAACACCAGAAGCTCGGACCCTGAGGGACAGACGTCCAACCTTGCAGCATATAGCTCGGCTGACTTCCAGAAATTAAGGCCGAGCTATTTCTCAAGCAAGATCAATTGGCGCCCACCGTGGGGCCGAGGAAATCGTATTTTTTCTTTTGGTCCCATCACCTTCGCCTGCACCCATGGCTGACGCACCACCTCCCTCATTGTCCGAACTTATGCGAATGGTAGCTGATCTACAACAAGCCAATCAGCGAATAGCTGACGAAAACCAAATAATGGCCGCCCAAATTGCTGAAATAAATCATGCTCGGATTGAACACAACGATACTCATCGCCAACGAGCGGAAGACGAGGAACATCAGTCCCAACCGACCCATGTTTCAGAAACCACTCAACGAAAAGAGCAGCAGCCCGAGGACGAGAAAGAAGAGTCCGAGGACCCTGTAGGCCCCTTCACAGAAGAAGTAATGAACTTCGAACTGCCAAAGAGGTTCACTCTGCCATTGACCCTCACGCCTTATGATGGACTCGGAGACCCGAGAAAGTTCCTAAAGAAGTTCCGATCAATAATGATCGTCAATGGTGCATCAGATACAGTTTTATGTCGTTGTTTTCCAAATTATTTAGACGGTCTTGCACTTGATTGGTTGTATGCTTTGCCTGCAGGTTCCATTTCTCGCTTTCATCAGTTGGCGAAGTTATTTGAGGAGCATTTCGCCGGATCTGCATTATACTTGCACGATTCTGATTACCTGAACACTATCAAGCAAGGACCAAACGAAAGCTTAAAAGACTATATGACTCGGTTTACCAAGGTCGCAATCAGCATACCAGATCTCCACCCGGAAGTCCATCTGCACGCAATTAAAAGCGGCCTCCGACCCGGGAAGTTTCAGGAGACGATTGCAGTAGCAAAACCGAAAACTCTAGCAGAATTTCGGGAGAAAGCAAAAGGACAAATCGACATCGAGGAACTCAGACAAGCTCGGAAGTCTGACAAGTCACACTTCCGTGAAGAAGATAAGAACTCATCCATTAAAAAAAAATTTAAACTAACACCTCGTTTTGATTCTTACACACAGTTCAACACTAAGAGGGAAGATATAATAAAGGAGATCTTGAACTCCAAACTAATCAAGCCACCAAGAAAGGCTGGCACATACCAGGATGCAAAGAACGTGGACAAGTCAAAGTACTGCGCTTTCCATCAGAAACATGGCCATAATACCGATGATTGTGTGGTCGCCAAAGATCTTTTAGAACGACTAGCAAGACAAGGACACCTAGACAAATACATTGGTGGTCACATGCAAAAGCGTGGCACTAGTTCCACAACAAACGATCTCCCTGACCAAAACCGAGGAAAAGAGAAGGCATCTTCAAACCAATATGAAAGACCACGAGGTATAATCAATTGTATTTCAGGAGGATACGCAAGTGGAGGATACTCAAGATCGGCAAGGAAAAGATCATTCAGAGCAATATGCTCGGTAGACGGACCGAAACAAGATGCACCAACCACTAAACAACAACCAGAAGTCACTTTCACACACGCCGACTTTAACTCCAACATACAAAATTTGGATGACCCAGTGGTAATCACACTCCAGCTAGGAGACCTATTGGTGAAAAAAGTCCTCTTGGATCCCGGGAGCAGTGCTGATGTTCTGTTTTACTCCACATTTCAAAAGATGAAGCTCAGCGACAACGTGCTACAGTCCACAGGAGGCGACTTGGTCGGCTTCTCAGGAGAACGAGTTCCAATACTCAGATCAGTGTGGTTACAGACCACACTGGGTGAGCAACCCTTTTCAAAAACTAATGATATTCAATATTTAGTAGTCGATTGTTTCAGCCCATATAACCTTATTCTTGGCCGACCTTTTTTGAATAAATTCGGCGCCATTGTATCCACAATTCATCTCTGTGTAAAGTTTCCAGTGCAGGGCAATCAGGTCGCAACAATCCATGGAGACCATAAGGAGGCGCGACAGTGTTACAACATCAGTATGAAATTCCAAAACCGTTCAGCACAACAAGTCAACAATGTCGACCTCAACCAGAAGGAAGGCACACTGGCCGACCTCGACCCAAGAGCTGATTTCCTCGAGCGCCCCAAACCATCCGATGACTTACAAAAAGTATATTTTAATAATAACCCTAAGAAATTTACATATGTAGGTACATCAATCAACACGGCCGAGTTACAGACCATAACATCCTTCCTACAAGAAAACGCCGAGCTTTTTGCCTGGAAACCTGTTGACATGCCCGGCATTGACCCACAAGTCATCAGTCATAAACTAGCAATAAACTCGTCAGCCCGACCAGTCCAACAGAGGAAACGAAAACTCGGCGAAGAAAAAAGGAAAGCATCACTGGAGGAAACACAAAAGCTCATCAACGCCGAATTCATCAAAGAGATCAGATTCACTACCTGGCTAGCCAATGTGGTAATGGTAAGGAAACAAAACGGTAAGTGGCGCATGTGCGTCGATTTCACTGATTTAAACAAAGCATGCCCAAAGGATTCTTACCCTCTACCGTCCATAGACTCTTTAGTGGACAATGCATCGGGCTACGCTACTTTAAGTTTTATGGACGCGTATTCAGGGTATAATCAAATACTCATGCACCCCTCCGACCAAGATAAAACCGCTTTTATCACTGATTTCGGCAATTATTGTTATAAAGTTATGCCATTTGGATTAAAGAATGCAGGTGCAACTTACCAACGTCTTATGGATAAAGTGTTCGCCAAACAAATCGGCAGGAATATCGAAGTTTATGTCGACGACATGGTCGCCAAGACAAAAACCGGAGATAACCACATCACAGACCTAGCAGAAATATTCGGCCAAATCCGCAGATACAACATGCGCCTCAACCCCGAGAAATGTGCCTTCGCCGTTCAAGGGGGTAAGTTCTTAGGCTTCATGCTGACGTGCAGGGGAATAGAGGCAAACCCAGACAAATGCCGAGCAGTGCTAGACATGGCCAGCCCCAAAACAGTAAAAGAAGTTCAGCGCCTCACAGGACGCCTTGCTGCACTTTCCAGATTTGTTCCCTGTTTAGCTTCAACTTCTGTTCCTTTTTTCCAAACAATAAAAAAGAAAAGTAAATTCGAGTGGAACGACGATTGTGAGAGGGCCTTTTTAAAATTAAAAACAACACTCTCACAACCGCCGATTTTACAAAAACCCCTACAAGGGGAGGATTTATTTCTATATTTATCGGTTACTGATTGGGCAATAAGCTCAGCCCTTGTTACAGAAAGAAACAAAGTTCAGCATCCAGTGTACTTTGTTAGCAAAACTCTACAGCATGCCGAACTTAATTATCCAAGGATTGAAAAGCTCGCGCTGGCACTCATATTCTCGGCGCGACGTCTCCGACCTTATTTCCAAAGCCACGTTATCCATGTCAGAACAGATCACCCACTAAGACAAGTGCTATACAAACCAGAAGTTGCAGGGCGACTAATTAAATGGGCAGTCGAATTGTCTGAGTTCGACATCAGATACCAATCCAGAGGACCAATCAGGTCACAATTCCTGGCAGATTTCATTGCCGAACTTACCATACCATCTGAAGAAGATCATGCAAAACAATGGATTTTATTTGTCGACGGCTCCTCAAATCAAGAAGGATGTGGTGCAGGAATTCGTCTTGAGGCCGACGACGGATTCATATTGGAACACTCAATACACTTAGCTTTCAAAGCAAGCAACAACCAATCCGAGTATGAAGCACTACTCGCCGGACTCAGACTTTGCTTAGACCTTCAAATATCGACGATCAAGGTATATTGTGACTCTTTGTTAGTCGTACAGCAGGTAAATGACCTCTTTCAGGTAAAAGATCCTCTACTCTCTAAGTACCTGCAATTAGTAAAGAAACTTTCAAAGAAATTTATCAAATTTGAAATAGAACATATACCTCGAGAACAAAACCAGAGAGCAGATCTCTTATCTAAGCTCGGCAGTACTCAGTCCACGCTAACCACACTACAATAGTTCACAATAACATCACCCACTGTTACTCTGATAAACGTATTAAGTGTTTCACAGGAAACAGATTGGAGGAGGGACTTCATACAATATCTAGAAACAGGTGTTGTACCAGAAGGGGTCGAAAACAGCAAAAAATTTCGACGGCAAGCATCCTTCTTCACAATCCTCAATGGAGAACTGTATCGAAGAGGTTATACTCGGCCACTACTCAAATGTCTCAACAAGTCCGAAGCAGAAACAGCTTTAGCCGAAGCACATGAGGGAATCTGCGGGACACACACAGGAGCTCGGAGCTTAGCATCAAAGGTCCTCCGGGCTGGGTTTTTCTGGCCGACTTTAACCCACGACAGCAAACAGAAAATCAGGACATGCAACAATTGCCAAAGACACGCACCCCTGATACACATACCTGCCGAACAGTTACATCACGCAGACATCAGTTGGCCATTCAACCAATGGGGTCTAGATATACTCGGGCCGTTCCCTACGGCACCGGGCCAGGTAAAATTTCTTATTGTCGGAATTGATTATTTCTCCAAATGGGTGGAGGCCCAACCTTTAGCAAAAATAACATCACAACAAACAATCACATTTGTTTGGAAGAACATTATTTGCCGTTTCGGCATACCTCAGCATATTACAACTGACAATGGTCGCCAGTTTGCCGATCAAAAATTTCAAGCTTTTTTGCAGAATCTAAAAATAAAACAACACTTCGCCTCTGTGGAACATCCCCAGACGAACGGCCAAGCTGAAGCCGCAAACAAAGTCATCTTACATGCACTAAAGAAGAAACTAGACGAGGCTAAAGGACTCTGGGCCGAATTAATACCTGAAGTACTTTGGGGATACAACACCACCCCACAAACATCAACAAAGGAGACACCATTCTGATTGGTATATGGCTCAGAGGCCATGATACCCCTGGAGATCTCCCAGAACTCTATCCGAACTTATATCGACAATCAGGACGAAGCTCGGAAATCCGAGCTCGATGTCATCGAAGAAATAAGAGACATAGCCACATTGAGGCAACGCGCAGCGCAGCAAGCTATAGCTCGACAATACAACAAAGCGGTGAGAAACAGAACCTTCGCCACAGGAGATCTAGTTCTCCGCAAAACCGAAAATGCTCGGAAACTACCAACACATGGAAAGCTCGCAGCCAATTGGGATGGCCCATACCGAGTTTCCAAAGCACTCGGCCAAGGAGCATACAAATTACAATCACTAGATGGTAAACTCTTACCTAATACATGGAATGTATCTTCCTTAAAGAAATTTTATAGTTAACAAGACAGGGACAGGCTTGTACTCTTTTTCCTACTACCAAGATTTTATCCCAAAGGGTTTTGCTTGGAGAGGTTTTAACGAGGCTAGCCTACCTGCACCTTTGTATGTAAAAGGTTCAAAACAATTCCAAATATACAAGAGATGAACAAATGTCCTATCCTTTCTATTATATCAAATCGATCTTATCAAACTATCAATCCAGCTCGGACATATGCCAATACTCGTCCAAGCTCCAAACGCCAATTATCAAATAACTCTAAAACGCAAATAAACTCGGAAATATATCCGAACAATGCAAACAGCTTTTTACAAAAAGCATCAAATTTTCAAACAAGTCAATTTTAAAAGGCTCAAAAAACAAGAGCCATACTGTTATCCGCTTACAAAAAACAGTCAGATTACAAGAACAAAAAACAAATTCACAAAAGTCTTTTCATAACAACCTAAACATTATCGGCCGCATCTTCCGCATCCCCATCATCATCAATCAACTGACCATCTTGAACTATTTTCCCAGGATCCATACCAGATAAATCGGCATCCGGAACCAAAAACTCTACCTGCAACCTTGCCCTTTCAAAACCTTCAACAAACGAGTCCAAAATCTCATCCGCCTTTTTCTTCTCCAAATCCTTAAACTGAGCAGTCACCTCAATCAAACGACTTTGCATGTTCACCAGATCGCTTTCCTTCTTCTTCAAATCCTCGACATCCTTAGCATAACTTTCCTTAGTCTCCTTCAGCAACTTCTCGATCTCAGTCAAACGAGCTTGAAGCTCAGCAGCAAGATTCTTACATTTAACCAACTCCTCCTTCAAAACAGATACCTCACCTTTCTCAGCAGCCACTTCCTTATGTTTCAATTCCTGACTTCGACCCAGACTTGCAAGGCGCAGCCCAACAACCTAGAGGGCAAAATAAACTCATAACAAAACCAAAGGAAAAATAAGGAAAACATCAGTAACTTATTACCTGCATATATTGCCCAACAGCTATATCCCCGACCTCCTTGGCAAGAGTCACATCAGCCGACGATTGGCAATACTCATCCACAACAACCATGTAAGGATACTCCTTTCCCCACACCGAAAACGCCTCACTTTCCTCAGAAATCTCGTGCAGCCTTTTTTGATTCCCCATAAAAGCCTGTAACTCTTCAAGAGGAACCCCAAACTCCTTCTCATTAGAATCATCTGATAATTCCACAAGCTCGGACTTCTTCCTCTTCTTCGCGATAACTTTCCTCCGCCCTTGACGAGGCTACGAAACCTCGCCAGTACCAACAACCTTCTCAGCATTAGATGACGACACCTCTTTCTCCAAATTTTTATTTTTAAACCGCATCCTCAACGATGCAGCAGACACGCCAGGATACTTCCCACCTGAAGAAAACATATCGTGTTAGAATTCTTCAGCAAGAAACACAGACATTAACATAAACCCTAGAAACTCACCTAGATACTCTACAACAGCACCCTTATCCTCTTCCCACTTCAGCAACTCATACATCGACATCAAATTTTTTCGATCAACATTCTCCACCAAAAACTCTATCAGACACTCATTCCTCGGCGATATAACCTCCGGACCGAGTATATTTTGCGGCTCCGAGCACCAGAAGAGGGGAAATTTCTCAGCAAGGTTTTCATCAATAAAAAATGGAAACTCCTCTTCTGAACTCCTAACTTTAAAATACATCTCCTTGAAGTCTTTAAAAGAAGACTTGTACAGTTTAAAAATCCCAAATCCCGGAGTGCTATTGAAGTTTACCCAACCTCCCTTCCAAACGCCTTTAGCTTGAAATAAAGAAAAGAACAAATCCACAGACGGCACTTCCTCCAGAAACTCCATCAAAACCTCAAAAGATCGAAGGAAAGCCCACCCATTTGGATGAAGCTGTGAGGGAGCACAGTTGAGCTGCTTAAGAACTTGACACTCAAACTCCGTAAACGGAAGCCTAACCCGCAACTCTTCAAGCACACAGCTATGCATGTAAAAGAACCCAAACTCCCACTCTCGGTGATAAACCCTATCATCCACACTACACGGTAACAACTCCACCTTGACTCCGGAACCTACCCTCACTATTTTATTCACATCCACCTCCCTCACCGCGGCTTCATCAGAAAAAAGTGACACCCGTGATTTAACATCTTCCCCTACCCAATCATACGACCAATCCACCCTATCCTTTTTCTCTTTCTCAAACCCCATTAGATCGAAAGGCAGTAGCAGAAGAAAAGAAAGAAGGAAAAACACAGGAGAAAACACAGAAATGGATCAGAAAGAGAAAAGGAGACTCATACCTCTCTTACTCATTCTCCAAAGAAGCAAGCATATAACCAACAGCCAACAAAACACCCAGAAAAATCTGAAGAGATTCGAAGAATTAAAGGGACAAAATGTTCCAAATAATCACCCCCCACTCCCAAAGCCACATCAAACAGTGAACCAAACATTGGGAAACCGCAAAAATTAAATGCAACCATTATTCCTTCTCTTTCATCAGGAAATAACGGACACGACTCCCCACGTACCCACATTTCAAAACACTGAACCATCTTTTAATGAAGTAAGTTGATCTGGGGGCTCATCCACTAACCCACACAAGCCGAGTTATAACTCATCAAAAAGTAAAGCTCAACCTGCTTCATTAAAATCCTCCTCAGGCTAAGCTTGGGGGCTGTGATATGGTCACCATTAATACAAATCATAACCGACCATCATCATAACTCGTCTTTGCCGTTATTGATCGGCCCTTATGAATTATAACTCGGCAAAATTAATGATATCATAACCGACGTCTCAAACGGTATGAATAAAGTCGGTTACGAAACCAATTATCAAGAACGGTCAAATAATCATCTAGAATATAACGGACGATTAAATATCTATAAAAGCAAGGTAAAGTATCTTTTTCTCATTCATTCTGAACTGAACACTAGAACTGACTTAAGCATCGGAGTGCCTTTGCAGGTACACTCCACCCGCTCTGTATTGCTCGTGCTCTCATACCTACAAGGAACACCAGAAGCTCGGACCCTGAGGGACAGACGTCCAACCTTGCAGCATATAGCTCGGCTGACTTCCAGAAATTAAGGCCGAGCTATTTCTCAGGCAAGATTACTGTTGTAGATCCTATGAGACGTGATCATTTTTTCTTGATACGGGTACATTTCATAAAATAAAAAATAAATAGAAGAATTTTAATTCATGCATTGTTACAGAATATCAATACAACTCGTGCATTATTATTACAACTCTATTCACGTTTAGCTCTAATTGTTGCAATAATCTATTCTTCTCCTTACCTTAGCTTGCTCTTACAAATAGTCACCATAACATGTATCATTCTAATAATGCACAACTATTTCGTAACAATCCTTATCAATAATACACCATAAAGACATATCTATTCATCTATTATTGATGATTTTACTTAGTATTTTCTTCCACTTCTTGAAAACTTCTTCAGACCAAAAAAGAATAAAGAGTCAACCGCACAAAATTATTTTGGTCTAGTTTTCTATCACCACATATTTTTCTATGCAATACCTGGACTTTTCTAGTAAGATGCTTGATCTTTCACCATCTCAAACAAATAAAACACTTCGTACATTTGTTGTCGAATGTGATAGTCATGGTCTTCTCCGAAATCATCATTACAACTCGGAGTTATTGAATTGACTTGGCTTGGATAGGTTTTAAACTTAGTTGCCGTCAACGATACATGCGTAAGGGTTCTTGTTCTCTGTGGGGGAACCAAAAATTTAATTTCATGAAGTGGGGGGCATCAAATGAATACAAAATTTAAAATAATACGCTAAGTCTTTAGCTAAAATATTAATATTTTTTTATATCTTCAATGCTTCAATCTTTAAATCTTATTATTTGTTATATTAAAATTCAATCTTTAAATTCGTTAAAATAAATAAATATAAAAGAAAAGCAATTTTAAACTCTTGAAAAATTATACTCTTGTCTAAATTATACAAAAGAAAAAATTATTGAAATACATAAATAATAGGGTAAATTACTGAAATAAATCAAGTGAAGCCCAAAAATACTCAGATTTCTCAAAACGAAATTTTTTTCGTGAAAATGTCCCAAGACACATTTTTATGTAAATCGAATTTAATAAATTCGATTTACAGAAAATAGTACTAAATCGAATCAAGTAGATTCGAATTTTGCATGCAACCTGAGAAAGGCCATAAATCGAAACAATAAGTTTCGAACTAGAAATGACCATAAATCGAAACAATTGCATTCGATTTATGAATGCATGTAAATCGAACCAAATGAGTTTGATTTACAAGGATTCGAGAACAACAAGGTAATTCGAATAAAATGGATTCGATTTAGTGTTTGTTTCAATATGTGATTAAATCGAATCAATTTAATTCGATTTCCACATAACTGATCTCTATATAACGTAAAATTTTTAGAATAGTGAGATTCATAATGGCTAGTGATGAGAGTTTTGTAGTTCTTGTGCACTATAGAGGGTCCATTAAGAAAAAAACGCGATCAGGTATTAAGTTTACTGATAAGGACCCGTTGAGTGTTTTTCTCAAACCTTCCACGAGTTTTGCCGAGTTTAAGAATACTATACTCTAGAAACTAGGTCTGCTTGGCGTCAAACAGGTGGAGAAATTGTTCTATAGAACTGTGCATATAAGTAGTTATCGTTAGTCACCATAAATTGTAAAAGATGTAAATACTAATTTACTTATCGTCAGAGTTAAAACAAAAGATACTCACATCCCCATGCTGGAGTAAATCTATCCTAAGTCTCCAATGCACTACACGAGGCCCCTTGTCACTCAACGTCGGCTGATAACCTGACCATTTGAAATGCACAATATTTAATTAATAATAAAGTAAACCCTCATATATTCTTAGATACACAATACGTAGTTGAAGGGAGAATACCTGGACGCCAACGGCCAGTGGAAGACATCAAATCCATCTGGCCGAAAACCAGGAAATCTCCAGAAGATCCACGACTGGAGGAGCTGCAGTGGACCTGCCAACTTAACAACATTTCTGTTTGTCACACGGTACATGCATCTGAATAGCCATGACAGGGCAGCTGACCCCCAGCTGTACTGACCCATGTCCTCTAGCCTGACAACATAGGGTAACCAACGAATGTGGAAGCGGGTACCCGACTTATCCCCGAACAACAGTGTGGATAGGAGCATCATGATGTACGCACGGATATACCTCCTAACTGTCTCATCATCTGCCCCCTGCGGCAGCTCACTAAATGTCTCCTGAAACCATGTACACTTCACCATGAACTTGTCGATGCAGTTCGTAGGAGGCAAAACACCCAACAGCTCCTCAAACCATACCCACGCTGGCCGGCCTCCCTCAACATATCGCGCAAAATCCGTAAGACATCCATTAACATACTGACCGTCGATCGGGAGCCCTAACTGGTATGCCACATCCTGGAGCGTGATCGTGCACTCCCCGAACGGTATGTGAAAAGTGTGCGTCTCAGGCCGCCATCTCTCCACGAATGCACTGACCAATGGCTGGTCCAATCGAAACCATGTCTCATTCAATCTCGCAAGATGGTATAATCCTGCCATTTGTAAGTACGAAACGATCCTATCATTCAACGACATACTGTGTTTCCGTCTCATGCTGCTGATGCAGCGATGGAGCTGCACAAAGATAGAAAATTCCTTATCACAACATGCACAATATAATCTTCAACAAGCGAAAAACATGAAAACGATAAACACGACATGATCTTTCTTTAAAAACTTGTTTACAATAACAGAAAATTATTAAAAAACTTAAAAAAATCTAACCTTTCCTCACATCTCTAGTCATAACTATCTAAGTCAAAGAAATTAAGAAATTTTTTTTCTGCTGCTACTCATTAACTAAGTCTTGTCGCACATAAGAATAAGAACTTTAAAAATCTAACATATCTTACATTCCAAAACAACCTTCTTAGTTATCATCTCCACTTATCAAAATCTAACCACCTAATTACTCACTAGTCTATACCATGCAGTTTAATTAAAAAAATATTTTAAATCCTAATCTCTAATTATAGACTCTAATAAACTACTACACCATACATGTTAAGATTAATAGAATAAATATTATATGCTTAAAAAAGGAAACTTTTTTCATTAACCTCGAGGTGGATGGCGCTAGCAATATGCACGACTCCATCTAGTTAATATAGACGATTCGGGTCGTCTTCCATGTTTCCAGCTTCGATCTTTTCTTAGCGGCTATCCGTAAATCTCGGCTCTGGAGTGGTGGGGTTAGGTGTGGGATTCGTTTTGTTTGTAGTTCAAATGAATGAAATTTGATTTGTTTATATATGGTGAACGAGCATAAATCGAATCCATTGGATTCGAACTACTTGGGATGCAAAATGCTTGTAAATCGAATCTATGGATTTCGATTTACCATGAACTTGCTTCACGTGCCTAAATCGAACTCATTTGATTCGATTTACATGCCTTCATAAATCGAACGTAATTGTTTTAATTTATGGTCATTTCTAATTGGAAGCTTATTGTTTCGATTTATAGCCTTTTTCAGGTTGCATGCAATTTGAATCTACTTAATTTGATTTAGTACTATTTTCTGTAAATTGAATTTATTAAATTCGATGTATATAAAAATGTGTATTGGGACATTCACAAAAGAAATTTTATTTTGGAGAATCTGAGTAATTTTAGACTGCGCTTAGTTTATTTCAGTACGCAATTTACCCTAAATAATATATATATAGCATAATTAACCTCTTGTCTAAATTTTATACCCTTGTCGAATGTTGAATTGTTCATTTCTATTATTATTATTTTCTTCCATTTGCTTTTTCTATTTGCTAACATACTGCATGCAGAAAATATTTAAAATAGAAAGGAAGATACTTGTTGATAGCTACAGCTTTCTTTTTATTTTATGTCAATAAAAATGGTAAGATTGAAATAAAATAACCTAATAATAATAAGTGTGGTTGGACTAATTTTTAGTATAGAGAAAGTATATGTTCTATGTTCGGTAAATCGTATAATATAATATATTAAATGAAAAAAAATAATTATACTACGTATATACAA
>NC_029790.2:129989783-129998764 GCF_000816755.2 Arachis ipaensis
AAATTAAAAACATATCTAAAAGACTAAAAAATTTAAAGTGATAACCAAAAATAATAAATTCTAATGACCTTTTATAACATTTATTATTTTTTATTATATTTCTATAGACATTCTATATATGGAGTGTTTCAGTTAAAATTCATAAATATATGTTTTACAATCAATTCTTTTGTCGTATTTTTTAATTTTGCTTTAAATATTCGTATAATAATAATATATTTTTCGTTTTAAAATTTTGTTTTTTTTTTTATTAATTCACCCGTATTTTTATTCTTTTAATTACATAATGCTTGTTCCCAATCAAATTTGAATTTTTTATTTGGTCTTGCATTGATTGCATTTCTCCAGTCTTTTACAATGTATCACATTTTATGAAGTTTCTTCTTACATTGGGTGGTATTCATGCATTGACCTAAGTGATAATTTTATGATGTGAGATTTCAACGTATGTAGAGATAGTAATTAGTAAGCTATATTTTATCAAATGATGGTTGAATCTATTTAGATATTTTGACTCGTAGAATAAAATGTTGGTAAAATTAACTTTTTAAAGGAGTTTGTTTTATGATTCAACAATCGCAAATCGAGCTTTATAAGCCAAATTTATTTTCCGGTATGTTCAAACTTTCTATAGCTGGCTGATGATAATTTTCAAAATAAAATATACAATGAGATTTAGTTCTTTTAATTTAGTACAATATTCAAAAATTTACGAATTATTCATCCACCATGTTAACTTTTTTTTCAACAAAAAGGTCATTCTAAAATTTACTGTAATATTAATGACAATTTTGATTTTTGAAAAAAAATTTTAAAAATTAAAATAATACTTTATTCAATGTATTCTTGAGCAATTTTTTTTAGATAGAGTTATTGTTATAATTATTAACCACCAAGAATACTAAATATTTTTTTATAACAATTAAGTGACAATGAAAAATACATTTAAACAAAAACAAGTATTTATTATAAAAAAATACTCTATTAAAATAATTATTTTTAGTGGCCATTAAAATTGGTCATTTTTCTTGTAGTGATATATATATAGCCACAAATTTTACTACGATAACAATGCCATAGTATCATAACAATAATATTACAATTGCAAATTATTGTTGATGTAAAATGGTCATTAATGTGAGATTACTTGAGACGAGAAGTTATTTAATCTCGCAATTAATAGTGTTGAATTCAAATTTTAGAATTAGTAGCGGAGAAAAAAAATCTATCCAAATAGTTTAATTTTTTTTTATCGGTAATGCTAGAAAGATTAATAAAATTGAAAGAGTATGCAAAGATAAAGAACATTTTATTATGTATTTTTTCATTGATTAAATTATGAAAGTAAAACTAAATATATATAGTATTGCCTACGAAAGATAAAAGTAAAGATAAGATAGGAAGGTAACATAAAGATAAGATAAGATGATAAAGACTAAAATTAAAACTGAATTTATGTATTCTGTTGGGCTGAATTTGTGGGCCGTGAGACTTCTTTATTGTTGCCATGGGCTAAGGTAGAAGAATAGTTGAATACGCCCCGCAAGCTAGAGGATAAAAGATGTCAAGAACACCAAACTTATTGAGACTAAGATGGAAGGATTGAGGAGACAAATGTTTGGTGAAGATGTCAGCTAACAGCCCAGAAGAAGGGATAGAGAGAAGTTTCATCACTCCAGCGTGTGCTTTTTGTCGAATCAAGTGACAATCAACCTCTAAATGTTTGGTCCGTTCATGAAAAATCGGATTAGCAGCAATATGAAGAGCATGATTATCACAATATAAAATTGGTGGGCGGATAGGAGAGATGCGTAAAATTGTAACACATTTAATATCCATTGAAGTTCATAAGTTGTATTGACAAGTGCACGATATTCTGCTTTAGTGGATGAGCGGGCAACGGTAGTTTGTTTCTTGGTCTTCCAAGAGACTAAAGAGTTACCTAAGAAAAAACAATAGCCTGTTAAAGATCGTCGAGTATCAGGACATCCGGCTCAATCAGAGTCACTAAAACCGAGAAGCTGAATTTCTGATTCTCTTGGAAAAAAAAGTCCTTTGCCGGAGCTAGTTTTTAGATATCGTAAGACATGCTTGGCAGCTTGAAGATGAGATTCAGTAGGAGATGCCATAAATTGACTTAATTGTTGAGTGGCATACATGATGTCTGGTCGCGTAGTGGTAAGGTAGATAAGACGCCCAACCGAATGGCGATACACAAAAGGGTCAGATAGCAGGGGACTTTTGTCTTGATATAGTCTTGTGGAACTATCCATTGGAATAGAGGCAGGTTTAGCGCCTAATAAACCAGAATCCTCCAAAAGATCAAGACAATATTTTCTCTGAGATAAACAAATTTTCTTTGCTGATTGAGCTACTTCAATACCCAAAAAATATTTTAATGGGTCCAAGTCTTTAATTCGAAAGTGTTAGTGCAAAATAGACTTAATAGCAGCAGGTTCAGAAATGGAGTTACTAGTGAGAACGATTTCGTCAACATAGACTAGAAGTATAGAAATTTGAGCACCAGTAAATTTAACAAATAGACTATAATTAGATAAGGTCTACTGATATCCATGAGATAGCAAAAGATGAGAAAGTTTGTCATACCACATATGACTAGATTGTCGTAAACCATACAATGACTTTAGTAACATGCAGCATTGATTTGGCCGAGGAGATGTGAACCCGGGTGGCAGAGTCATGTAAACATCTTCAGAAATATTCCCATGTAAGAAAGTAATCGACATTTAACTGATGTATGGGCCAATGCTTCATAGAGGCCAATGCCAAAACTAATCTGATAATGGCAGGCTTGACAACAGGAGAGAAGGTTTCCAAGAAATCAACACCTTCAGTTTGGGTGAATCCTTTGGCCACAAGGCGAGCCTTATATCGATCAACTGAACCATCAGACTTGCATTTGATGCGATAGACCCATTTACAGCCAACCGTCTTAACACCTGTAGGACAATCAACAAGACGCCAAGTTTTGTTCAATTCAAGAGCATCCGCCAATTAGGGTGTTGATTGGCATCCTTAAAGAACTTTACCTCAATGTCAGAATGCAGAGATAAAAGAAACCTTTTATGTGAAGATGAAAGAGAAGAAAAAGACATGACTGAAGATAAAGGATACCTGCACTTTGAGGAAGATTGATTTGTAGAGGTCAGAGAGGAATTGCACAAGTAATCAGAGAGATATGCTGGAGGTCGGTGAGATCGGTCAGAATGATGAGGATGGGATTGCTCAGGTGGTGAAGAAGGTGACGGAGGATGAAGAGGTGATGGTGGACTAGTATCTAGTGCAGAAGAAGAGGAGGGTGTGGGTCTCGAAAGAGATTCGGTTGTCATGGGTAGTGAGGAAGAAGAAAAGGTTGTTGGAGAAAATAAAGAATTAGATGGAGATGGGTCAATAAGTATGGGTGAGGGTTCAACTAGAAGGGTTGGTATTTTTGGGTTATGTGTGTTGACAGAAAAATTGTTTGGTTCAGAATTTGTTGTTAGGTTGGAAGGAGAAATTGGGTCATTTGTGTGGACCAAAAGAAAGACTAATTCCTAAAATATAACAGTTCGAGAAATTTCAATCTTTTTGTCATCCAAAAGATAAATGATATATCCTTTAAAACTATTTTGAAAGCTAATGAAAACACCTTTTTTGTCTCTTGGAACTCTATTTAGCAAATAAACAGCATGTTTAACAGCATAAGACCAAAAAGATAATGGTAAATTAGATTGAAACATAAGAGCACGAACTATATTTAAAATATGTTGATGCTTGCGTTTTTACCCGTTCATTTTGTCGAGGGGTTTCAACACAACTACATTGATTAATAATGCCCTTTGAAGCATAAAAATCATGTAAAATAAATTCTGGCCCATTATCGGAATGGACAGTTTTGACTTTAGAGTTGAATTGTGTTTCAACTAAAGCAATAAAATTCTTTACATGATTTTACACTTCTCCTTTTGCTTTTAACAAAACAACCTATGTAAAGCGACTAAAATCATCAACGATAGTTAAGAAATATTTATGATTATGAATAGAATTTTGTCGAAACTGGCCCCAAATATCAAAATATAATAAATCAAAAATTGCATTAGTTTTATTAAAGTTTTGAAAAAATGAAAGTTTCTTCTATTTAGAAAAATGACAAATATCACAAGTTTTATCATGATGCATAGAAATAAAAGAAAATTTCTTATGTAAATAATTAAGTCTTTGTTCAGAAAGATGGCCCAACTGAAATGCCATAGGTCGGATGGTGTAATGGTTGATTTTGTTTTGATAGTATGAATGAAATCTGAAGTTGATGGAGTGTGAGTGAGAGTACTTTCAAACACATACAAGCCTTCTCTCATTCTACCCAAACCAATCATCCTCAAAGTGTTGGCCTGTAAAGTGCAAGAAGAAGATGAAAAAGCGAGTTGACATTGAAGATTGGAAGTAATTTTGGATACAAAAATAATGTTAAAATTGAAGTAAGGCAAATAAAGAACATCATGAAGGATTAAGAATGAAGAAAATTGCACAACACCCTTATATAAAGCAGTGACTTTAGTGTTATTTGGTAAGTGAATGATAATGTGAGAGATTTTGTAATATGAAATAACCCAAGATAAATTTGATATAACATGTTTTGTGGCACCAGAATCAATAATCCAAGAATTGAAAAAGGTATTTTTGTTGGAAAAATTATTTAAAATAGAAAATGTGTTTAAAAAACAAAGATAATGAGTACTCAGACTAAGTAAAAACCCATTTTGATTTGATGAACCATTATCTCCATATTCTGAAGAAGGAGACTTAGCCTTTTTGAGAAGTGCTATGAGAGCTTGTTGTTGGGTTAGTGAGAGGTCCAAAATTGGATTTGAATTGGCTGGGCTGCTAGGTATGCCCTTCAACATGACCTAGGGCTACTCTCTCATCATGAACTGGAGGGGCGATTGAAGGAGGAGTGGCGGCGACAGCATTGACGAAGGCAGCGGAGTGATGTGGACTACCAGGGTGACGTGGATGCGCTGGCGGGTACCCGTATTTCGAATAGTAGACTTCAATCGTGTGGCCACTATGACCGCAATGCATGCAGAACTTAGAAGAACCACCATGTCCCGCGCCAGAGGAAAAACCACCGCGACCCTTGCCGGAGGAAAAGCCACTACGACCGCGACCGTGACCTTGTGAGGGGCGCCGCGAATCGACGACTGCAGTGATGGAACGTGGATCGTCTAGAATCCCAGTGACAAACTTGTAGCTGTCGTTCATGTTGGATGACCAATGTAAAAACTCTGGTTACTAGAGGTAATGGGTCTAAGAGAAGTACTTGAGATCGCACCATCGAAAATCGTTCATCCAATCCCTTAAGAAAGCAAATTATGAAATCTTGTGATCTGTGTGATGTTGCTGAACATGGATAGATCGAAAGAGGACGACGAGTTCCTCCCAAAGAGACTTCAGTGAGTGCGTAGATTTCTTCTTACAACTCAGCGATTCGGAGAAGATCGCTCTGAGCAAATCGTTCTTTCAAATCGGTCCAAACAGAGGAGGCAGTAGCAAAATAGATGACACTTTGTTTACAGAAGGGGACAAAGAATGGAACAACCAAGATAAGACCAAATTGTTGCAACGTTCCTAAGCCGAGAAAAGAGAATCATCAGGTAGAGGAGAGGAGATAGAACCGGTAAGAAATCCATATTTGTTTTTGGAAATCATAGGCATAGTGAAGGATCTATTCCATGAATGGTCTATGAGAATAGGGGTAACCAAGATTGAGGTAGAATTTTCGCTTGGATGAATATAATAGGGATTGGTTGTATCCTGAGCTAAATTGAAAGGTTGATTATTCATGGTAGGCGGGGGAGTTCAAGGGGTTTTAGGATCTGAATCGGTTGGTTTATCCATACATGTCAGCAGAGCTCAAGAGAAGCTCTGATACCATAATAAAAATTGAAAGAGTACATAAAGAGTATGTAAAGATAAAGAACACTTTGTTATGTATTTCTTGATTGATTGAATTATGAAAGTAAAACTAAATATATATAGAGTATTGCCTACGAAAGATAAAAGTAAAAATAAGATAAGAAGGTAACATAATAAAGATAAGATAAGATGATAAAGGCTAAAATTAAAACTGAATTTATGTATTCTATTGGGCTGAATTTGTGGATCGTGAGACTTCTTTATTGTTGGTATGGGCTAAGGTAGAAGAATGGTTTAATAAAGACAAAAAAATAGTTCAGAACTTGTCTTATTTAGTATTAATTAAGTATCGTAAAAATTAATAAATGTTAAATAAGACAACTTATAGTTATTTTTTTGCTAATTTTCTTTGGTTACCAAACATTTTCGTTATTTTATATACTAGTGTATTAATGGATATTAACGTGTAAATACTACAATTGTAGTTAAGTTTCTAGAGTAAAAAATTTGGAATGTATAATAATTTTTTGGGTCCATCTAGTGTACAGGTGTGTTTTGGTACAGATTTACGGATTTTTGTTTTTATTTGGTTGTTTATTGATTTAAAAGTGTATCACTAAAAGTGTTGCTTAAAGAAAAAGTGTTACCCTTAATCGTTAACTCGGCTCTGATACCAGTTTTTTATAATTCGTTTTTTCCTTTTTCGAAATTTCTATTAACTCTTCATATTTTGCTTTAAATAAGTTTATAATTTGTATTGATTCGGTTGGTGGTGCCTTATAATTTGCAATTTCATAATCAAGAGTATTGCCCATTTCTACTATTACTATTTCTGATTTTATTTTCATAATTGTTCAATCTTGTTTTAGTTTATAATATTCTTTTTTGCATGGATTAAAATCTTTTATCTATTTGTCTTTTTCTTTAATATAATTTTTTAAATCCTCAAAAACTTCTTTTATTTCTACACTTTCTGTTGTTTCTAAATATCTTTTTAATTTTTCAACTTCATTTTCCATTTTTTCTTTTAATAGCTTTATTTCTTTTAAGTCATAACTTTGATTTCCAGGCATTTATAAATTTTTTAAGTTTAGCTCCAACTTGTTTATATTTGTCTTTATTTCTATTCTTTTTATTATAAGGTCATTAATTTCGAATTGAAGATTATTTAATTCCTTTTTATACTCCTTTATTTTACTTTTTAATTTTTTCGCCCTTTTTCTTTTTATTTTGTTTTCTGGTCTTTCAATCTTTGTATACTTCATTATTTATCTTAGAATTTCTGCAAATTCTATCATCGATTCATCACTATTTTCTAGAGATTCTATTAATTTTTCTAACTCTTCAACTTCTCCTTTTAACTTGTCATAGATTATTTTTAGAGCTTCAAATGCTCTTTGATTTATTTCAGAAAACTGTAAATAATTCAAACGATTTTCTTTTTCAAAGAGCTCTTGTTTCTTGTCTTGATAGGTTACATATATTTCTTCTTTATTTATTGTCATAGTTTAGTGTTTAGGGTTTCATTTAATTTTTCGACCTTCTTTGTTAGTTCTTTTATTTCAGAATTTTCTTCTTTAATTTTTAATTTAGATAAACTTAAAGGGCTATTAATTTTAGATTCTCTTATTTGAAAATTTGATGAAACTAATTTTCCTGATGGTTCTTTTAGTAATAGAACTGGGTTTTCAATAGCTTTATATTTTGGTATTTCTGTTTTTACAATTTTCTGAAATAATTCGTCAACATAAATCCTTTCTCTGTTTTTAAATATTATACTATGATGGCTATTTGTTAAAGCATAATTTATTGCATATGTAATTGAAAATGGTTCATCATCTTGTTCCATTAGATTCTTTCTGTGAAATTTATAAGCTAAACTTATAGATCTCCCAAGATTTTCAGTTGATAAAGGTATAGCGTATCCAAGATGGGCATTGAATTTAACATTTACATTTGCCAAATTTTCATGAACAATTCCAATTATTTGATCTATTGGATCATCAGTAATTCTTTTATCACAGATTGCTAAGCTTATTGGTGAATTAATTCCTTTCATATATGTAGATTTGATTAAGACTTGTATAGTGCTAATATGAATCCATCCAATTTTAGATCTTTTTTGTTGATCCTTAATTTTCTCAATCTGTTTACTCAATTCTTCATCATTTATCAAAGCTATTTCAAGTTCTCCATTGGCGGATTTTATTTTTATAAGGGCTTCAAGTTGAATTTTTTCGTAGTATATTATATTTTTTCTATTAAAAACTTCTTTTAAAAGATTTTGTTTATTAAAATTTTCATTTGATTTGAGATTTAACTCTGTTTTTAGAACAGCCTGTTTTTCATTATCTAATAAGGCAGATAATTTATAATAGTCAGATTCTTCCGTTAGTTCTAAACTTTATAAATAATTCATAACTAAGAGATTAGGATAAAGGCGTACCTTTCTGGAGAAAAACTTCTTTTATTTAGAATATTTTACATAAGATGTTTTTATCTCCAGAGGGGAGATTATAGATACTTACTCTAGAGGGGAGTTTAGAATTGGTTTTTCCTAAGGGAATTCTTCTTCAGACTCTAGAATCGCCTCGGCAGCTTCCTCCTTGTTTTCCTAACATATGAGTACTCTTAGCCTCCTGCTTTCTATTGTCTGATGCCTCCTTCAATTGCCTAAGCAACCTATTTATAATGGTTGGGTCTGATGGACAATTCCCATCCTTACCCTTCTTATGACGTCATTGCTTACGTCATGGTTTATTATCTTGCACCAGCTACATTGTTGGTGCTGTATGACCTAAGCGCTTACGTCACTATGCAATAATGTTGAGAGATGCTTCAGATGTGCTGTCCTCCTCTTTCATCATGTGACCTTCAGATGCGTTGTCTTCTTCCTTTATCATGTGGGTTGATTCCGTTTTATTGTTGCTTTCTTCAGATAACTCTGAGACACATAGCTGGCACTTGTGGTCTTCTCTGTCTTTTATCAAATAGCAGAGATTCCTCTTTATCCCTTCAGGGAGCTTTTCTAAGAGTCCAGATAAGTTGTAGAATGCTGATTCAAA
>NC_029790.2:129998870-130007788 GCF_000816755.2 Arachis ipaensis
CATTTCTTGTTTTGCTATTCTTGCTTTCTTTTTGCTAAGAACTAATCCTTTATCTTTACATCTTTCTAAAACTATTAATAATTTTTGAAGATAATCTTCTTTATCCTGTTTTGTAAAAATTAGTATATCATCAATGTACACTAAAACAAATTCATTTAACTCTTTTAGATTTTCTTCCATAAATCTTTGATAAATACCAGGGGCTTGTTTTAATACGAATGGTAATACATTCCATTCATAGAGCAATACACTTGTTGATTCTTTTGTTGGGCAAGTAAAAGCAGTTAATTTCTTTGTTTCTTCGTCTAAACGAAGTTGCCAATATCCTGATTTTGCATCAAGAGATGAAAACCAAGTTGCTCCTTTGATTTTTTCTAAAATAGAATCCTTTCTTGGAAGTTTATGAGCATCACCAATAGTTGCTTCATTCATCTTCTTATAGTTAATAACCATTCTTCGTTTTCCCCTTTTAATTTCATTATTGTTTTCGACATAAAAGGCTGGAGCCGCATGAGGACTTTTACTTAATCTTATAATTCCTTTTTCCAAAAGATCTCTACATTCTAATGAAAACTCTTCTCTATCTCTTGCGGAATAAGGAATTTTATTTGGAACATTTATCTCTTTTGTAGGATCTTTTAATTTAATACTTACTAATTCGTTATTTGTATTTTTAATATCTAAAGGATTTTCAGCACAAATTTCATCCAAAAGTTCTTCTATCTTTATTTCAAGATTATTTTTTGGGATATTTATCTGAAAGTATAAATTTAAATAACATGTCTCTAATATAGAAAATATTTTAAATTTTAAGATCTTATCTATAGTAGTAGTTGGTATTTTTATACGTTTTGATTTTTGATTTATTGAAGAATCGTGTGGAGCTTTTAAAACTATATATGTTAGTTCTTGAATGAATGGATGATATAGCTTTAAAAAGTTATTTCCTATGATAAAATCCATTCCAGAATCTAACATATATATAGATGGAACAATGAACCTATAATTTTGAATAAAAATTTCAACCATCTCTGCTTTTTGGTCAATTTTATGTATTGATTTGTCAGCTATTCTAACTCTTAATGGTTTCTTTAATATTTTCCAATCAAGTTTTATATTTGAACTAGCAAAGCATTGTGTTGCTCCAAAATCTATGAAAGCATTTATAAACCTTTCTGTTATTTTTATAGTAATAAATGTGGCATTATTACTCAGTCTCTGAGCCTGTTTCCGAGACATATTCAAAAATATAGTCTAAGTTATCATCAGATTCCTCTAAAGGTTCCATGAAACAAGACTTAGCAATTTCTATTTGTTTAGTAAGATCCTTTTTATCCTTCTTTTTCGGGCACTCATTTGTATAGTGTCCTTCTTCTTGGCAATACCAACACTTGCAATTTTCTTTTTTATTTGGGCAATAGTTACTTTTTTGTCTTTTGTTTTTATTGTTATCTCTCCTTCTAAAATACCTCTTTTTTCTCCAGTTTGGATAGTATTTTCTTTTTCTAAATTGATATTTTCTTTTTCTTTGAAAATTTTTATTAAGACCATATTTTTGAGGTATCTCTTCATTATCCTGACAGCAAATTCTAATTATATTTGCAAATCTTTTTTGAGTTGCTTCTTGCATACACCGTTCTTTTATTTCCTCTCTTATTGCAGAGGTTGCCCCACCAAAATTATTTTCAATTTTTCCTCTATTTATTTCTCTTATAAATCTTCCCATTATAAACTCATTAGCAGGATATGGAAGTTTCGTTATATACATACTAAGATAATGATTTTTATCTTCTTCTTTTAATTTGTAATAATGTATTCTATATTCACATATATAAGACTCCACATTACATAAATCATATATCTGAATATTAGCTAAATGGTCTTTTGCTTCTTGATATTCTTTATTATAGACTTCTTGTTTATGATCTATAATATTTTTTCCAAAAAATTCTTTATATAGAATCATCATTATATATAATATCTTATCATAAGCTGTTGTTTTTGTTGCTAATTCTTCTATTATTTGGTTTTCTGTTGATGTCATATAATCCCTTATAGTTCCTTTAGTATGAAACCCTATGTAATTCCAAATGTCTCTTCCAGACAATTCACTAAGTTTTGGGTTGGTAAAGGTTTCTAATAAAAAGGAATTTAACCAGTTTTCGAAAATTTCTTTTTCATTCTTTTTACAGTCTAAATCGAGCATTCTATCTCCTTCCATTTCCTGGATTTTAGGAACATATTTTGATGGTATTTTTGTATATTTTGAATCTTTATTTATGAATCCTTTTTTAAAAGCATAATTATCAAAATCTGTTTCCCATTTAAATTGAGATTGATTATCCTTAGATGTTCCAGCTTCATTTTTTACTTGTATTGGAATTGTTGGTTCTTTGTCACTTGAATAATCTAGGATGTGTTCTTCATTTTCTATATCTTCAGGATTTAATTCTTCTTCTATTTGAAATCCCTGTTCCATAATATTATTTCTTGAGCCATTTTTAATTGTTTAAAAAGCATTGTAACTTCTTCTAATTTTTCTTCAATATTCATAATTTTAGTGGTGGTTTTACTTTTAAATCTGTTATGTTGATTATATTTTGAAATTTTTCTTCTTTGGGATTCTCTTTTTCCTTATTTCTCTGAAATTTTATGGATACTAAAATTTCTTCAAGCATGTCTACTATAGAATTTAATTGTGGGTTAAAGGTATGATAAAGATGTGGTGAATCATTTCCATGGTAACATTTTTTAGAAATTCCGTGTGAAAAATAAGTTTTTTCATGTTTTTGAAGTCCTTCAATAAAACTTATAGTAAAATAAAGATTTTGAGAGAAATCATTTTGTATTGATTTTAAGAATTCGGTGTCATTACAGTTAACATTAGTTAACATCATTAATTTTTGATCTATTAATTTTGATAACTTAATTATTTCTTCTCTTAAATCTTCTAATTTACTTTTTTCCATTAAGTGACACTTTTCTTTGTGAAGAGTTACGGTTTTAAATGAAAAGTGTGGCTTTAGAATGTGTGGTTTAGATTTTGCCACGTAGACAAATCTTTAAATCTGTACAGATTTAGATCTGTACCATATAATTTTCCTAATTTTTTTGGTAATCGAAAAGAAAACAACCACCAACCTAAGAAAGAAAAAACAAATAAAAAATTATTTAAGAAAGATAATTTTGTTGAATATTACTCTCAAATTTTTTTTAAGACAATGAAAATTTCACTTGGAAAAAAATAATTCTCATTGCAGTCTTTGTCATGATGTCTACTATTGTGTTTGCATTTCTCAAGATCAACCGGAGATCAGCACGACATTCTTAATAAGAGAGAAGAGAGCGCATCTAAAATCATTATAGAAATGTTTAGGATTAATATTTTTTATTAATTTTAATTAATATTTTAGATTAACACTTTATTTTTATATTGTTAAAATTTAAAATTTAAATAAATATATTTTTTGTTCATAAAATATATATTAAAAAAATAACTTTTGTTAGTGATGTAATATTTTTCAAATGATTATTAGAGAATGGGCAACAGTTGATTTCCAATACTAGCCCAAATACCTAGCACCCAATAATTTTCACTCACAGGCCACCCTCTTCCTTTCTAAGCTGGTCATTTGTAACAGAACACTTCTTCATCAAGGGTTTAAATCGTCCTTCAATTACTCACTGCAAGACAAAAATGTTTGGAAAAATTGTTTTACATAGAACCTATGGTAATTTTTCAAAAGTATAAAACACGTTTAGACGTACCATTGTCGGATTTGAAGTCATCGATCGCACTTGTTGACTTGACTTGCATAGCTTAAAGTCTTAAACACGTTCATAGACTTGCTAATTGCTAAATAATCCCCAAGAATCCAGGTTCTTTCAAGGAGTTTGTTACAGTACTATGCTCTTGTTCCTATGTGTTAATATTTTGTGTATATTTAATAATTGTAATAAGGAATGTCACCTGATTAATATTTTTTTATATTCATGTTGTATTTTAGCCAATATTAACTATTTTTTTCACTAAAAATGTTAATATCTTCACATTTTCTATTTAATTATAAGTTTTAAGTAACATATAAAAATATTTTAAAAGAATTTTAATTAGCGGGAAATTTGACATTTTCAGCCACATATACGTAACAAATATCTATGAGCATTTGATAAGAGTACCCTACAAAGAATTTGACAATAGATTTATAGAGTTTTTCCTTTTTTAAAAAAAGAATCAAATAAATCTAAAAATATTGTGACAGACCCATGGATTTTTTAGAGATAAAAAGAAATAATTTTACAAAGAAATAATTTGACTTATAAGTTAATGAAAAATTGCTTTGTTAGACATATAAAACAAAGTAATAGCTTAAACTATTATGGAAATCTTTTACTCATAAAAAATATAAACTTAACATATTACATAAGAAAATCAGCTAAAATGAAAATATTTTCATAAAAGTAAAATATTAGATATAAATTCTAGGTTAGTCTTTTCTGCACAAGTCAATGTAATCAATGTCTATACGTAAAATATTAGATATGAATTATATTACAGATTAGGCTTTCGTACAAGTCATTATATAAACGGTAAAGACAAATATATAATATTTTTATAATGAGTGATATTTAGACAACTAGACGTGTTTCTGGTATACCTTTTATTTATAATAAAACTATTAAAGTTATTTTAATATTTAAAAATAAAAATTTAAAATTCCATACCTTCATAGTTATATCTGTTGAGAAAATTCAACACAGGTTCAAACAAGAATCTAGGGGTGCACATGGTCCGACTCGACTCGAAAATTCAGTCCGGTCTCAAATATTTTAGCGGCTAATTTGGTATGATTTCACTGGGTTTAGGGTTGGGTAAGGGTCTCAAAAATAAACCCGGGCATTATTTCGGGTTAGGTCCGAGGCATAGCTCGAGTCATCCGAACTCGGCTCAATAGCCTGGTCATCATACACAATTAATATTTTGTGTTATTAGTGATGGATCATGGCTATTCTTACGTGGAATTTAAGTATTGTAAACCTTAATATTTTATATTAGTAGTCATTATAAGACTATAAGTTAATATTTTATGTTTAGAATGCATAAGACTTTAGACTAATGCATAATATTGTGTTATTTGTATTGATTTAAAAATTATAATAAAAAATTAGTTAATGTGATTTTTTTTTAATTATTAGACATTGGGATGACTTTTCCTTAGCAACTTGGTCTAATGATGAACACTTCAACGCCCTTTGTTGAGATCTATAAAAGAATGATCATGAGAGCTATTTTCTATTCACAATTGACACTTGAAATTCCTAACACTTGGGTTTAAGTTGTGAGAGTTGAAGCTTGTTCTTTTATTTTGATATTAATATAGTTGTGGGGGGAATGGGAGTGAAGGGTATGTTGTTATTTGTTATTGTTGCCTTGGTCCTTGTAGAAGTAGAAGTAGTAGCTATAGATAATACTGATGGTACTCAAATAGCCCTTGATGGGTGCCAAAGAAAGTGTGGAGATGTTCAAATTTCATATCCATTTGGCATAGGAAATTCAAATGTAACCCATGCTACCTGTTTCTTGGAAAAATCATTTGAACTTACTTGCAATAGTAGTACTTCCACTTTAATATGGGGAACCAATATCCCAGTCAAATCCATAAACATCTCCGGAGGTCAAGCAGATATGTTGATTTTTGTCTCTGTAAATTGTTATAGCAATGACTCTGGTAACACCATTACATATAGCCCACTCCACAACCTCACAAGTATTCCTTCTTTCACCATTTCTAGCAAAGACAACAAATTCATAAGTGTTGGCTGCGATACTTTTGGCTATCTTAATAGCTTCTACGACAACAATACAGGTTATTCAACGGGGTGTTTAACAAGATGTTATGGCAACAATGTGGAAATCAAGGACGGAGATTGTTCCGGCATCGGGTGCTGTCAGGTGGATATTCCTCCTGGAATGAGAAAGGTATCTACCCTAGTAGGTACCTTTGAGAATTTCAACAGTTCTTTGACTTTCAACAACTGTAGCTATTCCTTTGTTGTCAAAAATGGCGACTACAAGTTTTTGAAGAAACACTTGGTGAATCTAACATATGAGAGGCTCCCTGTGGTATTCGATTGGACTGTTGGGGACGGGACATGTGAAGGAGGTACCAACGCTTGCAAGGGAAATAGTAGATGTGTGAACTCAGACACTGGATATGGTTACCGGTGTCAATGCAATCCAGGTTATGAAGGAAATCCATACCATCCACATGGTTGCACAGGTAATTAACTAATTCCATTAAACATTCATCTATCTTTATATAATTTGTTATCTTTACTTTGAAAACTTCAATTTGATTTCTCTGTAATTGCAGACATTAATGAATGTGATACGGAAAATCATACATGTCTAAGTAAACATAATTGTCTCAATTTAATTGGATCCCACAAATGTTTTTGTCCTAAGGGACAATCAGGAAATGGTACCAAGGAAGATGGTTGCCACAAGAAAAATTTCCTTCCTCATATTGTCATTGGTAAGAAATTACGTTTACATTTATAAATAATAGACAGATATTTTTATTTAAATGCATAAAATATTTCGTTTTTTTTATTTTATATTAATAAAATTGTAGATATCAATTTGTATTTCAAAAATAGATAGCTGTTATACTATTCTAATGTATATATACAACATCAAATAAGATAAGATAATACTTCATTTTGTAAAAGAAAATTAAAGAATTGTGTCCAATACATTACATACAGGTGCAAGTGCAGGATTCATAACTATGCTGGTGGGGACTTGTTTGCTATACTTAACGTATCAAAAGAGAAAATTTATTAAGCTAAAAGAGAAGTTTTTTAAACAAAACGGTGGTCTTATTTTGCTACAAAAAGAAGAAGAGTCCTCCCATACTAAAATTTTCACCGCGAGCAAATTGAAAAAAGCAACCAACAACTATGACGAGAAGTTAATCATTGGTAGGGGAGGTTATGGCACGGTTTTCAAAGGAGTTCTAGAGAATAACACAATTGTTGCTATTAAAAAGTCTAAAGTAGTTGATGCTGATCAATTACAAGTTGAACAATTCATAAATGAGGTGATTGTTTTGTCCCAAATTAACCACAGAAATGTGGTGAAACTTTTGGGTTGTTGTTTAGAAACAGAAGTCCCTCTGTTGGTCTATGAGTTTGTAAGCAATGGCACACTCTTCGATTTCATCCATAATGAAAACAAGAGAAATCATTTCAATTGGGAAAATCGTCTCAGGATCGCAGCAGAGGCGGCTGGAGCTTTATCATATCTTCACTCATCTGCTTCCATTCCAATTGTCCACAGAGATGTTAAGAGCGCCAATATTCTCTTAGACGAAGATTACACTGCAAAAGTCTCAGACTTTGGAGCTTCAAGATTTGTTTCAGTGGATCAAAATGCATTAGCTACAGTGGTGCAAGGAACTATTGGTTACTTGGATCCGGAATACATGCAGACTAACCAACTAACTGAAAAAAGTGATGTGTATAGCTTTGGTGTTGTGCTTGCTGAACTTCTTACAGGAAAAAAACCTTTTTCATTTGTGAAGTTGGAAGAGAAGACCAATCTTGTTACGTACTTTCTATCTTGCCTGAAAGAGGATTGCTTGTTTGAGGCTCTTCAAGTTGGAATCTTGAATGAAGGAAACAAGCAGGAGATTGTGGAAGTTGCTATTGTTGCAGCAAAGTGTTTGAGACTTAAAGGGGAAGAAAGACCAAGCATGAAGGAAGTGGCAATGGAATTGGAAGGAATAAGGCTAATGTCAAAGTGCCACTGGATTAATAACAGAGACAAGAATTTTGAAGAGATCCAACATTTGCTTCCGATGTCATCATCGTCAGAAAAATATGAGCATGGTGATAGCAGTAGTGGTAGTCATCAAAATACCAAATATGATAGTATCATCAAGGATCAAGAAGTGCTAATTGCCTTACCAAGTGGAAGATGATGATGCTAACTTACCACACACATACTAAAGAGTATTGTGGTAGGTGAAGTTAACGCTGGAAAATCTTTATGGTGTTTGTTTTATATGTGATTGTGTTAGCTGTTTTTTGTTTTTTTGTTTTTTTGAGAATTGTATTTTAGATCGTTCTGCTGGACTCTCTTTTTTAAATAAAATAAAAAATAGTTGAAATTTAGAGTGATTAACTGATTATCATTATGATAGTTACAGAAATTATATAATTTTAATAACATTTAAAAAGTATTACTAAAATTATAAATGAAAAAATATTTTTTAATATTATTTTAATTTTAATAATTTTTTAAACATTATTAAAATTATATAATCTTCTTAACTATCATCATAATAATAACCACAAAAACATGTACCATTATAATGATTCACAGATATATATTTTGTAACAATCCTTATCAATATTATTATAATAGTATCTTCAGACCAAAAAGAGTAAGGAAGTGTCAACCGCAACAAAAGTTTTTTGGTCTGGTTTTCTACGACCACACATTTTTTATTTTTCCATGCAATTCGCCATGGTCTTTCTCCCGCAAGTCAATCAAATAAAACACTTGGTCATGTCCAAAAAAATAAAACACTTCGTACACTTATTGTCGAATGTGACAGTCATGACCATCTCCAAATCAATTACAACTCGGAGTTATTGACTTGACTTGCGTAGTCTTTAAACTCCCCGTAGGGGGTTCATGGGTCCGAGCCGGGTCGGATTTGAGTTGATCCAAATAAATTAGATTAAATAGGATAAATTTNCAAATAAAACTGTCCAAAAAAATAAAACACTTCGTACACTTATTGTCGAATGTGACAGTCATGACCATCTCCAAATCAATTACAACTCGGAGTTATTGACTTGACTTGCGTAGTCTTTAAACTCCCCGTAGGGGGTTCATGGGGTTCATG
>NC_029790.2:130009147-130010655 GCF_000816755.2 Arachis ipaensis
CAAGTTACTTGACTTAAAACATAACTCAAATTCAACCCGAAAATAACACAGAATAAATATTACAAATCCAAATTCCATAAAATATACTTTGTTTTTGGAATACTCCTAAGTCGCGGTGAATATGGATGTCAATGGGGCAGAGTGGGGGCGGGGACGGGGGATGCCTCTCTGCTCCCCATCTCCGCCCTCATATTTGCTCCCCATTCCCGGCCCCATTTTTCGCCGTGGGGGAATATTGCTTTCCATCCCCATTTCCCGCGGGGACCCCATTCCCCATCTACATAATAGTTCTAGCTAATTATTAATTTTCATATGAATAGAGTTGCAAATATTTATCTTATACAAAAACTGCAAAATTTTATACAAAAAGTCTAAATAACACGATGGTGACTTCTTTCGAAATGACATAATGGGGGGACGCAACGACGAGCCAAAGGACAAAGCAGTGGACGAAGTGGGAGACACGGCAACAGAGAAGAGAATGGGCACGACGGCAGAGTTACGAAAAGAAACGCCGCAAATAGAAATTATGACGCGGTAAGGGTGATGGAACGGTGAGATGTGACGATGCGGTGAGAAGGGTGGCGAGCGGGTGGCTGCAGAGAGGTTGGATGGAGTATGGACAACGTCGTTAGGGATCTCTGAATTGAAGAAGGGTTATGCAAATAAAGATTAGGAGTTTTGGGTTTTTATATATATGTCTGTGTGAGAAATGACTAAAAAACATATATGAGAAATAAACTGTTAAGGATAATTTAAAAAATTCATAAATTTCGGGAATAGCGGGGATCCCCGCTCGGGTCCCTGCACCTGCTTTGGGGGAATTTTGTCCCCCATCTCCATCCCCACAGAAAAAATTTTCCACAATCAGATCTCCATTCGGAGCAGTCCCGCCAGGAATCCCCGTGTCTGGGTAGTTTTATCATTCCTAGCGGTGAATGAGATATATATGCGTAACCACCTTTGTTCTCTCTGAAGGAACCAAAAATTCCATAAGAGGGGATAAACGAATACAAAATAAAAAATATTCAAAATATGATTTTTTTTTTATTATTTGGTCAAGATTTTGTTTTTGGACAGGGACCTGGGCCAACAGACCAGCCCAGGCCCAGAACAGGGATCCATGCTTCAATCCGACCCTGTAATCCATCCGTGTTTTTCCATCCTTGCCGCGAGAGAGAAGTTGAATTTGCCAGGCTACGCAGCAGCTTCCTCTCTTCAGCAACCAGAGTGTTGATGGGCCCCTGCGCGTTGGCGACGCTGCCCAAAACCAGTTCGAATCTAAAATATGATCTAAATGTGTCCCAAAAATGTCCGGATCAAAATAGACAAATCCAATCCAAACAATATGTTTAGGCCCGGATCAGATTCCGACCGGTCTGTAATTTGAATACCCCTACCTATTAATAGTTTCAGCTCTATTTCTTTTTTATTTTATGTCAATAAATGTTATTGTATGTTTGAAAAAAAAAACTAATAATAAATATGGTTGGACTAATATTTTTACT
>NC_029790.2:130010933-130025375 GCF_000816755.2 Arachis ipaensis
GAATCAATATATATAAATATAAAAATATTATTTATACATCAAAATTAGTTACTAAAATCAATTATTAATATATTTGTGTATAAAACTATAAATATATGTGTGATTTAATTTATTTTTAGTGTGTATTTATATTTTAATATATATTTTATATTAGTAACTGATTTTAATGATTAATTTTAATATACACATAGCATAATTTATATAAATATATAACAGTAACCGACTTAATTTAGTACGTATTAAAACATTTATTTTATATTATTTATCTTGAATATAAAGTGGAAGGGTGCTTCAAAGAGAGCAAGCAGGAGTCAAAGGCGGAGTTTAGTTCAGACAAGAGGGGTCATGGTCCCTCCAAAATTTTATTAAAAAAAATTAGTAGTACTTTTTCAAAAAATAAAAAATAGTTCGATTGATTCAAATATTTTATTATGACTTAAAATACCAAAATTCAATCTTCATCTCTTACTTTTATTGCACAATAGTTTTTAGTTTTAAACATTTAAAACATGTTGGATTTGGATTGAACTAAGTGTATTCGTATTTCGCAGTTCTCTATTCAATAAGCAACACTCGTTATACCTTTGAGTTCAAATATAAAAAATTAAGTATTTTTTATTTATGTAATTTAATATTATTTTACATTTTACATTTTACTGTTTATCTAATTTAATTTTTTATATCATAAAAAATATTAGAATATTCAATAAGTATTGATATTATTGTATTTGTATAAATTGATAAAAAAATTCAATAAATATTATAAATTGCTGAAAGGTTTAGTTTTGTAAATAGTTCTTCTGCTTGAATGAATCATGAAGAAATTGAGATATAACCTTCAAAAGTTTAAAGAGTTGTATTTGATGAATTTGACCTTAATTTTTTGGAACGAAATTCTAGAAAACGATTTTAAATTTGGCAATATCACCTAAATCAAAAAGATGAGATTAGATAAACTTATATGAATCCATATAAAAAATATCTTGACAATTATTCTATCTGGTCCTCCAAAATTTTATTTCAAGCTCCGCCACTGGAGGAGCAAATGGCAACGGATAAGCTTGAAGCATGGGAAACATTGAGGAATGTCTAACTTCGATGCATTGCTTGACTTGAATTATATTATGTGAACTTCTTATGCCTTGGATATATGTATATATGGTGGTATCATGTTGTAGTGCAGTTTTCTATGGAAGAGGTTGAATTTATAACACACAGGATCGATAAAAAAATAAGAAGATAAATATAATTTTTTTTTAGTTTTATTTTTAATATTTTAGATAGAGTTAATTAATATCTATAAATAATTTTGACACAAATTAAATTAGGATAAAATTAAATAAAATTAAACATTAAAAATAATTAATGAAAAAATATATATCATAAAAGAATATAAAAAAAAAAATTTGCGTAAAAGATATATACTACAAAAACATTATTTTCTATAGAAGAAATCTATTGCACCATAAACTGCTTGTTTCACATTATTATCTCTGAACTCTGATGAGCTCATCGCATGACTTGATGAAAATGTGACATGTTCATGAGGTAATTTCTTCACTAAGCATTACTGGATTTTACGGGTTATACTTGAGTTAGTTAGACTTGGTCTAAAATTAAGTAATTTAAAATATTTTTAGCAAAATTAATTATAAATGGTTATACTTTTTGCTTTAATCAATATATTTTATAATACATGTTATTAAAAGATGACTATAATTAAACCAAATAAAAAAGAAAAGAATAAACGAATAATACTATCCGATCCGTTACCCCGCCAATATTTTATTGTTGTAATTTTGTAGGTTGAGAATCATTATATTTTTTTTCTCTTCTTTCCCACCTGGAACATGTTATGTTTATTATAAAAGATCGATAATGCTATAATACATTAAAAGAAGGAATGCAATAATTACCTATGATGGATATAATACCTTTACTCTTTTAATATTCATCCCTTTGTGCATGTTTTCTCCAGGAACTATTTTAACATTTCTTTAATTCTCACCCACTACTTATTAAAGTTATAGTTATATCCCCTCTCCGATCACATTCGAGTATAAAATATAAAATTTCCTTGTTAGTCTTCTTTACAAGTCAACAAATGTGTGTGATAACTTCTTTTTCAAAAAGGAGAAACAAAAAACTAATTAACTAACCTTGGCTACTGGCTTGTGTGCATGTGTGCTAGACTATAGGGAACGTTTTCTTTTTGGGGTTGAAATTTGAGAGGAGGGACCTTCCAGCACCTTGGCTTTATTTTATTTTAAATTATAAAAAATTATATCCAAAATATTCATGCATTGACAAAAAAAAAAACTTTAAAAACAATAAAGAACAAAAAAAGTCTTTGAAAACATATTTAATAATGCCACTTTTAGTTTAATAAATACTAGTAGTCTACTAGTCTTGATACAAATCATCACCTGTATATTAAAATCTTATCAAATTGAGAATGATATTATTAATTTAAGAATAACAACACTTATTACTCCTTTTATATAAATTATTATATCAATAGGTATTAATATCCGCTAAAGATGGTGACCACCAAGTCTTGGATCAAGCCGTAAGACAGAATGGTAAAAACATATTTTCTATGAATTATATATAATAAAACTATTTTAAAAGTAAAATTTGTATTCTAAAGAGTATTTGAGAAACAATAAAAAAATTTATTTTATATTTTAATATATATTTTAAACTACTAGCTGATTATATAAAAATAGATTCTCTTTCTTTTTTAACTATATTTTAAGATTTTAACGCACAAGTACGACTTTGGTGGCACTTGCCTAACTTGATCATATATGTTCATATTCCTTTGGGCACCTATATAAGGATAAATTTTACCAAGACTAATCTTCGAAGTATACTTGATATTGCAAATAAGTGACATATATATTGATATCTGATATTTGATATACACACTAATATTGTGACAATGGAACTAAAGGTCATGATGCTAATTGTTGCACTAGTCCCTCTAGGAGTAGTAGCTGCAAATCGTGACCATAATCAAGCTCTTGATGGGTGCCGAAGAGAGTGTGGAGGTGTTCAAATTCCATATCCATTTGGAATAGGAAAATCAAAAACAACCGGCGAGAATTGTTCCATGGACGAACCATTCGAACTCACTTGCGAAGAACAAGATTCCATTTTGAAATCCGGAGATTTCCAAGTCACATCCATAAACATCACCAAAGGCCAAGTTGAAATGATGGCACCAGTTTCCAAATCTTGCAGAGACACAAGCAGTGACGAAACAACGTACCTCGTCACTTTTCCATCTTTCACGGTTTCTAGAAACGACAACAAGTTCGTTAGTGTCGGTTGCGACACTTTCGGCTACCTTAATAGCTCCTATGATGGTGGGAGAACATATTCAACTGGGTGTTTATCAAGATGCTATGGCAATATGTTTGATATCGTTGATGAAAGTTGTTCCGGATTCGGGTGTTGTCAGATGGATATTCCTCCTAACATGGTGAATATCTCTATCCAAGCAGCAAGCTTTGATAATTTCGAAGAATCTTTGAGTTTCAACGATTGCAGCTATTCTTTCGTTGTCAAAAATGGAAACTATACGTTTTATAAGAAGGATTTGAAGAAGCTGCGTTTTGATGATGTCGCTGTGATCTATGATTGGAGTATTGGAAATGAAACATGCGAGGCTTCTAAAAACAGAGGTACCAATGCTTGCAAAGGAAATAGCAAGTGTGTGAGATTTAATGCCAATGGTTACCAATGTCGATGCAAGTTTGGTTTTGAAGGAAACCCATACCATCCTGATGGTTGCTCAGGTACGTGATATATTGAATCTATTTTATTTTACCATCATACTTAGTATAAACCAAGTAATATAAAATATACATTGAAAATAAATTAAATAAAATATATATTTATATAAAAATATATTAATAATTAATTTTAGTATATAAATAACATTTTTAATATATATCATATTTTGTGATAGTTGAATACATAGTATAGCCACTTTTTGCCAATTAATACACTAGTCGTTATAAGAAGGTTAATTAGCATGTTCTACCTGCATTTTGTTCTTGCCAAAAAATCTTCCCCTATCTTTATGTTGTTGCATTTTATTTACGGTCTAGTTACGTTACCAACAATATTTATGTCAATTTCTGCCAACTCTTATTTATAACTGTGTTTAATGAAAGTGTCTTCGTAGATGTGTTTAATAAAAATGTCTTTTTTATGACTGTGTTTAATAGAAATATCTTTATAGAAATATTTTTTGGATGTGTCTCTTTATATATGTGTTTAAAATATAATAATTAATTATTATTGGCAATAAATTGACAGATAATATGTTGGTACCCTATACTTTTCCTTTTATTTATTATGATTTGCTTCAATTTTAAAAGCTACAAAAAATGAAAATAGTGGAAAGAATTGTAAAATAAGTGAACTTTAGTATTAATTTGGTTTGAACTTGTGTGAAACGTTGTTGCAGACATTGATGAATGTAAGATAGGAAGACATGATTGCATAAGTGATGATAACTGCCATAATATGAATGGAACATACCGATGTTTTTGTCCTAAGGGACAACATGGAAATGGAACAAAGGAAGGAAGGTGTCAAGAGAATAATGCACTTCCCAAGTTTGTCATTGGTAAGAAAATCAAGTCCATTATTAACCTCTTTTAAACTCGAGTACAACTAACCCCATGTGAAATCGATAATTAAAAATCATTAAATGATTTAACATGTTTCACTAAATTATTATTTTACGACTCTCAACTAACTATACCTGAATTTATACCTTATTTTTTTAACAAAATTCATTTATTATTTATTCCCTCTTAAAACCATAAGTGTAACTTTTCATTCACTTTAAAGGAGATTTTCACAATTATGTTCCAACATTTTTTTTAATGTATAGGTGGAGGTGCAGGATTCATTGCTCTTTTTGCGGTGATTTTCTTTCTATACTGGATGTATCAAAAAAGAAAACTCAGCAAACTAAAAGAGAAATTTTTCAAACAAAATGGTGGTTATATTCTGCTACAACAGATTTCTACAAGAGGAGAATCCTCTCAAACAGTTCAACTCTTTACAGAAGATGAACTGAAGAAGGCCACAAAGAACTATGATGATAAGCTAATCATCGGCAGAGGAGGATATGGCACAGTTTTCAAAGGAGTTCTAACGAATAACAGAATTGTCGCAATAAAAAAATCTAAAATAGTTGATGAAAGCCAAATTGAACAATTCATTAACGAGGTGGTTGTTCTGTCTCGAATCAATCATCGTAACGTAGTGAAACTTTTAGGTTGTTGTTTAGAGACAGAGGTTCCTTTACTAGTTTACGAATTCATTAACAATGGTACACTTTTCAATTTCATGCACAAGGGTAGAAATGCAAATAATTTGGTTTGGGAGACCCGTTTGAGAATAGCAACAGAAGCAGCAGGAGCTTTATCATATTTGCACTCAGCAGCCTCAATTCCAATTATCCATAGAGATATCAAAAGTGCCAATATTCTATTAGATAGCACTTACACTGCTAAAGTATCTGATTTTGGAGCTTCAAGATTTGTTCCACAAGATCAAATTGCATTAGCCACCATGGTGCAAGGAACTATTGGATATTTGGACCCTGAGTACATGCAAACAAGCCAATTGACTGAGAAAAGTGATGTTTATAGTTTTGGAGTGGTGCTTGCAGAGCTTCTAACAGGCTCCGACGCAATTCAGGATGGAATTCTGAATGAGAAAAATGAGCAAGAGATCAAGGAGGTTGCTATTCTTGCTGCAAAATGTTTAAGCCTTAAAGGGGAAGATAGACCAAGCATGAAGGAAGTGGCAATGGAATTGGAAGGAATTAGGGTATTGCAAAAGCACCCTTGGAGCAATAATAATGGAGACAACAATCTAGCAGAAACTCAATGCTTGGTTCTTGATGAGTCTTCATCAAGAATACACATGCATAGTGAACGTTGTAGCCATCAAAATTATAGGTATGATAGTATCAATGATCAACTGTCAAGTTCCTTAGATGGAAGATGATTAACATAGGGAAGCATATAGAGTTTTGTAATAGTAATTTTTAGAGTTTAAATTTAACGTAATGACTCGGTAAAATTTTTTAATAATCATCTAATCACATTTATCTTTTAAATAATTATCTACGTCAAGAATAAGTAAGGAATCAAGTTAAGTTTTAATTAGTAAATATTAGTCAATTTTTTATTGAAATTTTTTTTAACTCTTATTCTTTTGGAGAGTTTAGAATTTAGAATTAGGATTTAGGATTTATAATTTATTATTTATGATTTAAAATTTATAATTTAGAATTAAAAATAAAATTTATCTATTTTATATCTTAAAAATACATGTGAAAATTACAGAATCTTCCATTAATGATAAGTTTATTATGTGTCCTAAAGACACATATTAGCTAAACTCTAAAAAATAATTTCAAAAAAGTTATTTAATTGATATTAACAAAAATTAGTTCCTTTACTGTTTGTTTGAGGTCACTGCAAATAAAATAGTAGTATACAACTTGATAGTTATTCACATAAAAAAATGTCTAGAAATAATGTGCTTATTATTATTGCTAATATTTATAGGTAAAATCTGTTAAAATTAGAGTATAAATGGTAATGACAGAAAGATAATAATCTAAAATTATCGTATTTGATTTTTTTTCCAAAATTAGTAGATTTTATTCAAGACTACAAATAAAATCATTATAGCTGTCCAAGTTTTAGGACCAAATGATAAGAAATGAGGGGTTCTCTCAAAGTCACTTTATGTTGTTTTATGCTGATTTTCTATTACTTTCCAAGCATTATTGGTGCATAAATTTCAAATCTAAAAATTAAAACACTTGAAAACTAAGAGAAAAATCGACAAAATAACTTACCACCAACTGATTTTTTTATAGAAATAAGTATAGTGGGATTGTATTTTTAACGTTTGTAGTAAGTTTTAATTTTAGTTTTAGTTCTTTTTTTCTTACGTGGTCTCAATTTTATCCGTTTTAGAATAGTTTCTGATATCTAATATGCTATAGCAGTAATAACTTAGCTCTATGTAACTCAATAAAATAAAATTGATATTGGGAGAGAGTGTGTGAGGATTCCAAAAATATGGTAGTTTTTCGGTTTTTTCTAAATTATAGGAGAATAATTTATAGAAAGTCAAAATGGCAGGAGCGATTTTTGTTTTTACAAAAATAAAAAGGATAATTGTTGGGAGCTATTTTTGTGTTTTTTTAAAATAAAAAATTATAAAAGTGTAATTGTCGAAGGCAATTTATGTTTTTTTAAAAAATAAAAATATGTAATTGTTAGGAGGATTTGTGTTTTTTCAAAAAATAAAAAATAAAAACAGTACAATTGCCGGAGGTGTTTTGTATATTTAAAAAAAAAGTAATCGCTATTCTGCTTTTTTATATTTTAGCACTTTACCTTTTCTGTTTTTTGTTTTTTCACAATAAAAATTTAATTATAAAATTTAAAATTGAATAGAAACTCAAATATAAAATGTTAAACTATAAGAATTTAATTATAAATTTTATAAAATTATAGAATTGGGAGAGTAATTTAACCAAAAAAATTAACGCAATATAGTAAGACAACTTTAATTTTATGTTTCATAGCTTGCACAACATATACATGATATCTCATCTTTTCTAATATTTTTTTTTTATATTATATATTCTCACATGCAGAAAACATTCACAACCCACCTAAAATACTAATCAAAACAAAACTTATGAAGAAGTCTTTTAAGTTGAGACAACCCAAGAATCACACCCCTTCAATCCTCCTTCCTCCCACACTCTTCTATCCATGAAAGCATATCTATCATATTTATCTTCTCATATATAATCTATAACATATTCATATAGCATCAAAATACATTCAAATTAAAATTATTGTGCATAATGTAAGCTTTGGTTTTGTCTATGATCCTTCTATACCTAACATGAAATAATTCCCTTACCAAGGAGCTAAAAACTTTGTATGGTATGGCATAGTAAAGAAATCTTGTGACAAAACTTATTATACAAAGACAGGACGGATTTCGCCCCCAAAATTTTAAGAAACTATACTTATATATAAGATATGTATTTAAAAATAAAAAAATATTATGTAATTTAATAATTTTATATGTATTATTTTTTATTATGTGATGAATTTATGTTTTAATTGTTTATAATCTATAAATTTTAAATCTCAACACTGACTGTTTGATTAACAAGAAATCCGTTAACTTGTTCTCTCTCTCTAACACAAGTAAATAACCAACCCTGAGACTGCGGGCAAAGTTCACTTGCATAACTGAGTCAGTGTGTGTTGGAGCTCTGAATTTTGAACGCGAGACAAGAAACACTTCAAGCTCAAAGCTGTTTCTTTTTCTTTTGGGTTAATAATGGCGATTTCTGGTGATCTTAGGGTTTATGCTACTGTTCCTTTATATCACTCTCGTTTATTTCTGTATGAAATTCGGTTAAATGTTTCTTTCCATGGTGAATTGAAATCCCAATTGCATGATATATCTTACAAATCAGGGCATATCAAGTGGTATTTGATGAGGGGTATTTTACTTTATTTTATTTTGTTATTATTTTTAGGAATTGAAGTCTTTGGGGTCGTCAATGTATCTCTTATGATTTTGAAATTTTAGGTCATACAAATTCACATTTCTAATTTTGATATTCCCTCTTTTTATTTTATTTATTTTTTCAACTTCCGCATTTAGCTGTCAAGTTTGTAAAAAATCATGGAGTTGATTTGCTTGGTTTAACATGCTTCTGGGAACCTGGTTTTAAAGCTTGCACCCATAATGAACTTCTTGTTATTGTGTACAGCATGTCGAAATAAGAATAAATTTCTGGTAGCTCTCAGTTACAAATATTGGGTGTACAATGACAGAGACACACGTCTCCTTTGGTCTATGGTTAGAATTCATTTTCTTTGTTATTGTCCTTATTACTATTATTAGTATTATAAGGTACAAATTCATTATGCTTGGGATGTTTTGGAGGCTATGTTCCGTCTGTCTACATTCTGCAGCAATAGCGTTTTTGGCTTTTGTTGTTGTTAAATTATATTATTTTTTATCTTTATTTTAAGCTGATTGAAAGTAACAAGAAATCTCACTAGGTCAAGATAATGTGGACTATGTGGCAACCTGCAATCCTGCATCCATAAGTTGTAAAGTTGTAATACTATGTAATTGCTCACACCACAGTAAGACATAACTGCTTTTCAACCTTATTTCATTTGCTTGGAAGTATGAGTTGTATCTAGTATTTGTTGATAGTTAATAGTTATTGATGGATTAAGATTTTATTGATTAGAATAGTATATTAAGATACAAGTTTTGCATGAGAAAAGAGCGAATTATCAGAGAAGCAAGTTGCTATTCTTCCTGATGACCTAAGCCATCTCATTGTCTCCAATCAACCGAATGTCCCCTCACTGTCCTTTGCCCTTCCATATTCACATTCTCTTCAATGGTTCCCACAACCATCTCCAGTTCATTCCCATTTCTGCACTTGATCTCCTTTTCTTCTTTCATTAATAAACCTTGGATTCTCTCAATCAGCCTGTAATCTTGCAGCCTGTTAGGGACGTGTATTATGGGGTGTCCAAAGTCCGCATTAAGTAGTCTGGGATGTTTGATATTGTATTTAAGGAGACTGATTCTTTCCCCTTAATACTAGCTTTTAAGGTGTGGTTCCTCATTTTCCTTTGGTACTTAACACAGCTTCTTTTGTTTACATGGGTTAGAGGTCCCTTTGCTGATTGTCTTATTGGCAAATAAAAACCTGCATTTAATTGGGTGGACTAGTATGATTAAAGAGTTTGTGAGACTGCAGTTTTCAATATAGTTTTAATAAAATGCTGTTGTTTAATCTTTGTGTTTGGATATTTTTATTCTGATGCCTGTGTCTTGCTGCCTTTTGACTGGACAAGGGTACAAATAACGTAGAAAACCTCTCCAGTTGTGGGGATAAGGTTTTATGTATCTACTGTGCTCAAACCCGGAGCGTCATGCACCAGGCCACATGTCTTATAGATGTTTAATTTTTCATTGTTGATGACTGCTATTCAAAAATGCTCATGGTTTGTTATATATTATGCATATCTCACAAAAAGAATTAGCAAGAATATGAATGCCTTATCACTAATACCCTAGTTTTCTGCCTAATAGGTGGATTTCAGTGGTTACTCAAATGGAGCGTCTAGCATCTCTGAATTCACCCCAAGATGTCCCAGCCTGACAATTGTACGTCGCAGCAATATGCGTGGCTTTTGCAAGCCAGTTTCTGGAGTCCTTGAAGGTCCCAAGTTTTCATCAAAATCTGTTAGTCCAGAAGCTGAGAACTTCCTCCTTGATGCTGTTAACATGAGTTTCTTTGAGCGATTAAATTTAGCTTGGAAGATAGTTTTCCCATCAGCAGTATCTAGAAAAAGTTCGAATGCTAGAATTGCCAAGCAACGCTTGAAGATGATCTTGTTCTCTGATCGATGTGAAGTAAGTGATGAGGCAAAGCGAAAAATTGTTAACAACATTGTGCGTGCTCTATCAGATTTTGTGGAAATAGAGTCACAGGACAAAGTTCAGCTGAGTGTCTCTTCTGATATAGATATTGGAACTATTTACTCTGTCACTGTTCCTGTGCGGCGTGTTAAGCCAGAATATCAAGATATGGATGAAGTTGGGACAATAACAAATATTGAGTTTAAGGAGACCGGAGACAGTTCTGGTTCTTCTGTCGATGTTAGATTTGATTTCTTTGTTCCGGATGAAAGGTCTTGAGGGTTGATTTCTTTGTCAAGAGCTTATGACTTTGAATCCTCTAGCAGCGAAACCACTTCGAAGTTCTGTATATATTTATTTGATTGTTGACAATTGCTGTAGGGTGTCTAAAGCGTTTGTTGAGAAATTTTGTGCCTCCTCTGTTACTGTTAGTTTAGCTTGATTATTTTGTTTGAGTTAATGTTATGTTTTCTGTACTTAACATGGATAATAGGGTTTTCTTACTTGAGTGTATGAATCATAATCTTTTCATTAACATGCTTGTTCTTATTGGCCTTTGCAAATAAGCTTTGACCAGATTAGTTAAACCTAATTCATCCATAATTGTTACTCTGCATTATAACCATGTGTCAGATTCAGACATGGTTTTCCTCAACATTTGCAAATAACTAATTTTTTTAATTTTATTTTTCTACTTTAAAAACTGAGCTTTATTTTTTCTTCATCTTTCCAAAAAATCGATTCTTTTTTTTTTTTTGCTTTTATTTTTTCTTCATCTTTCCAAAAAATCGATTCTTCTTTTTTTTTTGGTCAGGATGTTGATCCATTTTCGGAGTTACAAATTTCATATATACAGAAATCCGTTCCATTTTATAGACCTTTTCTTCTTTCTTTCTTTCGACCTTGAGTGTTCAAGTTCTATCCAAATTCCAAATCATGTTGTTGGTAAAGAAAAGAAGAAAAAATTATTGGGTGGACGGGATATTGAACCCGACGTGAAACGAACACGCAACCTTCTGATCTGGAGTCAGACGCGCTACCATTGCACCACGGATCCACCGGTTACAAAGACCTGCATGTTTAACTTAAATAAAGTATCATAAGTAATTTCATTTGTTTCGTGGGCGGGAGTTCATCAATTTGAAAGGTCACCATTGTCACATCCCAGAGCACCACATCTCCTTGTTCTCATGCGCTGAAATTGAAAATGAAGGGTGATAACAGCGATTCGTTGCTGTTGAAGTTGGAAGCACCAACGAGAGACGCCATCTCCAGAGTCCGATTCGCTCCCCACTTCAACAACCTCCTCATCTCTTCTTGGGACTCCGTAATCCTCATCTCTCTCTCTCTCTCTCTCTCTCTCTCTCTCTCTCTCTCATCTTTTGAGAAAGTTACTTTAGTTGCTTATTGAGTGGTGAAATTGCAGAGTCTTCGGTTGTACGATGTGGACGCTTCATTGCTCAGACTTGAAGCTCCTTCCGAAGCTCCCCTCCTCGATTGTTACTTCCATGACGAAGCCGTTGCTTTCTCCGCCGCCTCCGATGGCTTAATTCGAAGGTCCCATTTTTTGTTTAATTAAATATCTCCTAATATTTATTGTTTAATTCGAAGAGAACTTAGGTCTCATGATGTATAGTGTATACTTGTTTAAACTTTGAAGTATTCCAGGATCCCGGCATGTGGTTTTCGGAATCACTTAGTTGCCATAGTTAGTTAGTGAGCTTCAAAATTGAGATTGGTTACTTAGTTAGTTGACGCAATTTGCTGTGTCAGCAAGTTTCCTTTATTAAGCTATTTGGAGTTCTAGTGTGTGTTTATTGATTATGTCAGAATTGATTTTGAAGTAAAATGATCTATGTTTGATATATTTTGTTTTGTTGCTTCTTTTTTTTTTCACTAAATGATTTCAACTATCCATGATAAATAATTGAATCTGAGATTTTCACTTCTGTTATAATTAATTTTGGCTTCATAATCAATTATGAAATTTTGGTCCACACCATAATTGATTATGGGTGCATCAAAATGGTAATCCAAACATGCAAATAGTGGATCACATTCCTGACATCATTGTTTAAGAAACAACTTCAGTCTTCAAAAATTTAGTACCACGTATACTTGATTGAGCAACAAGTCAGTTTGCAAAATCGAAGGTTCACTGTTTGACTTAAAGTGAAATTGTGAATGGCATGCTGCATTATGCTGATAGTGATAGAGCAGGTACATTGAATAAATGCCCAAGGGAATGTGATGGTTTGTTTGATAGATTTTTCATACCTTCGTTTTGCTGTGGAAGGTTGAAAATATAAATACAGCTAAAGATGTTGGATGAATGTGTAAGAATGAGGGAGAAATGGGAAATGGGGTGCTCTGAATTTGAATTGTGAACTGTTAAAATTCTTTATTGACTTTGGTTAATAAGCAATGAAGCATGTGATCTGTTGTATATTCCATGTTGTGGTTTTCTAGCATCCATGTTACCCTTAAGAAAAAGGCTTAATGGCTTGACTTGTTTTGCAGTGGATGTGTTTGGCTTTATATTATTTCTTTAGCATGTTTTGTTTGACTTCTTTTGGCTAAACTTTATAGGTATGATCTGGATTCAGGAATTATTGATACAATGGGTGGTCATGATGATATAGCATCGTGCATTGGATATTCCAGTGAAACATGTAAGCTATTGACCAAATCTTTGATGCCCTTTTATAGTTGTAACCTTCACCTTTTAATTTTTCATTTATTGATAATGTTGGGCATATCGGCAACTAATTAATAATCCTTCATGTTGATACTGTTGCTCTCATGTTTAAGCATATATGAACGAATACGAATAATTCATACATGTTACTGAAAACCTCTGAGACAGGTTGTATAGCAAACTAAATGTTCATTTATCTTTTACAACAAACTTTCAACAATAAGCTTTTGACTGTTTCTGAACAGTCGAGTAGATATTCATACGTAGAGCTCAATAAATTATTGGTTACGAAGAAGGTCCAAAATGCTTTTACAATATTTAGAGATAACATAAAACGTCAATTTAAAGGCAGATTACTTGCTTTTACTTAAAAACACAGTTGCAGTATCATAAATGTTTTGTATGCTAACTTTGCTTTTTCAATTGTAATTATGAACTATACATACTTGTGATGGTCATAAGCTTCATCATATGCTTAAACTTGCATTAGAAGAAAAACCATCATAGAAAAATAATTTGTAAGGAATTTAGCTAAATAAGAAAATGTATATATAAGCAGGGACGGACATAGAGGGGGGCGAGCAGTGGCTTTGGCCCCTCTCCCAAAATTTAGAGAAACTATATTTATATATGAGATATGTGCTTAAAAGAATTAAAAAATAGTATGTAATTTAGTAGTTTAATAGTTTCATATGTATTATTTTTTATTATGTGATAGATTTATGTCTTAATTGTTTAATTCACTAATATTTTTTACTTAATTTATTTAATATCATACTCTCAAATCTTTGTATCTTTCAAATTAGTTTTTATATAATAATCTCTATATTTATTTTTAAAAAATCATTTATTTTTTTATATTAATATATTTAACATTTATATTATTATATTAATAATGACTTACATAGTTATATTTTGGTAATCACATTATGTACTTTAGATATTATTTTCTTGTAAAAAAAATACTCATTTTTCTTTTAAATTTACGTTGTTAAAAGAAAAAATTTTATAAAGATATCTTATATCTTGTATTCTATAAGGGTACTGTGTCTTTCAAATAATTAATAATTTATAGAGAAAAAGACAAATAGGTCCCTGACCTTTTGTTCTGCAGATATTTTTGTCCTTAATCATTGAAAAATACTTTTAAGTCCCTGACCTTCACAAAATTTGGACGGATCAGTCCCTGACGGAAGCATTTGGACGGAGGG
>NC_029790.2:130025602-130040818 GCF_000816755.2 Arachis ipaensis
TCTATTTTAAAATTTGGACGCGACCTCTTAATTGAGTATGGGGAGTCTATGCCATTTGAGTTATAACTCGTTGGCTTTAAATTTGAAAAGATAGGAGACTCGAATGGCATAATCTCTCTATACTCAATTAACCTCCGTCTCTATTAATATGCACATAATAGTAAAATCTCACTATTCCGAATAATAAATAGTACAATTTCATGCGAGTCAAAGAGTGTGATTTCATTCCGAAGTTTGAATCCTAAATTATAACTACGAATCGGTTCCTACAAAATTGATTTTTGAAACTAAGAAGATGACCAAACGAAGATTATTGTTTGTGCAGGCTTTTTTTTTTATAAGATGGTGCAAACATTTTGTACGATTTCTTTTGTAGATATAAAAAATAAATAAGAATAGACTATTAAAAATATACTCAAATAATTTTGTCGTTCACAAAAATATACCCGAATTTTATTATCGACAAAAATATCTAACACTAAATATATATTTTTCAAAAAATGCTTCAAAAATTGAATTATGATGCAATTTTTTTCAAGTATGATTAAAAAATGAGATATTATTATTCTTAAAATTTAGTAATTTTTCGCTAAGTATATATTTTTAAAACTTTTTTAAAGTATTATTGACGGTTGATAAAAAAATTATAAAACAAAATACATATTTAATGTTGGATATTTTTATCGCATTTTTAAATTATTTGAGAATATTTTTATCGATAATAAAATTTAAATATATTTTTGCTAACAAAATTATTCAGATATATTTTCTGTGATCTACTCAATAAATAAATAATAAAAGTATTGAAGGTGTGCGCTTATTTTCAAATAGTTTTTTAAAATAGTTTTTTTATTTTCCTCCTTTATTCTTACTTCTTAAATTTTTATTTATCATCCTTAAAGTTCAAACTTTTCGTATCTTTTATTCTTAGTCACCTCTTTTGGTAATAATTTATGCTAATGGTATTATAAACTTTTGATCTAAAATGTTGTTTTATATTAATAATATATTATGTATGTTATAATATTGTATTGTACTTATGAATCTTACCATCCGATACAATTCACAATTTGCGATTCAAAATTTGATCCTGAAAGTTATCAATGATCTAGAGGATTGGACGAATCTATGATCTCTTCTAAATTTATTTACTTTAATTTTAAATTGGATTTAGAAATAAGTTGTTATTGAGTCTGTTAAGTTGATAATACATGAGATAATCACTACAGTCGAAAAAACGAAAAAAATTCGATGGTAAGTTAATTACCGTCGAATTTATTATTGGATTCAATCAGATGGTATAAACCTCGTCGGTAAATATTTTGTTGGCGGAATTTTTTCGTCTGACGGTAATTACCGTCGAATTCTACAATGAATTACCAGCTCGGAAAACTAATTGGTTACCAACGAACTTTTTTGATGGTATTATTGGCGCTAAAAAATGTTGTTTCGCGAACTATTACGTCGGATTTTTACACAATTAGTGGTCAATTCATAACTAATGAAGACTTTTTATTTAAAATAAATAATATAATGTTCAAATAAATTAAAAGTCAAGTACATCAAATAAATACAATGAAACAATAAAACAAAAAACTAATATCTACAGATCTAGGTAGTCGTCGTCATCGTCAGTCCCGTGGCCCTGAGTCGGCAGTGCAGAATGCGGTGATGTCCGTGTACCACCCGCAGGACCACTGCCACCTGCAGCAGGGTCGATGCCAGCAGCACGCATCTGGGGCTACTATACCTCCATACGCTGCATCCACTTTGCTGAGACTACTGAGCCTACTGAGTTGCGGCCTCTAGTCTCTGTGTGTAGGACTCCTGTGCAATTAACACAAGTTAATGTGATTAGTACAACATATATACAGTTAATCTCTAATAATTTTGTAGCAGCAGATAATCAGATGTATGTTTACTCACATAATGGTCCTGAGACCGCTGATCAACAAATATTGCTTTGTTCTCCTTTAGCATGTAGGTGTACTTAAATGTCTCTGCCAATAAGGACTCGCGGTCCAACGACTTCGACTACATATGTTGCATTGAAATACAAAATGATTAGAATGCCTATAATGAAGTTATTAACAAAATTAAAGGAACTACATACTAGTCTGGCCTTGGTCTTCATAAAGGTTGTCGAGCCGCCAGTATACTTGGACGAATTGGCTGATACCCTGTTAGCTCTGTTGGTGAGACGCTGATGCCTGAACCCCTCATCGGTCTCCTAATGAGCTAACAGGGCCTTCTTTATATCCGGTTGGAGCCAACTCGTCCACTGGTCCTGCCCACGACGAACATCATCCAGCATCTGCTGGAGCCGCCAACCCATTTTATGGTCGAATATCTTCCAGATGGCCAGGTTGTGCTCAGCATCTCAAATAAAGTGCAACTGCAATAAAGAAACTTTAAAATTAGTTAAGCAAGATAGAGGATATAAACTGACTAAAAATGTTTGAAATAGAAACAATGAAAATAATTACCATCCATTTCTCAAACCAACGGTTCCTGGTCTTAGCGGGAATCTTCGTGTAGCTGGGTCAGGGCTGGTTGTACATCAGCTTGATGACATTGGTCATCTTCTGAGTACACGCGTTAGGGTTCAAAAACGTAATAACAACCCACAAATAAGAATCAACATAAATCCACCCAAACCAATCTTAATCATAATCATTGAAACTTAAAAACAATAACTAGCATTCCAAATCAACTTAAATCCACTAAATAGGAATCTATTTTTAGGAGCTTTTAGTGATAAAGTTAATCGTAATCATTGAAATTTAAGAACAATAACCAGCATTTCAAATCAACCTAAATCCACTAAACAGGAATCAATTTTTAGGAACTTTCAGAGATAAAGTTAATCATAATCATTGAAATTTAAAAACAATAACTAGCATTCCAAATCATCCTAAATCTACTCAACAAGAATTAATTTTCAGGAGTTTTCAACGATAAAATTAATTGTAATCATTGAAACTTAAGAACAATGACCAGCATTCCAAATCAAACTAAATTCACTAAACAGGAATCAATTTTTAGGAACTTTCATCGATAAAGTTAATCATAATCATTAAAACTTAAAAGCAATAACCAGCATTCAAAATCAACCTAAATCCACTAAACAAGAATTAATTTTCAGAAGCTTTCAGTGATAAAGTTAATCATAATCATTGAAATTTAAAAAAAATAACCAGCATTCAAACCTAAATCAACTAAACTAGAAATAATTTAGGCACTTTCAACAATAACCATAAACAGAAAATATATGAGCGTTGAACGTGATACTTACCTCGTGCCACCATCAGGCCAAATGCGCAACCATACGATGGGAGGTGGTGGAGGGGCATCAGCTGCTGCCTCACTTCCGTGGTTGGACTCCGGGGCCGCGGCATTTGTCGCTGGAGAAGGCATCGCCGTAGATGCGGGTTGCTAAGCGCTAGGAGGCGGCATCGTTGCCGTGGACGGAGGCATGTCGTAGTTGGAGTTTGGGATCATGATGAACGGCTGGTCCACTAAACCTGTGACCTGTGGCATGACCGGGGTGGTCGGAGTAGAGGAAAAGGATCCAGAAGTCCCGGGGGTACCGGAAGAAACTCTCCCTCTACCCCTACCACAGCGACGACCACGACCAGCAGCTTGATTCGCAGCACCTCTTCCTGTCGTCATGTCTGCATATATCAAATTATCAAACAATCTCAGCAACAATTTCTCAACAAAACGGTCATCAACGCAGGAATTAACACAATTAGACAATTCCAAAGACTTCAACAATACAAAGCTTAAATCAAACATAACTTAATCAACCTAAATCCACAAAGATTAGAAAACTAACTAACCCAATTTTGAAACTAATTCAAAATTAAAATTCTAATTCTACTCAAACCTAAACTAAATTAAATTAAAATTAAACAATTATCAAATAATCTCAGCAAGAATTTCTCTGCAAAATAGTCATCAATGCAATAATTAACATAATTAGACAATTCCAAACACTTCAAGCATTCAAACTCTAATGTATTGAATCAAACATAACTTAATCAACCTAAATACGCTAAGATTAGAAAACTAAACTAAACTAACTTTGAAATTGGTTCAAAATTAAAATTCTAATTCTACTCAAACCTAAACTAAGTTAAACTAAAATAAAACAATTATCAAAAAATCTCCAACAATTTCTCAACAAAACAATCATAACGCAGCAATTAACACAATTAGACAATTCCAAACACTTCAACAATTCAAAACCTAATATATTGAATCTAACCTAACTGAATCAACCTAAAAACTGAACTAACTTTGAAACTAATTCAAAATTAAAATTAAAATGCTACTCAAACCTAAACTATATTAAACTAAAATTCAAAAAATTGGAAAAGAATTGTTCAAGAACCTGTAATAAAAAATAGAGTAAGAAATAAGGAAAGACGTGGATGTTGCAGTGTTGGTCGCCAAAGTTGTTATGGCGGCAGATGGTGGTGACAGCAAAGGAAAGAGAGAGGGAGGGAAAGAAGGAGAAGAAATAGGGGTATCTGTAAAGGAATGACAACGACGGAGAGGAAGGGGCGTCGGCGGTGCTCTCGGCGGCGATGGGAGGGGGCAGAGAACGAAGGTGGTGGCGGTGATGAGAGAGAGAGGGTGGTGATAAAGAGAGAGAATGAGAAATTCGAAATGGGGGAGATGACGTTCACACTTTCATTTAGGAAACTATTACCGTCGGATTAATCCGACGGTAACATTTTTTGTGTGCCCAAAACGCAGCGTTTCACTAAACAATGTTACATCGGATCTTTCTGCCGGTAAATCTGATGGTAGTGGGCGCATCAAAATTTCTTTTTTTTTCTTCCAAATATTACCATTGACGTTACCATCAGAAATGGTATTCCGACGATAATATTTTAGAGTTATGAATTTATTGCCTAATCCAATGGTAAATTCGCTCACGGCTAATGTCCGACGGTAAATTTGACAGTATTCAGCGTTTTCTTGTAGTGAATTTTGTTGTCTCATCACGATTGACAAAGAACAAAGCAAACTCGTTACTTTCGGATATTCTGAGTTACTGTGACTTCTGTGAGATAGATTAAGCAGGCGACAATTTCATTTTGTCTCATAACGAATATAAATCAGAAACAGACCAAAGAAGAAAAATGACACAGCTATATATCCTAGTTCAACCACCATGTGCAATGTGGCCTACATCCAGTCTCCACCACAACTGTGGTGAAATTTTCACTATATTTTCACAAAGATTACAGTCACCAATTTTTTAGGATTTTACCCAATCCTATTTAGGACAAACCAAACTTCTATCCCAACTTGATTTGGCTAAGTTCACTCCCTAGACTTTCAACCACTGAGTGCTCACCCAACTTAGCATGGGAATCCCCTTCGAATTATGAATACAAAACAAAAATACATACAAAAGAGTTTGAAATAATTTTGTGGCTTTTCTCCAAGATTACTCTCTTTGTCTTTTTTTTCAATGATTTTCTTCTAATATACATAATACCTTTTTTTTCCATTCATAAGAAACGAAAAAAGATAAAAACTGAAGAATCGAAAATTTAATGTAAAGCTATGAAGGAGAAGAAGGTTAAGTTCGAAAGCTATGAAAACCCAAACAATGTGTTCACTCTCCTTACTTCAATTTTTAGCTGTTTACCCTTTTTAAAGAAGAGTAAAATTTCTAAAACTTAAGTTTCGTTGAATATCTTTGACTTGTTCTTCTTTTCCAAAATTTTATATTAGAGAGCAGAAGAAAGATAAGATTACAGTAGTGATTAGAGTTAGCATGCATCCTTACCTTGTTGCTTCTCTTTTTTTCTTTTTCTTTTAGCTTCAAGAATCTGAGTCATTCATAGGCTCAAAATTTTGTTTTTGACCTTTGATTTGTAGCAGTGATACACAACCTCCATTTTCTTTATCTTACTCGAATGGTTTATGCAGGAGGAAAGCAACTTCAACAAGATAGAATGGTAGCACAAAGGTGGAAATTTGGCTTCTCTGATTTACCTCAATCAAATCAAATTTAATTTTGCTTCTTGACTTCGATCCAAATTTTGACTTTTTCTCTTTCTTTCTTTTTCAATGTCAAAATTTGTAATTTACTTTCTCTTGAATCCTTGAACTCTTTTTTAAATACTCTTTTTTGTTTATGAAAGTTTTCTTTCTTTCTTAACTTAGGGATTAATTATGTGAGTTGTAATCAAAAGAGAGAAGTAAGTGTTTAGTTGGAGTGTTGATCTCATTGAATATGGGTTTGAAAAGTGAATGAGTTGAATATTGCAATTGGACCTATTTTAAATATTTTATTTTTCGACACAAATCACGCGTATTATAAATATTTTTGGACTTTCAACTCAAAATCATAATGTTCGTCGTGATCAAATTATTATGGAAAAGTATGAGGATCCAATGTAGTTGCTATACAATGTGTACAATGGGGATATTTTTGTAATTAAAATCAAATGATAATTAAAGTAATTAATTATTATTTATTTCAAAATTTAAATTCAACCCAAATAAGAATTTCATACCGTCAAAAATGCAAAATTGAAAACTGCCAACCCTCTCTCCTCATTTACAGGAAATTGCTTCTCGGAAATTCTCACCTTCTCTCAACGGTGCCACCCCGCAACCCGCAACAGCCGCCATTGCACATAGCCTTTGGAGACGCTGTCGTGCGCATCACGAAGGACCGTGCAACACCATCATGAGGGTTGCTTCGTTCGTGTAGCCGTGGATGTTCCAGTCGGAGAAGATTCCCCCCAGCCGGCGACGGTTCACCCTCCGACATCGTCATTCATCACCACAAGGTTATACACAAACTGCATTTCTAGTTGCTCACATTGTTCTACTTATTGTTATCAACTTCCAAGGTGCCATTGCTGACTATGGTGGTGGTTGACAGGGTGGACATGCCACTTTCTATGGTGGTGGTGATGCTTCTGGCACAATGGGTCAGTTTATTAGAGCCATTTTTTGTGCATGTGTTGATTATATTAACATAATAATAACATAAAGTGTTAGTGTTGTGCATTTTGTTTAGACTTGGTCATTGTTTTTTTCTGTTCTTCAACTATAGAAGATGTAAAATCTCAAACACAATGTTCTTTATAAAATTTTATGAACCACTAAGTTGGATGTTCATTCTCTATTTTTTAAGTAGATTTAAAAAAGAAAAGGCCATTTAGCAACTAATAATGAATTATTTCCTTAAAAAAGTCTAGATGTGATTTATCCTGATCCAAAACGCTGCTGCTGTTTTACAAAAAGTTATAACAGATATGTGAAGGGAACTGGATTCCTTTTAGCAACTGTTCAGGTAGGATTTCTAATTGGTAGAAATATTTTTTAATGTATTGTTTAATGTATTCTCCTAACAATACAATTCAATGTTATTGCCTTTCAAGCACTATTATTTAGCTCAAATAATATAAACTTTCAAACACTATTATATAGCTCATATATATGTTTAGCTCAAATAATATAAACTATGCAATCAAATACTAGCTAAGAGAACAACAAAAATAATATTATTCCAAAAGTTGAGTTTCAAATTCTAAAATGCATCCAAGCATGGTGGAATTATTCATTCATTCATTAACTACAACTACTGTATAGTGTATATTGTGTTCACTTGGATCATATAGTATATAACAGATACAACAATAGATTTTCTTTCAGGCTTCAGAAAAGATTTTAGAAATCTTCATCACATATAAGTGGAATGGAATCTATTTATCTTTTCCCTTATTGTCCTTATTATCCTTATCATCATCACCCTGCTTCTTACTTGAAGAACATCCTGCCACTGACAAGAACAATTAAAAATATTCAATAAATTATTATTACGGTGATGGAAATTAAAACAATTTAATTATCATACAGCAGGGTGTGGTAGTTGCTTACATTTTTTATTAAACTTTTTGGCTCGCTCTGTGATTTCTTGGCATCCAATGGTAAAATTATGCATAATCTTACCGTGTGTTTGGAACTGCTCATGGGATTCGAGTTCTGGCTTTTCAGAATCCATCATCACATTTGTTATGTTCATTTCAGGAAAGCTTTCGGCGACGGCAGCTGCAGCGGCTTCGGCTTCATTCACCTGCTAAAAGTTATCAGCCACTGATGATGATTCCAACAATGGCCGTGGCTTCTTTAATTTGGATCCTTTTCTGAAGTTGGTGCTGCTGCTTCAGATGCTAGCCTCTTACCCTTATCCTTCTTATTTGAATCCTCATCCATTTCTGTTTTGTGTGCTGCAAACAATAATAATGAATTATTAAGCTATAATTACATTTTTAATCTTCTTATTCTTGGCAATGGATTATATGTTCATTTTTGGAAGTGTCATAGCTTCTGGTTTGGTGCTTGTGCTTGTTCTGTACGGTTCTGCATCAAATAAGAGAAAATTCAGTGTTCCAAGTGCAACAACACATGCACAAAGTATAAAGACATCAGAAAATGGTACATGAATTCCACCAGAAGTCTCAGAAGGATGTGATGATATCATCATTGTAGGTGCTGGTGTTGCTGGTGCAGCCCTTGATTTCACTCTTGGAAAAGTAGTACTAATACTTCTTTTCTAGTTTTCTCTATTTAGAATTCTATTTTATGATGGTTTCTTTGAGTTATAGTCTCTAAATAAGTCTTAACTCATAGATAAGATCTTATACTATGGTCTAACTAAATTGACATAAATAAAATAAAATACAGAAAATGTAAGTTATAGGCCGCAAAGAATGTATATCCTAGAGAGAATAGTGTTTTGTATATATCCATTTTCTGTTTTTGTTTCTATGGCTTGGAGCTCCAATGGTTCTTTTTCATGAAGGGGAGTATAGATATATGTTCTAGAATTTAATTTTGATGCACTTTCAGTGTAAAGTAGTTAATATAGGCTGGATGTTTATTTTACTAGGTAGGTCGATAGTTATTTTCATTCTAATTTGGATGTTTATTTGATTTGGATTGAATTTAATATAATTTTTCCTGATAAGAAGAATTTGTTAAAAAATATTGTGAGCATGGTGCCTATTATAAATTGAAATTTTACTAACACGCTTAATCCTGTTTAAGTTAGTCATTTTCTTGGTGGTTTACATTGCTGATATCTATGTCATAGTACCATATGTCACTTAATTCCTTCGGTTGTTTTTTTTTTTTTTGTTCGATTGCAGGTCGTGGAAGTGACAGACGTAACTGAGCTGGAAACTAATGAGACGGAACTTAGTCATATTGTAGAATTGGATTTAGTGTACCATTCAATGAATTCAAATATGCTTGGAGTTGTTGCAGTTAGATATAAGTGATTAAGTTATAACAAGGTTATCTGACATTTAGATTTGTAAAACAAATACTAAATTGTATTTTTCTTTAGCCATTTAAACTAAATCGGATGTTTATTTTACTATGATTGCAGATGGTTCTTTCCATTCTAAAGTAGATGGTTATTTTGGGTATATTATTTGTCTTTTACTTGATTTCAATTGCACATGCCCTGCAAGTTTTTTTATTATGCCGGTTGAATTAGATTTAGTTTAATTTGATTGAATTCAAGTTGGGTTCTAGTTATGCCATTTAAACATGATGCACGACTGGTATTTTTTGTCAATTGCTTAGTTATTTTTTTATCAACTAATGTGGATGTTCATTTTACTGTGTATGCGAATTGTTCCTTTCTTTTTAGAGTGGATGTTTATTTTGGGTATACCGTTTGTCTTTTATTTAATTTTTTGGTTTTTGCATATGCATGCTCTACGTGTTTCTTTTGTTTTTTGGTTTGGGAATTATAGATTGAAATACGATTCGTGTAAACATTGATATTAACTTGAAAAACAAATAGAGTCTTATTTTGAAATTAAAAGAATATTTTTATTACATAACATTTACACGAGATATATAATTTATAGTTAGAGAAATACTAGAAAGCTAATAGTTAGTCATCAATATTTAAAAGTGTGTTAACATAAGAAGAATCTTCAAGAAATGCTGCATCATGATGATAGTGTTAAGCTCTTCAAGGCTAAGTTAAGAAAGCTTGTCAGGAGCTCTCTACTTGTAATCTTTCTCCAACATTTTGGCTGCTAGAGATTGTACCTGTGATCCTTCTTTCTCTTCCTTGCTCTTCAATTTTGTAACTCGTGCGATAGTCGATGTGCACTGAAAAGTAGGAACACAGCTCAATGTTCAGGCATATCAATTACTAGTGTGTAACAAGAACTCATTATCTCCAAAGCTTTAGAAGATAATCAACAATTTATGAAAAAAAAGTCTTAACCTCAAAAAAGCATAACTAAATGATTAACTAAATAATTGCTTTCACTATAACCAATAAAATAGAGTGAAACTCAATTCCAACACAAAATAAAATGAACATATGCATACATAGTAAATGAACATCCGCTTTAGTTGATAATAAACATCTAACAAATTAACCAAAATTTCATCCGTGCACCATGTTTACATAGCCTAACTCAAACCCAACTTCAATTCAAGAAAACATAAACTAAGTCTAATCCAATTTTTCTCCATTACTCCAAACCACTTAACAAAAGAAACTAGTGGAGCATGTACATGCAGAATTCAGCAAATGAAGCAAAAGATCAATATTATAAGTAAAATAAACATCCACTTTTCGAATAAATGAACCATCTGCATAATAATAAAATGAACATCCACTTTAGTTGATAATAAACATCTAACAAATTAAGAACTTTTATTCAATTATTACATTTTTAATTAAAATTCAATACCACCACCAACAGCACAATCAGACAGCATATATGCTACTACATAAGGTCTTCTTTTGTTATTATATGCATGATATGTTGCTAGTAATTAAAAAGAAGCTAAATCATAGTTGGATGCATGCTAAAAGAAATGCAGAATACCACTTCTATGTTATGCCGCTTATTTTTGGTAAAAGTCTCTTTCCTCCATGATATGCCGCTTATTTTTGGCAAAAGCTTGACATAAAAGTCAAAGAAAACTGCAGCTATTCTGCAAAAAATGGCGTATATTAAACAAATTATAGAAAAGATGGCCTACTGTTAATTGACTTATTCCAATGGTCAGATCAACTTTTAGTTTGTTTTTGAATAAAACTATATTTTATTTGTCTATTTCTTATATTACTTAGTTAGCAATTTATCTTTGTGATAAAAAAACTTCAAACCCTTTTTTAATCTTCAGAAACAACTTTCAACAATATTTTGGTGTGCAACATTTTTCAGCACAGAAAATAATAAAACCCTTTAGAATCCATAGAAATAATTTCGCACAAAATGGCATATCATTAGAGTCAAAAGAGAAAGAATCAACTAACATTATCAATGTCCCAAACCCTGGTGGTGCGGTATTTTTATAACCACACTTACTAACCGGCAAGTGCACCGGGTCGTACCAAGTAATACCTTACGTGAGTAAGGGTCGATCCCACGAGGATTGATGGATTAAGCAACAATAGCGTTTGATAGGATTAGTTAGACAGACAGAAAATAGTGTTGAGATGCAATCGTGCAGAAAATAAAATAGTAAAATAAATAAGTTTGGAATAAAATATGGAGAAGGCAGTTAAGGTTTCAGAGTTATCTATTTTTCCTGATTAATTTTTCTTACTAACTATTTTAATCATGTAGGATTTAATTTATGGCAAACTATATGTGACTAGACCCTAATTCCTTAGACCTTCCTAGTCTCCTCTAAAATTCATTAACTGCCAATTCCTTGGTCAATTAATTCCAATTAGAGGGTGATAATCAATTCCTAGTTTATCTGCCACAAAAACTCAAATTATCCAAGAGGTAAAAGGATTATATGTCACGTATCCTATTAAATTTAGATAATTAAAATTTAGGAGAAATAGTTTTCAAGCTGTTGTTCAGGTAAAGAGCTTTTCCAAGTTTTACAAGAACTCAAATAGAAAGAGGGTCATACTTCCGTTCCACCCAAATTCATAAAATAAAGAGCGAAAACAATTCTTAAATTATAAATCTATACATAAATTAAAATAGTAGAAGCAATAAAATTAATCCATAGAAATAGACAGAGCTCCTAACCTTAACAGTGGAGGTTTAGTTGCTCATGAAAAAGAGAAAATAAGGATTCAGGTCCAAATGTACCGAGTTCCATTGTGATGGCATCAGATCCCTTTTTATAACTAGTCCTAATAAATTTAAAATCTAATAATTAAAATTAAACTTAAAATAATATCTTTTTCTAATTTAAGATTTGAATTTAAATTTGAATTAATTAACAGATCTTCAGTTGATGGGTGGGGACCACTTGTTCTGTCCATTCTGCAGCTTCTAATCTGTGTTTTCGGGGCTGAAAATTGAGTTAAAACAGCCCCGAAATCGCCCCCAGCGTTTTTCTGCATTTTCTGCACGTGGCGCATGTGACGCGTCCGCGTCGTCCACGCGTTCGCGTCATTTGTGCAGATTCCAGTCCACGCGATCGCGTCAGGCACGCGATCACGTCATTGCGATTTTCTCCATTCCGCGCGGTCGCGTGAGCCATGCGTCCGCGTCGGTATTCGCTGGTCATCTCCTTGGCTTCTTCTCTTTCTCTGCAGAAACTTCATCAAATCCATCCTTATTCCTTTAGGCCCTCTTATCCATTAATGCTCAAAACCTTGAATCCTTTTTACCCTTTGTCTTTTAGTTTAAAGGGTTATTGGCTTTTTCTGCTTGCTTTTTTTTTCTTTATTTTTTTTTATTTTTTTTTCTTTTATTTTTTTTCGCAAGCTTTGTGTTTTTCACTGTTTTTTCTTGCTTCAAGAATCAATTTTATGATTTTTCAGATTATTAATAACATTTCTCTTTTTCATCATTCTTTTAGGAGCCAACAATTTTAACATTCATAAGCTTCACTATCAAAATTATGCACTGTTCAAGCATGCGTTCAGAATCACAGAAAAAAAATACCACCACATCTCAGTAAGTCAGACTATTCTTAAAATTAACTCAATTTCTCATGCAACACATCACTTCTTTTTCTTTTTTTTAGATTCAAGTTCAGTGAGTGGTACATGAAACATCTTTTTTTTTTTCAGCATTAAAGCAATTAAATGAAAACTAAACTAGTCCTAGGATTCTAACTAATAAAGGATCATGCAATAATTAAAGCAAAATAACAGGAAACCGGAACATAACATAGAAAAAGAGGGGAGGAATAAAAAATGAAAGGAACTCAACCACCTTAATTATCCTAGCGGTCGCTTTATTCTTCAGGTTGTGCTCCTTCGCGAAGATGATTCGCCTCCCTTTTGTACTAGAAAACCTGTAAGCGCAGCGTCAACACCAAACTTAAGGGTTTGCTTGTCCTCAAGCAAAGAAGAACTGAAAATAGAAAAGACAAATATTAAAATGAAAGAAAAAATAAAAGGATAAGAGAATAAGAGAGAAGTAGGATTGGGAGAGAGAGAAAGAAAACTGGGCGGCGCAAGCGACGCGTTCGCGTGCAGCACGCGATCGCGTACGTCGCGCATTGTTCATAATGACGCGATAGCGTCAGGCACGCGTTCGCGTGGATGGCCATATATGCTACTGACGCGAACGCGTCAGTCACGCGTCCGCGTGACCAAATTTGTGCTTTTAGCACACTTCTTGCCCCAAGCTGGCACAACTCTCTGCCCAAACGCTCTTTTACGTCGAATTTGCAGGTCACGCGATCGCGTCATCGACGCGACCGCGTGAATGACGAAAATCACAAACGACGCGAACGCGTGAGTCGCGATCGCGTGGGATCGTTTGTGCGAAAGGCTCCATTCTGGCGTCACTCCTGCGCAACTCTCTGTAACTTTTTATTTTTTCTCGCACTCCTGGATGACGCGTTCGCGTCAGCAACGCTGGCGCGTCGGGTGCTTTTTTTTTTTAAATTATAGCTTGAGGTGTTCAGTTCCTGGAAGAACATAGATGCATGATCAGAAAATTAGTAAGAACTCAAAAAAATAAAAAAAAATAACTAAGAAAACTACTACTACGAAAAATAGCTAAGGATACGAATTTATCGGGTTGCCTCCCGACAAGCGCTTCTTTATCGTCACTAGCTTGACGGTCAGCTCCTCTAAGGAGGAGGATTATAGGGGCTCAGCTCTTCACCCCTTACTTTGAACTTCTTTCCTGTGTCTCCATAACGTAGCTCAATATGCTCCAGAGAGAGGATTTTGATTACTGTATAAACCCATGCTGGATTGCTGGTCAACACCACCTTCATTCCTGGGGAGAAACCTTCAGTGGGGATCTTTTTGTTTCTCCATCCTCTGGGTATTTTTTTCTTTTTGGGGACCTCCTCCTTGGTGGATGATGCAGTTTCAACACCAAACTTAGGTTTGATGTCAGGCGAAATTTTATCGGTTGTCACCATAGGATGTTTGAGTTGCAAATTCTGCTGTGCATCATCAGGGGGTTCTTGAAGGTTTGGATCAATAAGCTCAGCCTGCATGCACCTCTCTTCTTCACCTGTTGAATGTACTAAAACCTCAGCAAAAGGAATATTGATTTGTAACTTTCTGAAGATTTCCAAGAACTTTGAGAACTGTTTGTCCTTGGTCTCCTTTTGAAGTCTCTGAGGATATGGCATTTTAGGCTTGTATTCAGGAGCCTTTGGCAAAGTAGGATAAGTGTCAAGAGAGTCTGGGAATGGGTTGTCCACACGCTTTGGAGGGGCGTGTTCTACTTCTTCCTTCTTCTCCTCTGGAGCTTCCTTTTCAACTAGCTCTTCATTGGCCTTGGTCTCAGAGCCAGCTACTTTACCACTTCTTAATTGAATACCCTTGCAATCTTCTCCTGGGTTCACCACTGTATCACCTTGAACTGTACTTGCAGACCTCTCAAGTATTTGCTTGCTCAGTTAGCCCACTAGCACCTCTATGTTTCTAATGGAGGCCTTGGTTTCCTGCATAAATTGTGCTTCCGCACTTGCCACTTGTTCACTTATTATGGTGATAGCCTTGCATTCCTCTTTTGGATTTGGAATTGTGTTATCAGGAAGGCTATTAGTGGTCCTTTGATCAATTTCATTGACCTTTGTGGCTAATTGACCCATTTGAATTTCCAGGTTCTTGATGGATGCTCTGGTTTCCTGTCTAAAACCTGTCAATATTGCTTCCAAATCATTGTTCTGCTGGAAACCGCCCTGAGAACTATTGTTGACGTTCTGAGGTCTCTGAGGTTGGTCCCTCCATCCAAAATTTGGGTGATTCCT
>NC_029790.2:130040946-130044950 GCF_000816755.2 Arachis ipaensis
TTGCAGAAAATCAGAAATAAATTGATTTGGATCTTCATGAGGAAGTCTATGATACTGGCAGTTTTGTTGCACCAGGGTGACCAATTGTGGCTTCAACTCAAAGTTGTTTGCAGTTATAGGAGTCACCACAATACTTTTTCCATAAAGATCCGCAGTAAGGGCAGAATAAGAGCCAAGCACTCTTCTTTGCTGATCATCCCCATTCGGATTTACCACATTGGCATTAGCATTATTATTTACCATAGTGGATTCTGCAATCTTGCAAAGTCTTGCTTGTTGTAAACGTCGCCTGAAAGTTCTTTCAGGTTTAGGATCAAAGTCTAAGAGATGTTCTTTGTCTCTATTCCTGGGCATACACAAGCAGAAAACAAGAAAAAATGGGACTCTCTACGTCAGAGTGCAGAGAAGTCCCTGTGAGGTAACCTGTGTAAATATATTATTTTTTTAATTATTTTTTTTTATTTTTTTTTCAAATAATAAAAATAAAATAAAAAAAGGATTACGGTATAAAGGGGAGGGGATAAACGAAAAAGAAAAAAAAAAGAAACGTAAAGGGAAAAGAAAAAAAAATTAAAGCAAAGGAAAAAAAAAAGTAACGTAAAAAAAATGCAAAATAAAAATTAATAAAAAATAAATAAATAAATGATCTAATCTAAGCAATCAAACAACGAATACTTGTTAATCACTATCAATCTCCGGCAACGGCGCCAAAAATTTGGTGCCGTATTTTTATAACCACACTTACTAACCGGCAAGTGCACCGGGTCGTACCAAGTAATACCTTACGTGAGTAAGGGTCGATCCCACGAGAATTGATGGATTAAGCAACAATAGCGTTTGATAGGATTAGTTAGACAGGCAGAAAATAGTGTTGAGATGCAATCGTGCAGAAAATAAAATAGTAAAATAAATAAGTTGGGAATAAAATATGGAGAAGGCAGTTAAGGTTTCAGAGTTATCTATTTTTCCTGATTAATTTTTCTTACTAACTATTTTAATCATGTAGGATTTAATTTATGGAAAACTATATGTGACTAGACCCTAATTCCTTAGACCTTCCTAGTCTCCTCTAAAATTCATTAACTGCCAATTCCTTGGTCAATTAATTCCAATTAGAGGGTGATAATCAATTCCTAGTTTATCTGCCACAAAAACTCTAATTATCCAAGAGGTAAAAGGATTATATGTCACGTATTCTATTAAATTCAGATAATTAAAATTTAGAAGAAATAGTTTTCAAGCTGTTGTTCAGGTAAAGAGCTTTTCCAAGTTTTACAAGAATTCAAATAGAAAGAGGGTCATACTTCCGTTCCACCCAAATTCATAAAATAAAGAGCGAAAACAATTCTTAAATTATAAATCCATACATAAATTAAAATAGTAAAAGCAATAAAATTAATACATAGAAATAGACAGAGCTCCTAACCTTAACAGTGGAGGTTTAGTTGCTCATGGAAAAGAGAAAATAAGGATTCAGGTCCAAATGTACCGAGTTCCAATCTGATGGCATCAGATCCCTTTTTATAACTAGTCCTAATAAATTTAAAATCTAATAATTAAAATTAAACTTAAAATAATATCTTTTCCTAATTTAAGATTTGAATTTAAATTTGAATTAATTAACAGATCTTCAGTTGATGGGTGGGGACCACTTGTTCTGTCCATTCTGCAACTTCTAATCTGTGTTTTCGGGACTGAAAATTGAGTTAAAACAGCCCAGAAATCGCCCCCAGCATTTTTCTGCATTTTCTGCACGTGGCGCATGTGACGCGTCTGCGTCGTCCACGCGTTCGCGTCATTTGTGCAGATTCCAGTCCACGCGATCGCGTCATTGCGATTTCCTCCATTCCGCGCGGTCGCGTGAGCCATGCGTCCGCGTCGGTATTCGCTGGTCATCTCCTTGGCTTATTCTCTTTCTCTGCAGAAACTTCATCAAATCCATCCGAATGCTACCTAAATTAAATAAAATTGCACAAAACTCAAAATAGCATCCATAGTAGCTAAAATATAATTAATTCTTAATTAAATTCAACAATTTAGATGCAAATTCACTAGGAAAAGATAGACAAGATGCTCACGCATCACCTGGCAGTTTTGTCAAATGAAGTTGTTGCTAAACGAGGCATGCTTGGATTAAAATGAACATCGGTGCTCATAGACGAATGCTCTTCAAGAACAGCCTTCTGCTTCAAGGTATCCGTGTGTCATAAAACAGCCTGCGCAGAAAAATAATTGGGAGGAAAGCGGGTGGCGAGCGAATTGGATGCGACCATCGACGTAGGAGGTGCGCATTGGAGGGTGAGCAGCAGGGGCCTGGACGGCGCTGATGGAGGTGCGGGGTCACTTGCTGCCGCTGCGGTGGGATGATCAAGAGAGGTCTTAAGGATTGGGTAGGGAGGGTTGCCGTCAGAAAGGGATTGGGGAAAATTGAATTAGGGATTAGATGATTATAATTAAAATAAAACTGAATGGGGTTTTTTGAAATTAGGGTAAAAAGTGAGTTAGTTTTTATTTTTTATTGATATTGGGCTTAATAAATAACCCATTGTACACATTGTATAATGGTACACGAATTGTGAATCACACTTTTCACAACTCGTACCACTAACCAGCAAGTGCACTGGGTCGTCCAAGTAATACCTTACGTGAGTAAGGGTCGAATCCCACGGAGATTGTTGGTTTGAAGCAATCTATGGTTATCTTGTAAATCTTAGTCAGGAAGTCAATTATGTTTATCAATTGAATTGTGAGTAACCAGTAGAGCATAAATTATGTGGCCCTAAGCACTTTGTTTTCCAGTATTACTACCGGATACATAAATGCCACAGACACATAACTGGGTGAACCTTTTTCAGATTGTGACTCAGCTTTGCTAAAGTCCCCAATTAGAGGTGTCCAGGGTTCTTAAGCACACTCTTCTTTTTGCTTTGGACCTTGACTTTAACCGCTCAGTCTCAAGTTTTCACTTGACACCTGCACGCCACAAGCACATGGTTAGGGACAGCTTGGTTTAGCCGCTTAGACCAGGATTTCAGTCCTTTAGGCCCTCCTATCCACTGATGCTCAAAGCCTTGGGATCCTTTTGAATTGCCCTTGCCTTTTGGTTTTAAGGGTTATTGGCTTTTTCTGCTTGCTTTTGCTTTTTTTTTTTTCTGCAAGCTTTGTTCTTTGCTGCTTTTTCTTGCTTCAAGAATCATTTTTATGATTTTTCAGATTATCAATAACATATCTCATGGTCATTATTCTTTCAAGAGCCAACATATTTAACAGTCTTAAACAACAAATTCAAAAGACATATGCACTGTTCAAGCATTCATTCAGAAGACAGAAAGCATTGCCACCACATTTAACAAATTAGAATTTTTCTTATTAAAAACTCGAAATTTTATTACCTCTTATTCAAAAGATCTACTATTTTATTCATGTTTAATGATGATGAGAAAAATAAACTATAGCCTTGATTCCAAAGTGGTTTTGGAACGCTCTCTTTCTTGCCTCTAGGAGTGTATTGTTTTCCTTTGGGAGCCATGATCTTAGTGATCTCGGATAAACACACCAAACTTAGAGGTTTGCTTGTCCTCAAGCAAAAGAAAAGAAAGGAGAGGGATAGAAGGAGATCGAGGTGCACTTGTTGATGGAGGAGGGGGGAGGCCGAACCCAATTTAAAGGGGTGGGGGGGGGATTTTCGAAAAATTTGAAGAGATAAGATAAAAAGATTGAGTTGAAAAAGATAAGATATAAGATATCGTTTGATTTTGAAAAGATAGGATAGATTTTTGAAAAAGATAAATCTGGGTTTTTTGAAAAAGATAATATGAAAAAGATATTGAAAAGATTTTAGGGTGAAAAAGATAAGATAGAAGATATAGTTTGATTTTGAAAAGATAGGATAGATTTTTTTTTTTTGAAAAAAGATAAATCTGGGTTTTTTGAAAAAGATAATATGAAAAAGATATTGAAAAGATTTTAGGGTGAAAAAGATAGATTTGTTTTTGGAAAAGATT
>NC_029790.2:130051486-130056020 GCF_000816755.2 Arachis ipaensis
CTGTTCCTGGCGCCTGAACGCCAGAAATGTGCCCATTTTGGGCGTTCAACGCTGGATTATGCCCCCCTTTGGGCGTTCAACGCCAGATTCTTGCCCATTTCTGGCGTTGAACGCCAATCCTGCCTTGTTTCTGGCGCTGAATGCCAGTTTTGGGCATGGTCTGGGCGTTCAGCGCCAGCCTTCCACCCGTTTTCTGGCGTTTTAGTGCCAGAATTATTTTTCCCTGGGCTCTTACTGTCCTCAGGGGAATCTTTGGTGGGTCGCTCATTTCTTGAAATTTTGATGCCTTGAGGTGGGGTATTTAATGTTTTCCCACTTCTTAATTGAACTGCTTGGCATTCTTCTGCTATTTGCTTTGATAGCTGCTGCTTTGTTTGCTTAAACTGTTCTTCCATATGTATATTAGCTATCCTTGTCTCCTGTAACCTGTCTTTGAATTCAGCTAGCTGCTTTGTTAGAAAATCTAATTGCTGATTGAATTCAGCAGCTTGTTTTACAGTACTGAATTCAGCAGTTACTGTTTTAACCTCTTCATTCATGGAAGGGTTGCTGCTTAGATACAGATGCTGATTCCTGGCAATTGTATCAATGAGCTCTTGAGCTTCTTCAATTGTCTTTCTCATATGGATAGATCCACCGGCTGAGTAATCTAAAGACATCTGAACTCCTTCTGCAAGCCCATAGTAGAAGATGTCTAACTGAACCCACTCTGAAAACATTTCAGAGGGGCATTTTCGTAGCATCTCTCTGTATCTCTCCCAGGCATCATAAAGAGATTCATTATCTACACAACTCATAGTAAAGTCCAGAAATATGAATTTTTCCTAAAAACTACTAGAAATAGACTAAAAACTAACTAAAACATACTCTAAACTATATGAAATTATCCCCAAAAAGCGTATAAAATATCCGCTCATCATATAAATATCTCATTGGCTCCCAAGCGGGATTCAATTATTATTGTTAGTTTTTTTCAAACTCAACAGATGAAACTATAATACCCACACTTAATTGGCCCCAAGATCACTCACTTTCTTAAGTAACACTATCATATTTTCAATCTCTCAAACTCACCAACACTCATATGAAATAATAGAACAAAGAATGACTTCACATAATCATATCTTTTTTCATTTCATGGAACACGCAAAATACTTAAGGCATATGTGCCTTTATATAGGCAAAGTTTCATACTAAAATTTCATGATTCTACTAGCTTCTTAATACACATACTTATCCAACTTTGCTTCTTACTTTGACTATTCAAATAAATAAATTCTTGTAATTTCTAACACATCTTGAAAATTCTTTATTAAGCTTAGTCATCAATCTTGAAGCTTCCAATGCACTTCATGATTCTTCTAGTATGGATGTGATGAGTGCAACTTCCATTCAATTCCAATTCAATTTGATTTTGAACTTCTTTAATGTTCTAGTATATTGTAGTTGTACTACTTTCTTGAATATTCTTGATTTAATTTTGTAACATTGCCTCCCTTAAATCAAGCTTGTAGAGTTTATCATTCCAAGCATCTTTTTCAATTTGTAAAATAACTCGGTCTTCAATAGCTTTGTAAATATATCAGCAACTTGTTCTTCAGTTGGACAATACTCGATCACAACTTCTTCTGGCTTTTGTTTGTATCCCTTAGCAACTAATCTTGCTTTGAAACGATCAACTTCACCACTGGATTTGTACTTAGTCTTGTAAACCCACTTTACTCCAATCGGCTTCTTATCTGCTGGTAAATCTGTCAGCTCCTATGTGTCATTCTTCTCAATGGTATGAATCTCCTCATCCATTGCTTTCTTCCAATTGTTGTCTCTAGAGGCTTCTTCAAAATTTAACAGCTCACAATATGAAAATAGAGCAAAATTTATGATTTCTTCATCGGATGGATCGTTGTCATTGCCAACATCATAATCTGCTAATCTAGCAGGCAGTCTCCGCTCTCTTTGCGGTCTTCTAGATGATTCTTGTTGTTCAGTTGTGTCAGGTTGCCTTTCTTCTACTTCATCACATGTATTTGGAATGATAGTTAGCTGCTTTTCTATCTTTTTGTTCCAGTCCCACATGTCTTTCTCGTCGAACGTCACGTCTCTGCTGATTATCACTTTCTTTGTTTCTGGATTGTATAGCTTGTATGCTTTTGAGTCTGTGCTATAGCCGATAAAGATACACTTTTCGTCTTTGTCATCTAACTTCTTCCTTAATTGATCTGGTACATGGGCATAAGCGATACACCCAAAGACTCTGAAATGATGGATGGAAGGCCGCTTTCCACTCCAAGCTTCCTCTGGAGTTTTATCACGAACACTTTTTGTTGGACACCTGTTTAAAATATGAACTGCTGTTGCAACTGCTTCTGCCCAAAACTCTTTAGGCATTTGTTTTGGCTTGAGCATGCATCTGACCATATCCATGATGGTTCTGTTCTTACTTTCAGCAACTCCATTTTGTTGAGGAGTATATCTAGTTGTTAGTTGGTGTTGAATTCCGTGTTGCTTAAAGTATTCTGAACATGCAAGATATTTTGTTCCTCTGTCTGTTCTGAGAATTTTAATTTTATAGCCACTTTGTTTTTCGACAAACGCCTTGAATGTCTTGAAGACATCACATGCTTCCGATTTCTGCTTCAAAAAGTATACCCATGTATATCTACTAAAATCATCAATAAAAGTGATAAAATACCTGCTACCACCGTTACTTGGAACTTCTACAGAACAGAGATCTGAATGCACAATTTCAAGTAATCTTCTGGCTCTCCAAGACTTTCCTGTAGGGAATGGATCTCTGTGCTTCTTTCCCAGTTGACAAATCTCACAAACACAATTGGGAATATGAATCCGTGGTAGACCAGAAACAAGTCCTTTTCTTGACAGGTAGTTTAGGCCAGAAAAATAAAAGTGCCCAAACCGCATATGCCATAACCAGTTATCATCAAGTATCACAGAACTCATGCAAGAGGGATTAACATGTTGAATTTTTAACGGAAACATTCTATTTAAAGTCATCTTTGCTTTATCTATGAACCTTCTGTTGTTGTCAAACACAGTACAATATCCACGATAAGTTATCATCTTATATCCCTTCTCAGATAATTGTCCCATACTCAGTAAATTGTAATCAAGTTCATGAGCATAGAAAACATCAGAAAAATAACTCAGAGAACCATCTTTCAATCTAATTGGTATGTGCCCTTTTCCTTCAATAGGGATCTTTGTACTATTACCAAACTTCAATAATAGTTTAACTGAATCATCTAATGAAGAAAATAACTCCTTTCTACCAGACATATGATTACTGCAAGCATTATCCAAGTACTATATATTTTCATCTTCAGTACATGAATTACTTGTAAAAAATAAAGTCTGAGTACCCGGATTATTATCAGTATTTTGATGCTGATTTTCTGCAACGTGTGCTTGATTGTTATTCACCATTTTGAATCTGCAATCTGCTGCTTTGTGTCCATACTTTCCACAATGAAAACAGTTGAAATTAGTTCTTTCCTGATAAAAATTACCTCGACCTCTTCCTCGGTTGACAGGCCTAAAATTCGTTCCACCTCTTCCTTGATTAGGTGGTGTAAAGTTATTGTAACTTCCTTGGTTGTAATTGCCACGACCTCTACCTCTGAAACTTCCTCTGCCTCTACTTTGAAAATCAAAACCACGACCTCGTCCTTCTTGTGTACGGCTTGATTCTGCAACGTTGTTGAAATTCACTCGGCTTTTCAGGGCTTCCTCGGTTGATTTTTCTGACTTCTCCAGTATTCTACTGATGTGGCTTTCCATGGTTCCTTGCAATTCTGCAATCGTCATAGTATCCATATCGTTGGACTCTAGTATCGTAGTCACCACATGGTCATACTTCATCGGCATGGTGCGAAGAATTTTCTCCACCACTTTGCTATCGGGCACATCTTCTCCATAGACTCTCATCTTATTGACAAGGCCTGTAACACGAGTAAAATATTGCTCAACGGTTTCTGAGCTATTGATGAGCGGATAATTTATACGCTTTTTGACATTGTTTTTAGTATGTTTTTAGTAGGATCTAGTTACTTTTAGGGATGTTTTCATTAGTTTTTATGTTAAATTCACATTAGTTTTATTATGTTTTCATAGGTTTTAGTGTAAAACTCACATTTCACATTTCTACTATGAGTTTGTGTGTTTTTCTGTGATTTCAGGTATTTTCTGGCTGAAATTGAGGGACTTGAGCTGAAATCAGATTCAAGATTCAGAAAAGGACTGCTGATGCTGTTGGATTCTGACCTCCCTGCACTCAAAGTGGATTTTCTGGAGCTACAGAACTCGAAATGGCGCGCTTCCAATTGCGTTGGAAAGTAGACATCCAGGGCTTTCCAGAAATATATAATAGTCCATACTTTGGCCAAGAATAGACGACGTAAACTGGAGTTCAACACCAGTTTTCTGCCCAAATCTAGCGTCCAGCGCCAGAAAAGGAGCCAAAACCAGAGCTGAACGCCCAAACTGGCACAAAAGCTGGCGTTCAACTCCAAGAAAA
>NC_029790.2:130058296-130059530 GCF_000816755.2 Arachis ipaensis
GTGGGATTCGACCCTTACTCACGTAAGGTATTACTTGGACGACCTAGTGCACTTGCTGGTTAGTTGTATCGAAGTTGTGACAATTATAAATTAAGATCAGAGCACCAAGCTTTGGAGCCATTACCAGGATTTGTTTGAGCTTGGAGATCACAATTTCGTGCACCAAGTTTTTGGCGCCGTTGCCGGGGATTGTTCGAGTTTGGACAACTAACGGCTCATCTTGTTGCTCAGATTAGGTAATTTTCTTTTTGTTTTCTTTTCAAAAATTTTTCAAAAATATTTTCAAAAAAAAAAATATTTATCTGTTTTCGAAAAAAATAAAAATGTTTTCAAAAATTTATTCAAAATTTTTAAGAATGAATTCTAGTGTCTCATGAAGCATGTGAAGCCTGGCTGGCTGTAAAGCCATGTCTAAATTCATTTGGACTGAGGCTTGCAATTTGTTATCAAGAGCAAATTAGTTGTTGCTCATCCACCTGCTGCTGATCCATAATCACCTGCTGAAGCTTGGCTGGCCATTGGCCATGTCTAGTGTTTTGGACTGGAGCTTTCTTTGAAAGCTTGGCTGGCTAGTGAGCCATGTCTAATTCCTGGACTGAAGCTTTAGACTAACATGGCAAGATTCCTGGAATTCATATTAAAAATTTTGGAATCCTTATTTTTCCTTTTAATTTTCGAAAAATATAAAATAAAAATCCAAAAAAATTAGAAAATCATAAAAATCAAAAATATTTTCTGTTTCTTGTTTGAGTCTTGAGTCACATTATAAGTTTGGTGTCAACTGCATGTGCATCTTGCATTTTTCGAAAATTTCATGCATTCATAGTGTTCTTCATGATCTTCAAGTTGTTCTTGGTAAGTCTTCTTGTATGATCTTGATGATTTTTTGTTTTGTGTCTTATCATGTTTATCATATGCATTCTTGAATTCTTAGTGCCTAAGCATTAAAGAATTCTAAGTTTGATGTCTTGCATGTTTTCTTTGCATTAAAAATTTTTCAAAAATATGTTCTTGATGTTCATCATGACATTCAAAGTGTTCTTGGTGTTCATCTTGACATTCATAGCATTCTTGCATGCATTCATTGTTTTGATCTAAAAATTTCATGCATTGCATAATTTTCATGTTTTTATAAAAAGTCAAAAATCAAAAAAAATATCTTTCCCTGTTTCTCTCATCAAATTCGAAAATTTGAATTGACTTTTTCAAAAATTTTTAAAATCAAATTGTTTCT
>NC_029790.2:130060284-130061615 GCF_000816755.2 Arachis ipaensis
AAATCAAAAACAGCAAAAGAAAAATCACACCCTGGAGGAGCATCTGCCTGGCGTTCAAACGCCAGAACAGAGCATGGTTCTGGCGCTGAACGCCCAAAATGGGCAGCTTCTGGGCGCTGAACGCCAGAACAGGCATGGTTCTGGCGTTCAACGCCAGAAATGGCACACAATTGGGCGTTGAACGCCCAAAATGGCCACCAACCTGGCGCTGAACGCCCAGAGTTGGGTACAAAGGCATTTTTACATGCCTAATGGGTGCAGGGATGTAAATGCCTTGACACCTCAGGATCTGTGGACCCCACAGGATCCACTAAGGATCTGTGGACCCCACAGGATCATCTCAGGATCTGTGGACCCCACAGGATCCCCACCTACCTCCACTCACTTCTTCTCACCACTCTCTTTCACACAACCCCACAAACACTCTTCCCTAAAAACCCCTCACCAATCACCTCAATCTCTCTTCCCCACTAAACCTTCACCACTCACATCCATCCACTCTTCCCCATAAACCTACCTCATAAACTCCACCTACCTTCAAAATTCAAAACCAATTTCCCACCCAAAACCACCCTTTTAGCCGAAACTTAACCTCCCTTCCCTATATAAAGACCCCCATTCTTCATCAAATTCACACAACACACCCCTCTACACTCCTCTTAGCCGAAACCTCATCTCCCTCTCCCTCTCTATATTTCTTCTTCTTCTTCTTCTATTTCTCTTGTTTATTGCTTGAGGGCGAGCAATATTCTAAGTTTGGTGTGGTAAAAGCATAGCTTTTTTATTTTTTCCATAACCATTGATGGCACCTAAGGCCAGAGAAACCTCTAGAAAGAAGAAAGAGAGGAAAGAAGCTTCCATCAAGGGTCTATAGCTCAGTGGTAGAACATTTGACTGCAAATCAAGAGATCCCTGAGATACCTCAGGGGATACATTTTCTTCCACACAATTATTGGAAGCAACTAAGGGTGGAACATCAAGAGCACTCCATCATCCTTCATGAAATCAGAGAAGATCTAAAAGCAATGAAGGAGGAGCAGCTAAGGCAAGGAAGAGACATAGAAGAGCTCAAGGACATCACTAAGGTGGACTCATTCCTTGTTCTTACTTTCTCTGTTTTTCGTTTTCTATGTTATGTGCTTATCTATGTTTGTGTCTTCATTACATGATCATTAGTAGTAGTAACTATGTCTTAAAGTTATAAATGTCCTATGAATCCATCACCTCTCTTAAAAAAAAACTGTTTTAATTCAAAAGAACAAGAAGTACATGAGTTTAGAATTTATCCTTGAAATTAGCTTAATTATATTGATGTGGTGACAATGCTTCTT
>NC_029790.2:130063108-130064930 GCF_000816755.2 Arachis ipaensis
GAGTAGGATTCAATGATTGAATGACTGTGACGAGCTCCTAACTCGCGATTGCAGGGCGTTAGTGACAGACGCAAAAGGATAGTAAATCCTATTCCAGCATGATCGAGAACCGACAGATGAATAGCCGTGCTGTGACAGGGTGCGTGAGCATATTATTCACTGAGAGGATAAGATGAAGCCATTGGTAAGGGTGATGCCTCCAGACGATTAGCCGTGTCGTGACAGGGCATTGGATCATTTTCCCGTGAGATGACCGAAAGTAGCCATTGACAGTGGTGATGTATCACATAAAGCCAGCCATGGAAAGGAGTAAGACTGATTGGATGAAGATAGCAGGAAAACAGAGGTTCAGAGGAACGAAAAGCATCTCCATTCGCTTATCTGAAATTCCTACCAATGATTTACATAAGTACCTCTATCCCTATTCTTTTATTTATTATTCGAAAACTCCATAATTATTTTATATCCGCCTGACTGAGATTTACAAGGTGACCATAGCTTGCTTCATACCAACAATCTCCGTGGGATTCGACCCTTACTCACGTAAGGTATTACTTGGACGACCCAGTGCACTTGCTGGTTAGTTGTATCGAAGTTGTGACAATTATAAATTAAGATCAGAGCACCAAGCTTTGGAGCCATTACCAGGATTTGTTTGAGCCTGGAGATCACAATTTCGTGCACCAGCTATACATCTCATACCTTTCATATTCTCTTCTTAAAGATTGTAGCTTTGCTTTCTGAGCTTTATCTACGCCTTTGTATGATAGCTTCAACGTGTTCCATGCTTCTTTTGCACTTTTGGCATTTGCTATTTTGCCAAATACCGTATAATCTACTCCTTGATGAATTTGAGATAGCGCCAATTGATCTTTCCTTTGTTGGACAGCATCTGCTCCTTCTTGCAAACCCGGTTCAATGAAATTCCACATGTTCTGGGCCTTCAAATGGGTAGACATCAAAGTCTCCCAATAACTATAATCAAGTTTCCCATCTAACTTGGGACCGGACCATACAATATTGAAAGTGTTTGCCATACTGACTCTATGAATAAACAACTATGTAAGAACTCTCCCACACCTCACAAACTCTAATCTCAAACCCCAGGCGCTGGATTAACCAGCTCTGATACCAAATGAAAGTATAATACCCACACTTAATTGGCCCCAAGATCACTCACTTTCTTAAGTAACACTATCATATTTTCAATCTCTCAAACTCACCAACACTCATATGAAATAATAGAACAAAGAAGGACTTCACATAATCATATCTTTTTTCATTTCATGGAACACGCAAAATACATAAGGCATATGTGCCTTTATATAGGCAAAGTTTCATACTAAAAGTTCATGATTCTACTAACTTCTTAATACACATACTTATCCAACTTTGCTTCTTACTTTGACTATTCAAATAAGTAACTTCTTGTAATTTCTAACACATCTTGAAAATTCTTTATTAAGCTTAGTCATCAATCTTGAAGCTTCCAATGCACTTCATGATTTTTCTAGTATGGAGGTGATGAGTACAACTTCCATTCAATTCCAATTCAATTTGATTTTGAACTTCTTCAATGTTCTAGTATATTGTAGTTGTACTACTTTCTTGAATATTCTTAATTTAATTTTCTAACAACAACAGACCCTTCTATTTATGAATTGTCATTGGACTATCTTAATGTCGATTTCAACAAGATCAGTTATAACGCCACAGGTTTTGGCCAATTAGTCTGTTGTGAAAAGAGAGAAAGCTCTAGGAAGAAAGCTTGTTCAACGCATTATAGCAACAGTTAATTATTTCAATTTAAATACCGGTATTA
>NC_029790.2:130065018-130072374 GCF_000816755.2 Arachis ipaensis
CACATATAATATTTAAAATATGCTAAATTTACATTAGAAATTTCATAAATTAATTATACTTATTCAATTAGTTAAATAACCATGATTATTAAGTAACTGTAGTGGTATTATCTTGTGTTAAGTTCTCTGCACTGTCTTACTGTCTTGCAGTCTAGGATGTTTTGGATGTCTTATTGATAGCTTTGTTTTGTTATGATTGGACTATCTCTTGTTTTAGATGTCTTATTAAGTTTTAAGTTTCTGCTTCCGAATTTATATTTTCCTTAAGAAACATATATTTGTGTTTTTCATTTGTGTAGGAAGAATTTTGGAAATTTCACTTTGTTAAATGGGATTTGAATTTCCCTTTTTTCTTACTATCAAAATATCTTACTAAATTTGTCAAGGATTTTAACAAAAAGAATTTTAATTACCTTAAAAATGGCACTGCCTTATAAAATTTCTTCATCCAAACACACTCTAAATATATAAGTTTCTTAATTTTGTGAAATTAATAATTATTTTATCTTAACTTAATTTAATAAAGCTTTTATTTTTCAAAAGTAGTTTATAAAAGCTAATTTTTAAAGATGTTTTTTTAAAAGTGGTAGCATTTATGTTTGGTAAATCAAATTAAAAATAACTTTCAATAAACACAAGCAATAACAATTACGTTTGGTAAAATAGCTTTTAAAATTTAAAAATACTATAATAGACATAAATGTAAGCATTATATTTGAAAATTAGTTAACATATGAGGTTATATTAGATTTTTAAATTTTGAAAAGCACAAGCCAATTTTGAAAAGCTTTATTTTAAGTGGTTTCAAAAGTACTCCGATCTTTTAAAAGCTGTAAATACAAGCATATGATCTTTTTGATTAACCAAACACAAAATAAAGAGCTTGAGCTTTTAAAAAGTACAAGCACCTTTTCAAAAAGTTTTACCAAACCAAACCAAACCTAACACAAGCATGAGAGCACTTGTGGGTTGTGGCAATGCAATAATAGTTTGTGCATTCGAACTCGATTATGCTACTAATAGATTTAAATTAGAATTCCGCTTGGGAGCCAATGAGATATCTATACAATGTGTACAATGGGCTATTTATTAAGCCCAATATCAATAAAAAATAAAAACTAACTCACCTTTTACCCTAATTTCAAAAACCCCCATTCAGTTTTATTTTAATTATAATCATCTAATCCCTAATTCAATTTTTCCCCAATCCCTTTCTGACGGCAACCCTCCCTACCCAATCCTTAAGACCTCTCTTGACCATCCCACCACAGCGGCGGCGAGTGACCCCACACCTCCATCAGTGTCGTTCAGACCCCTGCTGCTCACCCTCCAGCGTGTGCCTCCTACGTCGCCGGTCGCAGCCAGTTCGCTCGCCACCCGCTTTCCTCCCAATTATTTAACACTTTCCTCCCAATTATTTTTCTGCGCAGGCTGTTTTATGGCACACGGATACCTTGAAGCAGAAGGCTGTTCTTGAAGAGCATTCGTCTATGAGCACCGATGTTTGTTTTAATCCAAGCATGCCTCGTTTAGCAACAACTTCATTTGATAAAACTGCCAGGGTTTGGGACATTGATAATGTTAGTTGATTCTTTCTCTTTTGACTCTAATGATATGCCATTTTGTGCGAAATTATTTCTATGGATTCTGAAGGGTTTAATTATTTTCTGTGCTGAAAAATGTTGCACATCAAAATGTTGTTGAAAGTTGTTTCTGAAGATTAAAAAAGGGGTTTGAAGTTTTTTATCACAAAGATAAATTGCTAACTAAATAATATAAGAAATAGACAAATAAAATATAGTTTTATTCAAAAACAAACTAAAAGTTGATCTGACCATTGGAATAAGTCAATTAACAGTAGGCCATCTTTTCTATAATTTGTTTAATATACGCTATTTTTTGCAAAATAGCTGCAGTTTTCTTTGATTTTTATGTCAAGCTTTTGCCAAAAATAAGCGGCATATCATGGAGGGAAGAGACTTTTACCAAAAATAAGCGGCATAACATAGAAGTGGTATTCTGCATTTTTTTTAGCATGCATCCAACTATGATTTAGCTTCTTTTTAATTACTATCAACATATCATGCATATAATAACAAAAGAAGACCTTATGTAGTAGCATATATGCTGTCTGATTGTGCTGTTGGTGGTAGCATTGGATTTTAATTAAAAATGTAATAATTGAATAAAAGTTATTAATTTGTTAGATGTTTATTATCAACTAAAGTGGATGTTTATTTTACTTATAATATTGATCTTTTGCTTCATTTGCTGAATTCTGCATGTAAATTCTCCACTAGTTTCTTTTGTTAAGTGGTTTTGGAATAATGGAGAAAAATTGGATTAGACTTAGTTTATGTTTTTTTGAATTGAAGTTGGGTTTGAGTTAGTCAATGTAAACATGGTGCACGGATGAAATTTTAGTTAATTTGTTAGATGTTTATTATCAACTAAAGCGGATGTTCATTTACTATGTATGCATATGTTCATTTTATTTTGTGTTGGAATTGAGTTTCACTCTATTTTATTGTTTATAGTGAAAGCAATTATTTAGTTAATCATTTAGTTATGCTTTTTTGAGGTTAAGACTTTTTTTTCATAAATTGTTGATTATCTTCTAAAGCTTGGAGTTAATGAGTTCTTGTTACACACTAGTAATTGATATGCCTGAACATTGAGCTGTGTTCCTACTTTTTAGTGCACATCGACTATCGCACGAGTTACAAAATTGAAGAGCAAAGAAGAGAAAGAAGGATCACAGGTATAATCTCTAGCAGCCAAAATGTTGGAGAAAGATTACAAGTAGAGAGCTCCTGACAAGCTTCCTTAACTTAGCCTTGAAGAGCTTAACACTATCATCATGATGCAGCATTTCTTGAAGATTCTTCTTATATTAACATACTTTTAAATATTGATGACTAACTATTAGCTTTCTAGTATTTCTCTAAACTATAAATTATATATCTCGTGTAAATGTTATGTAATAAAAAATTCTTTTAATTTCAAATTAAGACTCTATTTGTTTTTCAAGTTAATATCAATGTTTACATGAATCGTATTTTAATCTATAATTTGCAAACCAAAAAACAAAAGAAACACGTAGAGCATGCAGATGCAAAACCAAAAAATTAAGTAAAGGACAAACGGTATACCCAAAATAAACATCCACTCTAAAAAGAAAGGAACAATTCACATACATAGTAAAATGAACATCCACATTAGTTGATAAAAAACAACTAAGAAATTGACAAAAAATACCAGTCGTGCATCATGTTTAAATGGCATCACTAGAGCCCAGCTTGAATTCAATCAAATTAAACTAAATCTAATTCAACCGGCATAATAAAAAAAACTTTCAGGGCATGTGCAATTGAAATCAAGTAAAAGACAAATAATATACCCAAAATAACCATCTACTTTAGAATGGAAAGAACCATCTGCAATTATAGTAAAATGAACATCTGATTTAGTTTAAATAGCTAAAGAAAAATACAATTTAGTATTTGTTTTACAAATCTAAATGTCACATAACCTTGTTATAACTTAATCACTTATATCTAACTGCAACAACTCCAAGCATATTTGAATTCATTGAATGGTACACTAAATCCAATTCTACAATATGACTAAGTTCCGTCTCATTAGTTTCTAGCTCAGTCACGTCCGTCACTTCCACGACCTGCAATCGAACACAAACAAAAAAAAAACAACCAAAGAAATTAAGTGACATATGGTACTATGACATAGATATCAGCAATGCAAACCACCAAGAAAATGACTAACTTAAACAGTATTAAGCGTGTTAGTAAAATTTCAATTTATAATAGGCACAATGCTCACAATATTTTTTAACAAATTCTTCTTATCAGGCAAAATTATATTAAATTCAATCCAAATCAAATAAACATCCAAATTAGAATGAAAATAACTATCGACCTACCTAGTAAAATAAACATCCAGCCTATATTAACTACTTTACACTGAAAGTGCATCAAAATTAAATTCTAGAACATATATCTATACTCTCCTTCATGAAAAAGAACCATTGGAGCTCCAAGCCACAGAAACAAAAACAGAAAATGGATATATACAAAACACTATTCTCTCTAGGATATACATTCTTTGCGGCCTGTAACTTACATTTTTTGTATTTTTATTTATTTATGTCAATTTAGTTAGACCATAATATAAGATCTTATCTATGAGTTAAGACTTATTTAGAGACTATAACTTAAAGAAACCATCATAAAATAGAATTCTAAATAGAGGAAACTAGAAAAGAAGCATTTGTACCACTTTTCCAAGAGTGAAATCAAGGGCTGCACCAGCAACACCAGCACCTACAATGATGATATCATCACATCCTTCTGAGACTTTTGGTGGAGTTCATGTACCATTTTCTGATGTCTTTATACTTTGTGCATGTGTTGTTGCACTTGGAACACTCAATTTTCTCTTATTTGATGCAGAATTGTACAGAACAAGCACAAGCACCAAACCAGAAGCTATGACACTTCCAAAAATGAACATATAATCCATTGTCAAGAATAAGAAGATTAAAAATGTAATTATAGCTTAATAATTCATTATTATTGTTTGCAGCACACAAAACAGAAATGGATGAGGATCCAAATAAGAAGGATAAGGGTAAGAGACTAGCATCTGAAGCAGCAGCACCAACTTCAGAAAAGGATCCAAATTAAAGAAGCCACAGCCATTGTTGGAATCATCGTCAGTAGGTGAATGAAGCCGAAGCCGCTGCAGCTGCCGTCGCCGAAAGCTTTCCTGAAACGAACATAATAGATGTGATGATGGATTCTGAGGAGCCAGAAGTCGAATCCCATGAGAAGTTCCAAACACACGGTGAGATTATGCATAATTTTACTATTGGATGCCAAGAAATCACAGAGCGAGCCAAAAAGTTTAATGAAAAATGTAATCAACTACTACACCCTGCTGTATGATAATTAAATTGTTTTAATTTCCATTACCGTAATAATAATTTCTTGAATATTTTTAATTGTTCTTGTCAGTGGCAGGATGTTCTTCAAGTAAGAAGCAGGGTGATGATGATAAGGATAATAAGGACAATAAGGTAGTGTTTGGTAAAAAGACAGAGACTTAGAGACAGAAACTGAAATAAATCTCAGTATTCTGTTTGGTACAAAGTGGGAGACAGAAATTGAAACAAGAATGAAGCTCTAATTTAATTTGTACAAAGGGTAAAATTGAAATTAATTAATTGAAATGAGGGTATTTTAGGTATAAAATGTTATTAAAGTTTCAGTCTCCGTCTCTAAAAATTTCAGTCTCCTGTGTCCCCACTTTTTGGAGGTACTAAAATACTGAAATTTTGGGGACAGAGACAGAAATTTTAGTACCAGTCTCTGAACCAACAAACATGATATTGAGTCTCAGTCTTCTAGTCTCTACCTCAAAACAAACGCTACCTAAGGCAAAAGATAAATAGATTCCATTCCACTTCAATTGCTATATGTGAGGAAGATTTCTAAATTCTTCTCTGAAGCCTAAAAGAAAATCTATTGTTGTATCTGTTATATACTATATGATCCAAGTGAACACAATATACACTATACAGTAGTTGTAGTTAATGAATGAATGAATAATTTCACCATGCTTGGATGCATCTTGGAATTTGAAACTCAACTTTTGGAATTAATATTATCTCTGTTGTTCTCTTAGCTAGTATTTAATTGCATAGTTTATATTATTTGAGCTAAACATATATATGAGCTATATAATAGTGTTTGAAAGTTTATATTATTTGAGCTAAATAATAGTGCTTGAAAGACAATACATGAATTGTATTGTTAGGAGAATACATTAAACAATACATTAAAAAAGATTTCTACCAATTAGAAATCCTACTTGAACAGTTGCTAAAAGGAATCCAATTCCCTTCACATATCTGTTATAACTTTTTGTAAAATAGTAGCAACACTTTGGATCAGGATAAATCACATCTAGACTCTTTTAAGAAAACAATTCATTATTAGTTGCTAAGTGGCCTTTTCTTTTTGAAATCTGCTTAAAAAATAGAGAATGAACATCCAACTTAGTGGTTCATAAAATTTTATAAAGAACATTGTGTTTGAGATTTTACATCTTCTATAGTTGAAGAACAGAAAAAAAATGACCAAGTCTAAACAAAATGCACAACACTAACACTTTATGTTATTATTATGTTAATATAATCAACACATGCACAAAAAATGGCTCCAATAAACTGACCCATTGTGCCGGAAGCATCACCACCACCATAGAAAGTGGCATGTCCACCCTGCCAACCACCACCATAGTCAACAATGTCACCTTGAAAGTTGATAACAATAAGTAGAACAATGAGAGCAACTAGAAGTGCAGTTTGTGTATAACCTTGTGGTGATGAATGACGATGTCGGAGGGTGAACCGTCGCCGGCTGGGGGGAATCTTCTCCGACTGGGACATCCACGGCTGCACGAACGAAGCAATCCTCGCGACGGTGTTGCACGGTCCTTCTCGGTGCGCATGACAGCGTCTCCCAAGGCTATGCGCAATGGCGACTGTTGCGGGGTGGCACCGTTGAAAGAAGGTGAGAATTTCCGAGAAGCAATTTCCTGTAAATGAGGAGAGAGGGTTGGCAGTTTTCAATTTTGCATTATTGACGGTATGAAATTCTTATTTGGGTTGAATTTGAAATTTGAAATAAATAATAATTAATTACTTTAATTATCATTTGATTTTAATTACAAAAATATTCCCATTGTACACATTGTATAATAACTACATTGACTCCTCATACTTTTCCTTTAAATTATTTCTTAATTAATTTATCTCTTCATTGTTGTTAATTAGTGACCCATATGAACGTCAGGTCCCCTTTGTCAGTATTATGATGTAGTTAAAAATTGAACCGAACTAAACGGTAGTTATTGATAAATATTGTTACAAAATATGTGTATTATTACATAGGTCAGCTATTATTATACTAGTGAAGATGATTATACAATTTTATTAAAATAACATCTTTTTAATATTTAAGAAAACTTTTTAATTTAAAAATAACAAAAATAAAAAATATAATCTTAAGACCCATATGGGTCCCCTTTGTCAGTATTATGATGTAGTTAAAAATTGAACCGAACTAAACGGTAGTTATTGATAAATATTGTTACAAAATACAAAATTTATTACATAGGTCAGCTATTATTATACTAGTGAAGATGATTATACAATTTTATTAAAATAACATCTTTTTAATATTTAAGAAAACTTTTTAATTTAAAAATAACAAAAATAAAAAATATAATCTTAATTTTAACAATGATTTTTAAATATTATTAAAATTATATTAA
>NC_029790.2:130075075-130089281 GCF_000816755.2 Arachis ipaensis
ATATTTTATCTTTATGACTAAATAATGACAAAAAATAATAAATTTTGATAATTTTCTAATATTTTTCAAAATTTATAAAAAGAAGGAATTCAATACATCAATAGGAACCATAATTTAATAATAAAAAAAAGCAACACAATCACAAGCAGATAAAAATAAAACAGAGGCCATAAAGATTTTGCATGGTTATCTTCACCTATCACAATACTAGCAATATCATCTTCCACTTGGTAAGGCAATTAGCACTTCTTGATCCTTCATGATGCTATCATATTGTGTAGTTTGATGACCACTACTGCTATCACCATGTTCATATCTTTCTGACGATGATGATATAGGAAGTAAGTGTTGGATCTCTTCAAAATTCTTGTCTCCATTATTAACCCACTGATGCTTTGACATTAGCCTTATTCCCTCCAATTCCATTGCCACTTCCTTCATACTTGGTCTTTCTTCCCCTGTAAGTCTCAAACACTTTGTTGCAATAATAGCAACTTCCACAATCTCCTGCTTATTTCCTTCATTCAGTATTCCAACTTGAAGAGCCTCCAACAAGCAATCCTCTTTCACGCAAGATAAGAAGTACTTAGCAAGATTTGTCTTCTCTTCCGACTTCTCAAATGAAAAAGGTTTCTTTCCTGTAAGAAGCTCCGCGAGCACAACACCAAAGCTATACACATCACTTTTCTCGGTTAGTTGGCTAGTTTGCATGTATTCTGGATCCAAATAACCAAAAGTTCCTTGCACCATTGTAGCTAGTGCAGTTTGATCCAATGGAACAAATCTAGAAGCTCCAAAATCAGAGACTTTGGCAGTGTAATCTTCGTCTAAGAGAATGTTGGCGCTCTTAACATCTCTGTGGACAATTGGTATGGAAGCAGCTGAGTGAAGATATGATAAAGCTCCTGCTGTCTCTGTTGCGATTCTGAGACGATTTTCCCAATTGAAATAATTTCTCTTGTTTTCATTATGGATAAAATCAAAGAGTGTGCCATTGCTTACAAACTCATAAACTAGTAGAGGGACTTCTGTTTCTAAACAACAACCCAAAAGCTTCACCACATTTCTATGGTTAATTTGGGACAAAACAATCACCTCATTTATGAATTGCACAACTTGGTCAGGATCAACTATTTTGGACTTCTTAATAGCAACAATTGTTTTATTCTCCAGAACTCCTTTAAAAATTGTGCCATAACCTCCTCTGCCAATGATTAAATTCTCATCATAGTTGTTGGTGGCTTTCTTCAATTTGTCAGCGGTGAAAATTTTAGTATGGGAGGACTCTTCTCCTTGTTGTAGCAAAATAAGACCACCGTTCTGCTCAAAAAACTTCTCTTTTAGTTTGATGAGTTTTCTCTTTTGATACGTTAGGTATAACAAACAAGTCCCCACCAAAATAGCTATAAATCCTGCACTAGTCCCTGCATGTAATGTGTTAGACACAATTCTTTAATTTTCTTTTACAAAATGAAGTATTATTTTATCAAAAAATGCTATTTATATACTAAAATTAGTTATTAAAATTAGTTACTAATATAAAATATATATTAAAATATAAAATACATATTAAAAATTAAATTAAACAATACATATATTTATATATAGTAACTAATTTTAGTGATTGATTTTAGTATACATTTAATATGATTGATCTTATCTTTTATATATATATATATGCTAGAATAGAATAGTGGAAGGAAATTCTTCTTGTGGCAACCATCTTCCTTGATACCATTTCCAGATTGCCCCTTAGGACATAAGCATATGTAGGATCCATTTGTATTGTGACAATTATGGTCACTTACACATGAATGTTGTCTTGTGTTGCATTCATCAATGTCTGCACGTTCAGAGAAAACAAATTGAAGTTGTCAAAGAAAAGACAACAAACTATATAAAGATAGATGAATGTTTAAGGGAAGTAATTAATTACCTATGCAACCATGCGGATGATATGGATTTCCTTCAAAACCTTGCTTGCATTGACACCGGTAACCATGTCCACTCTTTGCATCCAAACAAATACTATTTCCCTTGCAAGTGTTGGTACCTCTGTTGAAAGATTCTTTACATGTTTTGTTTCCAACACTCCAATTGAACACCACAGGAAGCATCTCATATGGTAGATTCTCCAAGTGAGCCTTGGAAAACGTGTAGTTGTCATTCTTGACAACAAAGGAATAGCTACAGTTGTTGAAGGCCAAAGAACTTTGAAAATTCTGAAAGGTACCTACTTGAGTAGAGACGTTTCTCATTCTAGGAGGAATATCCACCTCACAGCACCCGATGCCGGAACAATCTCCATCCTTGATTTCCATAGTGTTGCCATAACATCTTGTTAAGCATCCCGTCGAATAATTTGAATTGTTGTAGAAGCTATTAAGATAGCCGTAAGTATCGCAGCCAACACTTATGAACTTGTTGTCTTTGCTGGAAATGGTGAAAGAAGGACTACTTGTGAGCCTATGGGGTAGGCTAATTACACTGGTGTTACCATAGATATTATCATAACAATATTTGGAGACAAAAATCAACATATCTGCTTGACCTTGGGAGATGTTTATGTTTATGACATGGACATTGCCCGATGTTAAACTAGAACTACTACTGTTGCAAGTAAGATTAAATGATTTCTCTAAGAAACAGGTAGTACCGTTTACGGTTTTTCCTACACCAAATGGATATGGAATTTGAACATCTCCACACTTCCTTCGGCACCCATCAAGGGCTATTTGAGTACTATCAATATCATCTATAGCTACTACTTCTACTTCCACTTCTACAAGGACCAAGGCAACAATAATAAATAACATTCCCTTCACTCCCATTTCCCCGACAACTATATTAACATCAATATGATCCTGTATGACTCACAAGATCAAGCTTCAACTCTCACAGATTAAACCCAAGTGTTAGGAATTTAAGTGTGAATTCTGAATAGAAAATGGCTCTCATGAGTTGATTCTTTTATAAAACTCAACAAAGGGTGTTGAAGTGTTCAACTTATTAGACTGAGTCGTTAAGGAAAAGTCGCCCCGATGTCTAATAATTAAAAAAAGAAAGCATATTAACTAATTTTTATTATAAAATTGTTTTTTTTTTTAAGAATTTAAAATTTATGATTAAAAATAATTTTAAAAAATATATTTTATTTGAATTTAAATTGAAAGTATTTTTTTAATTAACATTTATGTTTTAAAATTAATCTTCATTAACTTAAAAGTAAAAAATAGGACAAATCACACTATTAAACCAGAGTGGAGAAGAAATTACGTGATTCAACCAAAGCAAAAAACGTAACATGGATCAACCAGAAACATGTTTCTATTAATTACGTGATCCAGGTTACGTTTTTTACTTTAGTTGAATTACGTAATTTTTTTACCACTCTAGTTTAATAGTGTGATTTGTCCTAAAAATATTAATAATTTGTACTAGTAGTAAATTAAATCAAACTGATTCGATTTACTGTGTGTATGTTGTACTAGTGGTAAATCAAATTAATTTGATTCGATTTACTATTTATATAGGATGCACATAATAAATCAAACATATAAATAGTCTAAATCGAATCAATTAGACGAATAACCAATTCTAATTTATGACATCTATATTATTTTAATCTTTATTAATTAATTTGGAAAAACTCTACATACAAGCGATTAGGGCTTGTAAGCATTACAAGTCAGTTAACCCTAACCCCCAAAACACGCTGCAAGTGCTACGTCCCTTACACGCGCTATATATAACTACCAAATTTAAAAGATTTGTTTCCTTCTTCGTTCTCCTTCTTTCCAAATTTGCTCGTTCTTCTTCTCGCGCGTCTTCCCCTGCTTTTTCGATCGTTCTTTTCTCCTCCTTCCTCACTAGTTTGAGGTTTGATTTACATATGATTACTCTGAATTTTGTTGCAGTTATTTGTATAGCATTGTGTAGCTGAATAATTTGTGAACATTGACTGTGAAACTAACGCGTGAACATAAATCTGTGGATTGAATCTAATGTATTAGTTTTGATTAATTATCTGCAATTTATAGCAGACGCTCGGGTGTAGATCAGAATTTTTTGGGTGTATTTTTGGGAGAAGTGTGGGTGTATTTACAGTTTATGGCTTTTTTTGTTATTTTAGTTGAGTTGTTGTCGTTCGAGTGTATTAGATCAGACATGATTGGGTGTATTTTTTGTTTTTGACATGGTGTATTCTGCAGCCTCTCTGTTGATGACCAGTTTGTTCCCAAGGTTGGAATGACCTTTACCACCCTTGAAGATGCTGAAAAAGTTTACAGGAACTACGCCAAGGCTGCAGGGTTTTCTACAAGAGTTCGGAGTACAAATAGGAAGGAAAATGAGATTAAGAATCAATTGATTATATGTAGCAGAGAGGGAAAATGGAAATCTAAAATATCTCAAACAGCACAGGGAACTAAGCATGTCCATTCGTCGTACAATAGAGAATAACGAGGAGGCTGGTATTAGACCAAGCAAAACTTACCAATCATTTGTTGCGGCTGCCGGGGGTCATCGCGAGAGAAGTGCGAGTAGCGTGGGTGTGCTTAAAGACTCATTTGATAGGAATTGGAATGATTTTCTGCTAAATTTTGGTCTTGTGGATAACAAGTGGCTTTCAGGTAATGTTTGTTTAAAATCTACAGTAGAGGTGTAAATTTAATTTTTTTCGGGTGTATTTATAGTCTGTGTTTGGGTGTATTATGCAGATCTCTATGAAGACCGTCATATATGGATTCCAATCTATCTGGATCACCACTTCTGGGCAGGGATGAGAAGCACACAAAGAAACAAGAGCATGCATTCTTTTGGGTGTAAAAGCAGTGTTCTTTTAGGTGTATTTCTGAATTTTCTTGTATTTCACATTTTACATATATATACATATATATACTTTAGAATCTTGTTTTTATGTTATAAAATACTGTTTGTTTTTTTTACAATGGTTTAAGTGTTTTAGGTATTAGGGTTTAGGGTTTTAGGTTTTACAGTTTAGGTTTTAGGGTTTACGGGTTAGAGGTTAAGGTTTAGGTTTTAAGTGTTTAGGGTTCAGGGTTTTAGGGATAAAGCATCAGGGGGATAGATTTTTGGGTGTATATTCAACTTTCTTTGGGTGTAAAAAATGGCAGGTTATGGGTGTATATTTGGTTTGATGTTTTCCTGCACATTATAGTACCTATAATTCATACATTTTGAATACAGCAGAGAGAGTTTAATTATTGAAAGAAATTTTACAATAAATTGGATTATAATTGGAAAATTTTTACAGCATGTGTTCAATTTGTTACAGGACTATATAACATTTACATTAATCAGTGTCAATATCCTTAGAATCTATCTGACAATTTGGTGATGCACCCTTAGCGGCGGGATGTGCATCAGGCCACCAAATCCCAAATCCTTAACAATTGTTTTCTTCTCCTCGCTCATGTTTCTGAATTTCTCACTTAACAAATGTGTTGCACACTTAAGGTCTTTGATTTGCTGTAAACAAAGAAAAATTATAGTCAGATATATTTCTATTATATAAAACTGATTTCATCTAAGACATATATTTGTTCTTACATTTTTTTCAGCTTGGTTTCTTCCTGCCATTTTTTCTGAAATGAAAAATACACCCATAGATATGAGTCAGATACACCCATAGATATGAGTCAGATATACCCATATATATCAATCAGATATCACTCAAACATGCATTAATATACAAGGTCAAGCAACATTACAAGGTCAAGCAATGTACACCCATGGACAAGCAAATATTAGAACAGTTGCAACTGTTGACTATATTACAGTATATCAGTTCAGAAATATACACCCAACAAATTATGACATATACACCCAACAAAATACTCAATATACACCCACCAAATCATGCAATATACTCCCAAAAATCAGTTACCAGAAGAACTAGAACAACAAGAACAGTAACACCTAGAACAACTAAGAAGAACAAAATAACCTAGAAGCAAGAATAACAGTAAAACCTAGAACAAGTAGAACATTAAAAACTGTAAAATGAGACCTAGAACAAGAAGAACAGTAAAACATAGAAGAACGTAGAAGAACAGTAAAACCTAGTTCTTCGTTTTAGAAATGTGAAAAATATACAATATGAGTAAAATAGTAACGTAACGTACCTTGAGTATTATAACTTCGTTTTTTCTGGAGATTGTTGATCGAGAGTTCTATGTTGTGTTGATGGAGAGTTCTAATCTTCGCGACAAGTCCTATCTCTGCAGTTTGGAATGTTGCTCGAAAACGGACGGTTTATATTTTCTTCGAAGGGCTTGGAAAAGTGGAAGAGTGCGCCATTAAGGAGCGCTATTTTACGAAGAGCAACTGTTGAGTGGGGCGCGTGTAGTTTACGTTCCATTCAAAGAGAGATGAGTGCGCGTGTGAATGAAGTGTGGGATGAGAACTTGTAAAACTTATAGGGCCTTTTTGCTTGTATGTGTAGCAGGCCCGTAATTTTATTAGCGTAAATTGACCTATAATTTCTTATAAATTTAATAAAAAATACCATTCTTTATGCCATTCAACTGCTAATCATCAAAAAAATTTCTTAGTTTAAGTAAATTTTGACTTTTAACTTGGCCTTATAGAATATAGACTAGGCTACGTCTTTCATATTCTTAGTCCCTTCTCTGTTTATACATCTTTCGTTAATATAAGCAGAACTAGAATATTAAGAGAAATATTAAGAGTGTTATAAAATAACTAAATAAATAAATAAGGAAGAGGTAACAAATATAAAATATAAAGAGAGGGAAAGAAGTATTGCAACATAAAAGAGAGAGAGAATTGTTTATTGCTTTTGTGTGTATCTTCCTTTTGCCTCAGTACATGTATTTATAGGCACACAAGAGGTAGCATATTCAACTCTCATTAAACTCATCTCTCTTGAGAATGTGAGCCGCCCATATTAAATGATGGTCATCCACCTCATTTGATCTTATCACAACACTCCCCCTTGGATGACCATTTAGGATTATTGCCTCGTTAAAACCTTACTAAAGAAAACCCAATGGGAAAAACTTTAGTGAAGGAAAAAGAGTACAATATCATTTGTGATGGGGACTGCCTCATTAAAAACCTTGTCAAGAAAAACCCAATGGGAAAAAACCTGACCAAGGAAAAAAGAGTACAGTCTCCCCCTCTTGTCGACATCATTTAATGTCTCGAAATCGGCGCATCCCAATTTCATGTACCAATCTTTCAAAGGAGGATTTTGGGAGTGACTTTGTAAATAAATCTACCAGATTGTCACATGAGGGGATTTGTTGGACATCAATTGTCCCTTGATTTTGAAGATCATGAGTGAAGAAGAATTTGGGAGAAATATGCTTTGTTCTATCACCTTTGATATATCCGCCTTTATGTTGAGCAATACATGCTGTATTATCTTCAACCAGGACAGTTGGAGCTATCTTCTGATTAATCAGTCCACTTGATGACATGATATATTGGATCAAACTCCTTAGCCAAAAACACTCGCGACTTGCTTCATGTATCGCTAGTATTTCAGCATGATTAGAGGAGGTTGCTGCTATCGTCTATTTCGTGGACCTCCATGATATAGCTGTACCACCATATGTGAATAGGTATCCTGTTTGAGATCTCCCTTTATGTGGATCAGACAAGTATCCAGCATCTGCATAGCCAATTAGTTGTGACTTGGATCCATAAGGATAGAACAATCCCATATCAACCGTTCCATGAAGATATCAAAAGATTTGTTTGATTCCACTCCAATGTCTTCTGGTTGGAGAGGAACTATACCTTGCTAGTAAGTTCACAGCAAATGATATATCGGGTCGTGTATTATTAGCAAGATACATTAGCTCTCCAATGGCACTAAGATATGGTACTTCAGGACCAAGGATATCTTCATTCTCTTCTTTAGGACGGAATTGATCCTTCTCCACATCCAAAGATCTTACGATCATTGGGGTACTTAATGGATGTGATTTATCCATATAAAATCTTTTCAAGATCTTCTCTGTGTATATCGCTTGATGAATAAAGATCCCATTTTTTGTATGCTCGATCTGCAGGCCGAGACAAAATTTAGTCCTTCCAAGATCTTTCATCTCAAACTCTTCTTTCAGAGTTTTTATAATTGTTGGAATCTCTTCAGGAGTCCCAATGATATTTAAATCATCAACATACACAGCAATTATAATGAATCCAGATGCGGATTTCTTTATGAAAACACATGGACAAATATCATCATTTTTTAATCTATTTTTGGCCAGATACTTAGTAAGACGATTATACCACATTCGTCCAGATTGCTTTAGACCATATAAAGATCTTTGCAATTTAACTGAGTATAACCCTTACGAATATTCATTGGATGGTTTAGATATCTTTAGTCCTTCAGGGACTTTCATATAGATATCCCGATCTAATGAGCCGTATAAATAGGCTATTACCACATCCATTAAATGCATATGCAGTTTATGATATGCACATAAACTGACCAAATAACGCAATGTTATCGCATCCACTACAGGGGAATACGTTTCTTCATAATCTATACCGGGCCTTTGTGAAAAACCTTGTGCCACAAGTCGGGCTTTATAGCGCACAACTTCATTTTTCTTATTTCGTTTTCTCACAAATACCCACCGGTATCTAGCAGGTTTTACATCTTCTGGTGTACGGACTACAGGTCTGAAGACTTCACGTTTTGCAAGTGAGTCTAATTCAGCCTTCATGGCTTCTTCCCATTTTGGCCAATCATTCGACATTCTTCGACTGATCTTGGCTTAAGATCCTTACTTTCATGCATGATATTCAATGCCACATTATATGCAAATATTTCATTGACAATTGTCTTATTTCGGTCCCGTTTCTTTCCTGTAAAGACATAATTTATCGAGATCTTGTCATTTTCACAATTTTCAGGTACCTGAACGTCTTCTGGCGTTATATCAGATTTTGGACAACTGCAGGTGTCTTTACTATGTCTTTTTCAACAGGAATAATATTTACCTCTTTTCTCTTTCGAGAATTTTTTTCTTTGGAACTGACAGGCCTGCCACGCTTCTAGCGTGTATTTGCTTCAGTGGCTATTTGTCCTACTGAGACATCAATTCGAATTGGGGCATTTTCCGCCCTGCCACGCTTCTGGCGTGAATTTGCTTCAGTGGCTACTTGTCCTACTGGGATATCAATTCAAATTGGGGCATTTTCCGCTGGTATATAAGATTTGGTTATCCTCTTTGTATCAGAAAATGCATCAGACAATTCATTTGCTATTCTTTGCAAATGTATAATCTTTTGAACTTCTAGTTCAATTTGCCCTGTCGAGGATCTAAATGCATCAATGATGATGCATTCCAATCAAGTTCCTTTTCAGGAAGCTAATTCTCTCCCCCTAATGTTGGAAATTTTGATTCATCAAAATGACAATCCGCAAACCGGGCTTTAAATACATCTCCAGTTTGTATCTCAAGATACCTCACTATAGAGGGAGAATCATATCCAACATATATCCCCAATTTTCTTTGGGGTCCCATTTTGGTACGATTAGGTGGTGCAATGGGAACATATATCACACACCCAAATATTCTTAAATGGGAGACATTTGGCTGCTGGCCAAAAGCTAATTGCATAGGAGAGAACTGATGGTAACTCGTTGGCCTCAAATGAATAAGTGTTGCGGCATGTAAAATAGTATGCCCCCAAACCGAAGTTGGGAGATTTGTTCTCATAAGTAAGGGTCTAGCAATCAATTGGAGGCGTTTAATAAGTGATTCTGCTAACCCATTTTGTGTGTGAACATAAGCTACTGGATGTTCAACACTTATTCCATTAGCCATACAATAAGCATCAAAAGCTTGGGAAGTAAATTCACCAGCATTATCAAGACGAATTGCTTTGATTGGATTTTCTGGAAATTGTGCTTTTAATCGAATAATTTGAGCCAGTAATCTCGCAAACGCCAGGTTGCAAGAAGATAATAAGCACACATGTGACCATCTCGAAGATGCGTCTATTAGGATCATAAAATATTTAAAAGATCCACATGGTGGATGAATAGGTCCACATATATCACCTTGAATTCTTTCTAGGAATTCAGGGGACTCAAATCCAATCTTTACTGGTGATGGCCTTAAAATTAACTTCCCTTGAGAACATGCAGCACAACAAAATTCACTAGATTGAAGAATCTTCTGGTTCTTTAGTGAATGTCCATGAGAGTTTTCAATAATTATCCTCATCATGGTTGTTCCCGGATGACCCAATCTATCATGCCAAGTTATAAATTCATTTGGGCTAGTAAACTTCTGGTTTACAATGGCATGTGATTCAATTGCACTAATCTTGGTATAATACAATCCACATGAAACTGAGGGTAATTTTTCTAATATAACTTTCTTATTTGAATCATGAGTTGTAATACATAAATACTCATAATTTTCCTCATTCATTATCTCAATATGATATCCATTTCGGCGAATATCTTTGAAACTCAACAAGTTCCTCAGAGACTTGGTAGATAATAGTGCATTATTTATTATAAATTTTGTTCCTCTAGGAAACAAAATTATAGCTCTTCCGGAGCCTTCTATCACATTGCCCGAGCCAATAATAGTATTAACATATTCTTCTTTTGGCACAAGATGGGTAAAATATATATCACTTTTAAGAATAGTGTGCAAATTTGCACTATCCGCAAGGCAAATATCTTCAGAATATGTCCTTGCCATTTTTCTTCAAAAATAAATAATAATAATAATAAAATGAGCAAAAGTACATGCACAGTAAAAATTATTCACATGAATGCTTAACAAACACATATTAAATTATTCTATCATTGATCAAATAGCCAATATCTCCTTCAGAATCCTTAAAGAAATTAGATACATCATAATGAGTGGTGGAATTTTCATTATTTAAAACAAAATTTGTTTCTTTTTCTTTGTTATCCTTTTTCAAGGATGCTTAATAAAGATCAACAATGTGCCTTGGGGTACGACAGGTACATGACCAATGGCCCTTTCCACCACAACAGAAGCATTTATCCTCAATTGATTTACTTTACCCATTGTTTCTTTCTTTATCCCACTTCTAGTGAGATCCTTTCTTATGAACATAATTTCTTTTCCTTCCATAATTTTTCTTGTTATCAAAATCTTGCCATTTACCTCTTCTGGGGTTATAATTTGCCGCATTTACTTCAGGAAATGGGGCGGCGCCAACTGGACGCGCTTCATGATTTCTCAAAAGTAACTCATTATTGCATTCAGCAACAAGAAAGCAAGAAATTAATTCAAAATATTTTTTAATTTCTTTTTCTCGATACTGTTGCTGCAGGAGCACATTCGAGGCATGGAAGGTCAAAAAAATTTTCTCTAACATATCGGGCGTGAGGAAGTATCACCTTTTTTTTATGATTGTACCTTTCTTCAAGGTCTTTCCATAGATCTGCAGGATCTTTTAATGTGGGATATTCATTTTTCAATCATACTTCAAGATGATGACGAAGAAAAATCATAGCTTTGGCTTTATCCTTCTGGGATGTATTATTTTTAACCTTAATGGTATCTTCAAGATCCATTGAATCAAGATGGATTTTAACATCTAGTACCCATGATAAATAATTGTTTTCAGATATATCAAAAGCATTATATTCAAGATGAAAGAGATTTAACATAATAAAAATTTGTTACCTGCAGTCTTCCTAAAATTTCGTTAGAGTTTCGTGCTGATAACGTGTTATAAAATAACTAAATAAATAAATAAGGAAGAGGTAACAAATATAAAATATAAAGAGAGGGAAAGAAGTATTGCAACATAAAAGAGAGAGAGAATTGTTTATTGCTTTTGTGTATATCTTCCTTTTGCCTCAGTACATGTATTTATAGGCACACAAGAGTTAGCATATTCAACTATCATTAAACTCTCATTAAATTCATCTCTCTTGAAAATGTGAGCCGCCCATATTAAATGATGGTCATCCACCTCATTTGATCTTATCACAACAAAGAGAAGAGACTAAGAATATTAAGAGAAATATTAAGAGTTCCTTCGTTATACATCTTTCGTTATCAAGTCTCTTCATAGACTTTTAGAGAAATATTAAGAGATTAATATATTTTATTAATATTAGTTAATTTTAATTAATATTTTATTTTATATTATTAGAATTTAAATTTAAAACTTAGTTTAATTTTTCATCTATAGCTATCTGCCTGTGTCACAACTCCTCCTCCCATTTCTCTTCTCTCACTCACCACCCTCTAACTCACTCACTCATTATCTGTAGCACCACTGTCAGCTGTGAACCACCACTACCGTAGCACCATCTCCCTTCCGACTCTCTCTCTCTCTCACTCACTTTTTCTCTCTCACCTCTTGAACATCAACATAGTCCAACCACTATCCTCTTCAAAATCACGAAAAAGAACAAACACATATCAAATCGAAGAATAAAACATGCATAGATTCAAAATAAAACCCTAATTTCTTAGAACCATATTCACTAAAAAATATCAATTTCTCAGATTCCAGAGCACCCTTTTCATTGCAAATAACACAGAATACTAATTCGATTTCAGCGGCACTGGGAGGAGAAGATGATGAAGACGCATTGCTAGGAGAAGAAGAAGAGGGCAGTGATGCCGAGAGAAGGAGAGGACAAAGACACGACATTTGGAAGAGAAAGGGACTTAGCACTGAAGAAGCTATGGTTGCAAAAAATAGAGGACTCAAAATTGCTACTTCCTAAAGCTAGAAACCTCCCGAAGAAGAAGAAGAAGAAGAAGAAAGAGTGAGAAGGAAAAGATGGAGCTCGCAGTGGCAAAAGGAGGAGCCACCATTGATGCACAAAAGAGAGAGACGAATGACAGAAAAGAGAGAAACATCAATAGGGAAAGAAGAGGAAGGAGAAAAGTGCGAAGAGGAAGGAGAGAAAGAGAGAGGGACAATTAAAGAAGATATAGTAGAAGGAAAAGAGAGAGTGCGGAAAGGGGAGGGTGCTGCAGCAATGAGGTTCACGGTTTAGATGAAGATGAAGAGGATGAGACTCACCAAGAGTAGTTTGGAGATTTTATGTAATTATTTAGGGTTTGTGTAATTTTTCTTGCGAAATCAATTTTTTATGGGTACAAATTGTAATTTTTATCTTTTATGAGTAGATATGTCAGCGTTTTCAACTTTATGGGTAGAAATGGTAGTTTATTCTTTTTAACTTTATATGTTAACTAATTTTCAAATTTAATGCTTGCATTTATATCTATTATAATATTTTTAAATTTTAAAAGTTATTTTATTAAACACAATTATTATTGCTTAGCTTGTGTTTATTAAAAGCTATTTTTAATTGGTGTAAGTGAAATCGTTTTTGAAAAAAATAAATGCTATGAACACTTCAAGAAATAGTAATTAAATTAATCATTGTGTATTTATGTAGGAGTATTAAGGAGTTATTAGATTTTGTGATTTATGATTATTAATTAATTATCATTAATATTTTTAATAGTGTAAAATTATATTTAATAGTATAAAATTATTTATTTTTTTTGTTAGTTAAATACTAATCAAATTTTAATAAAAATGTTGAGCTTTCGACTTTCTCTCATTTATATATTTCTTTTAAGGAACTTGATCGCATTCAACTTCTTTTTTAGGCTTTAATTTAGGACATATATTAGAGTCCGTAGCCAAATCAATGCCAGTAGCTAGTAAAACTTGATTATTCTCACTTTTTTTTTTTCCCCAGCACGCAGCTATACGTGAAATTCTTATTAGAGCCGTTAGGTAGCAGAGATCAAGGATATTGAATAGAAGATTGTAAAATTAATAAAATGCAGAAAGAGTTCTGCAGTAGCAGCAGAGAAGAGAGAACTGAAGTTTTATTGTATTAATTGTGATGTAAATGAGTGTATACACTTAACACTTGATAAGATGCTACTGATCTCTATATAATTTTATATTGTAACATATATTTTATGATAAAAATACACATTTAACCGTCTTCATGTATTCTTAGCTACTATTATCAACTTTATGACTATGTGAATACAATTTTACGTAAATTTTTATCTTTCAAACAAATGACTAATTTAACTATTAATTTTTTGAGTCCATGTCGCAGGATAGTTTTGGAAATTAATGGTTAGTGTCAAAATTATTAGAAGAAAAAGTTTGCATCACTAAGAGTTTTATAATTAAGTCAATATATTAC
>NC_029790.2:130089306-130095253 GCF_000816755.2 Arachis ipaensis
TTCTTGTTATGATTTTTTTTTATTATCGTATTTTAATAGAATAAATTGAATTTTATCAGAAAAATTAAAAAATACTATAAAAGAAGAGAATTAATAGATTTTAATAAAAACAAATTGAGAAAACAATAACAATTTTGAATAAAATTCACATGCTAGTTATGTAAGTAGAATTCTCTATCAGAATCATAAAAAGCACTCTAAAGATAAACGAGCTCTAATAATTTCAAATGTGTTTGAAAATAAATATCAATAACTATAGATATGACAAAAAAAAAAACATGAATAGCTTTAATTTTGGTTTATTCTCAAATTTTTTTAATTATTATTATTATTGTTGTTGTTGGTTTTTTTGCATATATTTAAATGAGAAAATAAAGATTGAGGCAGTCAATAATTAAGTTTGTGGAGACTTTAATTTGGCTAGTTAAGAATCTCAAAACCTTAGAAGACAATAAAATCAGCCATGACCTTATTTGCTCCTCATCTATGGAGTTGGTTGAAGAGTTTCAAAGGAGTCGCATATAAACTATTCTTTTCTCTTACTAAATTGTTATAAGTAAATTTTTATAATGGCTCCTGAGATTCATGTCATTACTTAATTTAGTTGTTTGGATCTCAATTTCACTATAATAGTCCTTTAGATTGAACTTCGAACACCATTATAGTCCTCAAACCCCTTTTCGACGTAGAATCAGCAATTAAAGTGATGAAGTGGCATTTCATTGCCATATTGGAGGCTGTAATAGCTAGTTGACGTGGTAAATTACGTTGCAATTGAGACCCAATTTGGTCTCTTGCCGCCTTATCACTTCATTTTCGGTGCACACTCTTCTTTCCCTCTTCCAATCTCACTCCATTCCCAAAGCTTATTCGCTCTCAACCTTCCGAAGTTATTGGCCCCAACGACAAGTTCTACCTTCGATAACTCCTCCCACGACTTCTCTACCTTCCACCAAATCCAAGCGTAAGCCGCTCGTGCCCGCCAACTCCAGGAAGAGGACTTCAAGAAGAACCAATCCACCTACCTCGCCAAATAGAAGGACGCCCCAAATAATACTCTCTTATTGATGGCGCCCAATCAGAGGAAAGATCCTGCAAGTGAGGAAATAGAAGAGCTTCAGCCTGAGGAGGTCATCGATTTGGAGGAGATCAACGAGCTTTAGAGTTAGTTGTCTGGTTTTATCCTCTCTTGCTAACAATGATTCACTTTCTTGTTGGAAGACATCAGTAAAGTTGATCTAGTTGTCTCTTATATCATTGACAGTGGCTTTGATTCTATCTATTTTCTTAGCCACATCGCAGAACAACTTTGAATGTCCAAACCATAGAGCATCCTTCCCATCTTGGTTCTATGCTTGTACATTGCCACTGATGGTAATCAGTAGCTAAGAGAAAGGGGTTGAATCTTAGCCCCTCTTTTTATTTAATATTACTTTCTGCCTTTTAAGATAGCTTCAGGAGATACTTCTGCTTTTTGTCTCATAACAAGTCAAGAGACATCTTCTTTTTGTCTTGTAACCGGTTAGGAGATATTTTTCAATTTTGTCTCCTACGCAACAGAATCAGAACTGGAGTAGATGAGAAAGAGAGAATCACACCCAGAAGTATCCTGGTTCAGCTGCTAAGTTCAATGCAACCTACATCCAGTCTCCATCACATAGTGACGGAATTTCACTATAACCAACAAATTACATATACCAATTCTTCCCTAAGAACTACCCATTCCTATCTGGGACAAGTCCAGAATCTATCCCCAAAACTGAACTTGACTTGGACAACTACCAACCTTTCAACCGCAAAGTACTAACCCAACTTGCATGGGAACAAGTCCAGATTCTACCCCAACCTGAACTTGACTAGACCTCAATCTAGCTTTCAACCGCAAAGTGCTAACCCAACTTGCAAGGGAATCCCCTCAAAATCATGACAACAAAACAAAAATACATACAAAGAATTTCTGAGATAATAATGGCTTTTTCTTTAACTCTCTGCATTTTTTCACTCATTGGCTTTTTCTTACAAAACCTCACATTTTGCCTTTTACCAATGAAACACAGACAGACTCACTGAGAAAAAGAAATATTCAATGAAAGCCATGAAGGAGAAGAATAAACAGCTCAAAGAGCTATGAAAACCCAAACCTGTGCTCTCACTCCTTACTTCAACCCTTGGCCGTTCACCCTTATTATAGAAGGGGAAGCTTCCAAAGTTAAAACTGGTTGAACCAAGCCACCTTCTTCTTCTTCAAAAAACAAAACCGGTTCGGATAGAGAGAAGAGAGAGGGAACCAAAAGCAAAATCAACATGCAGTTACCTTTCTCTCATCCCTTTTCATCAAACTTCATCAATTTGAGCCTTCCATCTTGACTTGGTCCCCAAGAAGAATTTCTGACCCTTGATGAACTCTTGATCCTTGACAGCTCCATCTGTTCCATTTTTGCTTCTTCCTCCACGTAGCTACAGTAGCTACCTTCTATGATGGATGAACAAAGTGGAAATGAGCTTCACCTCAGATATCTTCTTCTCTGACCGAATCGGATTGCTTCTATTTTAGGCATGGAGATCTTGAAACCTCTTCACCACATCTTGCCTTTAGTGGAAAAGATCTCCGACACGCCATGCCTTGGATCTTCTTTTTGCTAAGGCCATCATCACTTTAGCCTCTTGCTTGTTCATAGCTTCTCTGTGATTTTCTCTAATAGCTTGCATCATCTTCTTCTTTGATAGAAGTGACAATCTAAAAACAAGAGAGAGAAGAGAAAAGGAAACTTTGGAAGCAATGAATATAATTAAATGAAATTAAATCCCACTTCCCATACTCTATGCATAGTAACGTGTGAGGCAATAAAAGCAATCAAATCAATTTTGATTTTTCTCTTTTCTGTTACCAATGCAATTAATTTAATTTAATTAAGATTTGAATTCCATATCCCATGGAAGTAGATAACCGTGGAGATTTCAATGCAAATAAATTGAATTGAATTGATTTTCGGTTACCAAGGCATGTGAGAGAGTGAAATTTTTGTGATCACCGTATGGAGCCTTTGGTCACTTGAAGAGATTGCATTGTGATCATTGAAAGGCTTCTTCCAAGGCTTTAGACCACTTGATTCTTTCTTTAATTTATGATGAGCTTTGATGGATTTGAACCTCCCTGGATTTCTTTCTTTCTTTAAACAATCAGCCACTAACATTTGAATTATTTTTGCTCAAAGCTGAATTTGTTCAAAGATTAATTTGGGCTTGTGTAACTTTGACCCAATAGGAATTAAATTGCTTACATGCACACTTGAACACAAATCATCAAACAACCTATTGGAAATTATTAAATAAAACACTTAATAATAATTTTAATAACTTCCTAATTTACATTTTAATAATGTTTGATTATCATTTCAGTTTTCCAAACTCAACAGCCACATTGACAACAAAGGTGTTGATGACATCCTCAACCTCGTGAGCGACATCTCTGATCTGGCAAAGAACTTCTTTGTCTATTTCTTTTTTGGTTTTCCCTTCAAATGTTTTGAGGAATACATTAGAGGGTTGTGTATGTAAGTAAGGAACGGATTGATTTGTGTTTAGAAACTGAACTGACGATGGTTGATGTAGGAAACTGATGTTTGGAAAGAAGTTGTCTGGTTTCGTCCTCTCTTGCTGACGATGATTCACTTTCTTGTTGGAAGGCATTAGTAAACTTGATCTTGTTGTCTCTTATATCATTGACAGTGGCTTTGATTCTGTCTATTTTCTTAGCCACATCGCATAGCAACTTTGAATGTCCAAACCACGGAGCATCCTCCCAGCTTGGTTCTATGCTTGTACATTGCCACGTTGACAACAAAGGTGTTGATGACATCCTCAACCTCGTGAGCAACATCTCTAATCTGGCAAATAATTTCTTTGTCTATTTCTTTTTTGGTTTTCCCTTCAAATGTTTTGAGAAATACATTAGAGGGTTGTGTGTGTAAGTAAGAAACTAATTAATTTAGGTTTAGAAACTGAACTGACGATGGTTGATGTAGGAAACTTATATTTGGAAAGAATCGATGAGAATGAATTTGGGTTATAAAAAGGGGAGGGATCAAATTGTATCTCAATTAGAATGTTACGATGTCTAACGTGGCAATAGAATGCCACATTGTTGGCGACTCAATGCCGAAAAAGGGTCGAAGGATCATTTTGGTGTCTGGAGTTCGATTTGGGGAACTATTATAATGAAATTAGAATCTTGAAAACTAAACTGGGTAATGACGTGAATCTCAGGGACTACTATGAGAATTTATTCAAGTTGTTTTAGAAGAAGAAGAATTGATGAGAATGAATTAAGGTTATAAAAAGAGGATGAACCAAATTGGATCTCAATTGAAATGTTACAATGTCTAACATGGCAATAGAATGCTACATCGTTGGTGACTCTGTGTCGAAAAAGGTTATAGGGATCATTTTGGTGCATGGTATTTGATTTGAGGGACTACATGGTAAAATTAAAATTTTAAAAACTAAATTGAATAATGGCATAAATTTCAAGAACCACTAGGAGATTTATTCAAGTTATTATCTTTTTTATTATAATTTTGTTTTAATTTAGTTGTCTTAAATAATCAAATAGAAATTCATCTTGGGATACAAAAATTCTCCATAAAAATAAAAAATAGCCACTAGAGTCTTCAGTTCATACTTGAAATTCTTACATATATAGCACAAAAAATTGTCACAAGTAAAGGACAAAATTAAGCCAATTTTTGTGTGGAAATTAAGGGAGCGGCCTTTTCTTGGAAACTTGCTAATTTGCTATAATAAGTTTTTCTAAGTATTTAATCCACCCCTATTTGCAAGAAGGCGAGGTGATCAAATTTGTTATACGAAGTTAATTAAATTAAAAAAACTTATTATAGCAAATTAAAAAGTTAATTAAATATTTTTAGGTATAATAATATAAAAATAACATTTTTTTTAAACCAAAACAAAAAATACAACTCATAAGCCATGAAAACCATAAACACTCAACTTTAACCTCCATCTTTTAAAGTGTTCTATTTCTGTTGCAAGGAGGTGGTGCCCTGGGAGTCTGACTGAAGCAACAACCATGGAGGGGTGTGAGTTAGGGATGGCAAAATTTTTAAAAATATGGAAATTTTTGCAGACTGTTTTGAATGGCAATTTAACAGAAATTAATTTGTAAATGGATTAAAAAATAATAAATTGGTAAAAAATAGATACATGGTGTGTAATGCATGAATGTGGAGCTGGCATTGTCAGAGAGCACAAAACGCAAGTTACGTTTTGGCACTAACGAAAAACAAGGAAGAGGAGCACGCTGCAAAACGTAGCCTGCGTTTGACAAGCCCAGGCAATCAAAGAACGAAACGTGGCTCTGTGTCCCCTGCATGCAAACAGCTTCACTTTTGACCAGCTTTGGAGAAGGCGAAATGCAGGATGCGTTTGTCAGCCTGCCAGAGCAAATCGGAAGTTGCGTTTGGTAGCCACCATAGCTGCATGTGTGACACGCGTCATGGAGGGTGGTAAATTTTGCTTATAAAAACGAAGACCAAACGCAGATATATAGGAGTAATGGGTGTGAAACGAGAGTGAAAGGAGAGTGAAACCAAAGTAAGAGGAAAAACTGAAGAAGTAAAAGTGAAGAAGTGTGGGAAAAGAAGAAGTTTACGGTAAAGGATTTTATAAATAATGGTTCGTAATTTTTCCAAACCGGAAGAATACATTATTAAATATTTTGATCATCCTCAATAGGTAAATATTTTTTTTTATTTTGATAGTGTTATTGTTAATTTTAATATTATTATTTTTGTTGTTATTATTATTATTATTGTGATTACTGTAACTGTTATTGCTATTATTATTAATGTTGTTATTGTTAGTGACATTGTTATTGTTATTGTTATTAATATAATTATTTTTTAGTAATAAAAAATACAAAAAATAC
>NC_029790.2:130095266-130120564 GCF_000816755.2 Arachis ipaensis
AATACTGTTTAGTCAGGATGTTTGCGGTGCGGTTTGGTACGGTTTTTGAACGAAAAGTCATCCGATCCAATCGTTTAATTAAATTGCGGTTCGGTTTGATTCGGTTTTTTTATCAAGATCATCCGAACCAAATCAAACAAATTAAAATCGGTTTGGTTTGGTTCGGTTTTTCGATTTTTTCAGTCAATTCAAAAGAAATATTACCATACTATTTCACAAAGTCATAACCTTAAAATAGACAAACACAAATTCCCAATAGCTAACAAAATCTTGATCTAATAAAATTGAATGACAAAAGGAATTCAAATAATCAATTATTGAGTCAAAAAGAAAATAAATATAAGATGAACTGGTGTCGTACCTAATTGTCGGAGGTTTAGAGTCATATATACACTATATAATTCTTGTTAGGAAATATTATATAAGCCTCACCCCTCTCCCTTTGAGAGTGAAAAAATTTTACTGGATAAGAGTATGTAAGAATGGTATAGGAAAATCAGTTACATGATAACAGATTCAGTTGTATATCAGTATTTGCTACATAAGTTAATAATATACACTCTATTTTCTCCTTCTCTGTTCTCTTCCTGAATACAATGATATCCAACCAAATTTAATTAGCGACCTACAAGTCAAGTGTATCTCTAATATATAACTCCATTAAAAGCTTCAAAATAGAGATCTTTATTTAATTATAAAATAAACTAATTAAATAAGAATTTTATCACAGTTGACTAGTTGAGTGAGGTGCCTTTTCGTTGGAGCAGACAAAACATGTGGTCTAGGATTGATGCATGGAGAGAAACTCACTGAACTAGTGAACCAGCAATCAGAAGCAATTTCCCTAAAGAATGAACAACAAATAAAACAATGAATACTGAACCCAGCAATAAAGTCCTAAAATCAATAGAGGAAAAGGGTCACTAGCTCATAAAGTTCTAAAGCATGCAAACAAAACAAAACACCTAGTATACTCTAAAATAGACTAGAAGGAAGGATGAAAAAGGCCATTGGAAATAATTGATTTTCATACTGTGGCCTATGATTCATCCATGTAGAGTTCTAAATATATGGTCTTCAAACAAAAAACAGCTTTCCAGATATCATGATCAGTGAATACAACTTTGCTTGCTAACATCCATTCCATACAGTGGGAATTGAAAAAACAACTATTCAGGCTATGCCGTAACAATACATTGAACAATAAACAATGAACAACAATCAGAAGCAATTTTAGTAAATCAACAACAAATAAAATCATAACAGAGAATAAAAATCTAACAACCTTCGACCAAAAAATCAGAACCAACAACCCTAAACCTGTAAACCAAAATATACAAATAGAATTGAAAATCATGAATCAGAATTAACCTTAAATCCCTAAATCAAAACAGAACAAAAAGTTTAGAAATAAAAAACGAAATCAGAATCAACAACTCAACCATAAAATCAAGAACAATTCAACCAAGTATTAATTATAAATTAGAATCAATAAGACTAAACCAGAATTTAAAAATAAAAATAGATTCAGAACAAAAAACCAAACATGAGGCTTAGCCTCCATTATAGAAGATGATGGAGGCTCGGTGGGAACTGGGGTCGATGGCTCGGCGCTGCTAGGAAGAACGTTCCTGGGTCGGTGGGTCGGTGCTCGCTGGCGACGCTGGGCGTTGCTGGGAAGAACGCTGCTGCCTGCTGGGTCGGTGCTCGCTGGGAACTGGGAAGAAGGCTTCGGGTGCTGGTGGCTGGTGGGATTGCGACTCTGCGACTGCGAGGGCGAGACTAAGAGCAGCAGAGAGCGACTGCGAGGGCGAGACTGAGAGAAGAGAGCGAGAGAAGCTAGGTTTCGAAATTGGGGGTGAGGGGGGTTATGTGACTTTAGGTCACGACTTGGGGAGTTGGGGGGTGTTCGCGTTTGGGGTCTGGGAGGGGATGGGGGTTGGTTTTTAGGGTTTTTAATATACCAGTTCGGTTCGGTTCGGTTCGGTTGGGATTTTCATGGTCAGAACCGAAAATCGAACCGAACCGCAATAAAAATAGTAAAACTTATTTTTTTCCGATTTTTTTTATTTTTGGTTTTCGATTTTTTCGGTTCGGTCAGTCGATTTAGTTCGTTCCGGTTCGATTTTGAACACCCCTATATTTAGTTATTGGTTTTTTTATTATTGTTATATATTATTGTTAGTGACATTATTATTATTATTATTATGATTGCTAGAGACCTTTAACGAGGTAGCTGCAGCTTCACTAGCACTGACTAGGTTTTAACACGTTTCACGAGTAGGCGAATTGAGAGGTCATTCTGCACTACTGAGTGCTTTGGTCAAAAGATGGAGGCCAGAGACCCATACATTTCATCTTCCGGTCGGTGAGGTGACAGTGACACTGGAAGATGTTTCATATATTCTTGGCCTCCCGGTTAATGGGGAGGCCGTTACGGGTAGATCAGATAGCAGTCACCAGTTCTTGGTGGAGAACAGCATTGCGTGTTTTGATCGGGAGCCCGGTCCGAAAGATCACGTGCTGGGGAAGGTTAATATTGCTTGGGTCCGGCAGTGCAAAGACACAGAGCCATGTGTTTTTATTTATACTTTATTTTATTACCTCTTTCTTATTTATTTAACAACACGTTATCAACATGAGACTCTAATCAATTTTTTAGGAAGACCCAGGTAACAAATTTTTATTATGTCAAAACTCTCTCATCTTGAATTCAATGCTCTTGATATATCTGGAAATAATTATTTATTATGGATATTAGATGCTGAAATCCATCTTGATTCAATGGATCTTGGAGATACCATTAAAGCTAAAAATAATGCATCTCAGAAGGATAAAGCCAAAGCCATGATTTTTCTTCGTCGTCATCTTGACGAAGGATTGAAAAATGAATATCTCACATTAAAAGATCCTGCAGATCTTTGGAAAGACCTTGAAGAAAGGTATAATCATAAAAAAACGGTGATACTTCCTCAAACCCGATATGAATGGACACACTTGCGTCTGCAGGATTTTAAATCCATAAATGAATATAATTCTGTAATATTTCGAATCACCTCACGAATGAAATTATGTGGAGAAAAGATAACTGACAATGATATGCTAGAGAAAACTTTCTCGACCTTCCATGCCTCGAATGTGCTCCTGCAATAGCAGTATCGAGAAAAAGAATTTAAAAAATATTCTGAGTTAATTTCTTGCCTTCTTGTTGCTGAACGCAACAATGAGTTACTTTTAAAAAATCATGAAGCACACCCAGCTGGCGCCGCGCTATTTTCTGAAGTAAATGCGGCAAATTACCCCAGAAGAGGTAAATGACAAGGTTTTAATAACAAGAAAAATTATGGAAGGAAAAAAAATTATGTTCAAAAGAGAGGATCTCACCAGAAGTGGGATAAAGAAAGAAATATTGGGCAAAATAAATCAACAAAAGATAAGTGTTTCCATTGTGGTGGAAATGGTCATTGGTCACGTACCTGTCGTACCCCAAGGTACCTAGTCGATCTTTACCAGGCATCTTTGAAAAAGGATGACAAAGGAAAGGAATCAAATTTTGTTTCAAACGATGCTGAAAATTCCACCACTCATTATGATGTATCTGACTTCTTTGAGGATCCTGAAGGAAATATTGGTCATTTGATCAATGATGGAATAGTTTAATATGTGAGATTGTTAAATATCTATGTAAATAAATAATGTAAAGAACTTATTGTTAAGTTTTATTTTCTGTGTATTTAAGTTTCAAATGTAATCTATGTAAATAAATAATGTAAAGAATTTATTGTTAAGTTTTATTTTCTATGTATTTAAGTTTCAAATGTGATATATATAAAAAATGAAATATTAATGTTTATGCTTTGAAATCCTTGAATGTGTCAAATTTTAAAATAAAATTTTAGTATATGACATTATGTGCAGTGTTTCTTAGAAAAATAATTCCAATCAAGAATTTAATTTGACTGTGCATGCTACTCATTTTATTATTATTTGTCTTTGAAGAAAATGACAATGATTTATAATGAAGATGTATGCCTTGCGGATAGTACAAGTTCACACACCATTCTCAAAAGTGATATATATTTTACCCATCTTGTGCCAAAAGAAGAATGTGTTAATACTATTATTGGCCCAAGCAATGTGATTGAAGGCTCCGGAAGAGCTATAATTTTGTTTCCCGGAGGAACAAAATTCATAATAAATAATGCACTATTGTCTACCAAGTCTCTAAGGAACTTATTGAGTTTCAAAGATATTCGTCGAAATAGATATCATATTGAGACTATGAATGAGGGAGGTCATGAGTACTTATGAATCACAACTTATGATTCAAATAAAAAGGTTATATTAGAAAAGTTACCCTCACTTTTATCTGGGTTATATTATACCAAGATTAGTGCAATTGAATCACATGCCATTGTAAACCAGAAGTTTACTAGCCCAAATGAATTCATAACTTGGCACGACCGATTGGGTCATCCGGGAACAACTATGATGCGGATAATTATTGAAAATTCCTATGGACATTCACTAAAGAACCAAAAGATTCTTAAATCTAGTGAATTTTGTTGTGCTGCATGTTCTCAGGGAAAGTTAATTTTAAGGCCATCACCAGTAAATATTGGATTTGAGTCCCCTGAATTCCTATAAAGGATTCAAGGCGATATATGTGGACCTATTCATCCACCATGTGGATCTTTTAGATATTTTATGGTCCTAATAGACGCATATTCGAAATGGTCACATGTGTGCTTATTGTCTTCTCGCAACCTTGCGTTTGCGAGATTACTGACTCAAATTATTTGATTAAAAGCACAATTTCCAGAAAATTCAATCAAAGCAATTCGTCTTGATAATGCTGGTGAATTTACTTCCTAAGCATTTGATGCTTATTGTATGGCTAATGGAATAAGTGTTGAACATCCAGTAGTTCATGTTCACACACAAAATGGGTTAGTAGAATCACTTATTAAACGCCTCCAATTAATTGCTAGACCCTTACTTATGAGAACAAATCTCCCAACCTCGGTTTGGGAGCATGCTATTTTACATGCCACACCACTTATTTGTTTGAGGCCAACGAGTTACCATCAGTTCTCTCCTAGCAATTAGCTTTTGGCCAGCAGCCAAATGTTTCCCATTTAAGAATATTTGGGTGTGCAATATATGTTCCCATTGCACCATATAATCGCACCAAAATGGGATCCCAAAGAAAATTGGGGATATATGTTGGATATGATTCTCCCTCTATAATGAGGTATCTTGAGATACAAACTGGAGATGTATTTAAAGTCCGGTTTGCGGATTGTCATTTTGATGAATCAAAATTTTCAACATTAAGGGGAGAGAATAAGCTTCCTAAAAAGGAACTTAATTGGAATGCATCATCATTGATGCATTTAGATCCTCGATCAGGGTAATGTGAACTAAAAGTTCAAAAGATTATACATTTGCAAAGAATAGCAAATGAATTGCCTGATGCATTTTCCGATACAAAGAGGATAACCAAATCTTATATACCAGCGAAAAATGCCCCAATTCGAATTGATGTCCCAGTTGGACAAATTGCCATCAAAGCAAATACACGCCAGAAGCGTGGCAGGCCTGTCAGTTCCAAAGACAACAATTTTCGAAAAAGAAAAGAGGTAAATACTATTCCTGTTGAAAAAGACATAGTAAAGACACCTGCAGTTGTCCAAAATTCTGATATAGTTTTAACGCCAGAAGACGTTCAGGTACCTGAAAATTGTGAAAATGACGATATCTCGATAAATTATGTGTTTACAGGAGATAAATGGGACCGAAATAAGACAATTGTCAATGAAATATTTGCATATAATGTGGCATTAAATATCATGCATGAAAGTAAGGATCTTGAGGCAAGATCAGTCGAAGAATGTCGACAAAGAAATGATTGGCCAAAATGGGAAGAAACCATGAAGGCTGAATTAGACTCACTTGCAAAATGTAAAGTCTTTGGACCTGTTGTCCGTACACCACAAGATGTAAAACCTGTTGGATACCGATGGGTATTTGTGAGAAAACGAAACGAGAAAAATGAAGTTGTGCGCTATAAAGCCCGACTTGTGGCACAAGGTTTTTCACAAAAGGCCCAATATAGATTATGAAGAAACGTATTCCCCTGTAGTGGATGCGATAACATTGCGTTATTTGGTCAGTTTATCTGCATATCATAAACTGCATATGTATTTAATGGATGTGGTAACAGCCTACTTATACGGCTCATTAGATCAGGATATCTATATGAAGGTCCCTGAAGGGCTAAAGATATCTAAACCATCCAATGAATATTCGCAAGGGTTATACTCAGTCAAATTGTAAAGATCTTTATATAGTCTGAAGCAATCTAGACGAATGTGGTATAATAGTCTTACTGAGTATCTGGCCAAAAGTGGATTCAAGAATGATGATATCTGTCCATGTGTTTTCATAAAGAAATCTGCATTTGGATTCATTATAGTTGCTGTGTACGTTGATGATTTAAATATTATTGGGACTCGTGAAGATATTCCAACAATTATAAAAACTCTAAAAGAAGAGTTTCAGATAAAAGATCTTTGAAAGACTAAATTTTGTCTCGACCTGCAGATCGAGCATACAAAAAATAGAATATTTATTCATCAAACAACATACACAGAAAAAATCTTGAAAAGATTTTATATGGATAAATCACATCCCTTGAGTACCCCAATGATCGTAAGATCTTTGGATGTGGAAAATGATCAATTCCATCCTAAAGAAGAAAATGAAGATATCCTTGGCCTTGAAGTACCATATCTTAGTGCCATTGGAGCGCTAATGTATCTTGCAAATAATATAAGACTCGATATATCATTTGCTGTTAATTTACTAGCAAGATATAGTTCATCTCCAACCAGAAGACATTGGAATGGAATCAATCAAATCTTTCGATATCTTCATGGAACGGTTGATATGGGATTGTTTTATCCCTATGGATCCAAGTCACAATTAGTTGGCTATGCAGATGCTGGATACTTGTCTGATCCACATAAAGGGAGATCTCAAACAGGATACCTGTTCACATATGGTGGTACAGCTATATCATGGAGGTCCACGAAACAAGCGATAGCAGCAACCTCCTCTAATCATGCTGAATTACTAGCAATACGTGAAGCTAGTTGCGAGTGTTTTTGGCTCAGGAGTTTGATCTAATATATTCTGTCATCATGTGGACTGATTGATCATAAGATAGCTCCAACTGTCCTGTTTGAAGATAATACAACATGCATTGCTCAACTTAAAGGCGGATACATCAAAGGTGATAGAACAAAATATATTTCTCCTAAATTCTTTTTCACTCATGATCTTCAAAATCAAGGGACAATTGATGTCCAACAGATCCGCTCAACTGACAATCTAGCAGATTTATTCACAAAGTCACTCCCAAAATCCTCATTTGAAAGATTGGTACATGAGATTGGGATGCGCCGATTTCGGGACATTAAATGATATCGACAAGAGGGGGAGACTGTATTCTTTTTTCCTTGGTCAGATTTTTTTTCCCAGTGGATTTTTCTTGACAATGTTTTTAATGAGGTAGTCCCCATCACAAAGGATATTGTACACTTTTTTCTTCACTAAGGTTTTTTTCCATTAGATTTTTCTTTAGTAAGATTTTAACGAGATAATAATCCTAAATGGTCATCCAATGAGGAGTGTTGTGATAAACACAAAGGATATGGATGCCCATTAATTTCATGGGTGACTAAGTATTCATGTTACCAAGAAAAAATTTACATTTAATGAAAGTTGAAAATATGAACCCTGTACATGTATAAATAGGGATATGGTACGAGACAATACACACAGGCACACAGCAATATTAACAACAAACATTCTCTCTCTCTTTCTTATACAATAAAGCATTTCTTTACTTTCTCTCTTTGTTTATAGTAATATAATAGTATTAGTAAATACTGATAGTAGTATTTTTCTATTTATACTTTATTTTATTACCTCTTCCTTATTTATTTTACAACAAGATATAAAAAAAATATGTTCTCTTTTTTGAAAAAGTTCTCTCTCCTCCTTGTCAAGAGGGTAAGAAACCAAAATGATGAACAAGGGTAGTCCGGTAAATTCCCTGGCCAGTACAAGTAGCTTCTAGGCTAAACCCTCCTCCATATATAAAATGCCTAGGTTTTTATGCTCCTCACTTTCTTCTTCTCATCTCATCACTTTCGATACCCATTTTCCCCTTTCTATGTGGTTCTGCGTTTCTCAGGTAAGCACAATCGTACTGCTTCCTTCATCTTTCTTCCACCAAAACGCTTGTCGTTTTTCACTATAACCACCAGCTACTCTCTTCTTTCCATTCTGTACCATTTGGCGAATCTACGATTTACACTGATGAACGACACTCCTTTCCGCTCTTAAAGCCACCCCAAATTTGAACCCACTGTTCAGATTGTTGTTTTGTGTGTAGCTACACTGCGTTTCGTATAATCCTATGTGTTTCTTTTCTTACGTTTGTGGTTTTGGGCTTCATCTTTAACACTCTGTTGCATGTTTTAGGTATTGGAGCTAGGGTTTAGGGTTTGAGACCCGAATTTGACGTATCTGTTGCTTGTTCTTCTTGTTTGTTCCAATTTAGTAGGTTTGATGCCCAATGTTTGGTTACTATCATGAATTTCGTTTGGTCGATGGAAGTTTATAATGGAATTTGTTGTGATTTTATGAGTTGATTATAGATTTCTTGTTTCGGAGTGACATTAATCAGTTTTTGATTTTGTTCCAGGAGATGGGAATGTCCTCACTCTACTAAGCTGTGTAGTTTCATGTTTCTGTGTTTTATGCCTGTTGTGTCATTTCAGTTATGCTTAGAAAATAGTAGTTCATGTTATCTCTAATTTAATTGCTTGTAGGGCTGAGTCTAAAACTACTATTTACATGGGAGTTTGTTTTATAGAGCTTGTTCATTTTGGAATGATTTTGATTATGAATTATAATGCATAATGCATAAGCTTTTTTAAGCACATAAAGTTAATTTAGGAATGCACTCATTGACGACATTGGAATGAAATTCGGGTTTATAATAGCGCATATTTGTGATGTAATGCAGCCCTTAATTTGATTCTGTAATTTAGTCTAGGTACATATTTTTTATTGTGAAGTCATTCCTATTTTTAGGTAACTTATCTTGTGTAACTCAGTTCCATTGGATAGTTGATACATACCTTCTTTAAGTAGATCTGTGTTTCAGAGTGAAATGATGGATGCTTGTTTAACGATGCCATGTTAATATTGCCTCAGAGTTCAGTTCAGTGTTTAGACTGGACTGCAATGGCAAACAAGAATCCCGTTTGCCATAACTCATAACATAATTCACACTGGTTAGATAACTCCTAAATTATTCTTCTAAAATCTAATGACAAATAACACTCTAGCGACAAGTAGCACTGTTGATCATCAAACAGCATTATCTTTGAAAGAAAAAAAACTTTGAACTATACTTTTATTTCTCTTAAGAACTCCCTGTAATTTGTAGTCTGCTTTTCCCTGCCAGTTCTGCTTGCAGTCTTTGAGAATCTTCACACTTGAATAACTTGGTGAAAATATAAGTAATTTAGTCTGGAGTTGAGCACAGCTAGTGTGTGAAAATATAGGTGTATAGTGGCTTGTTGACTCTGAGGCAAAGCCATTAGTTACTTTTGCCCCACTTACTTTTGGTTTGGGTACCGAAAATATCCTGTTATGTTCGTTAGTGTTGCAGCAATTATCTTATGAACTCACATGAAGTTATTTAAGTGTTGCAAAAGGTATCTTGTATCTATCTTGCGTTGATAGAATTGACCATTTTACTCTAATTTTATAATTGATGCTTCAGATTGGTGGTTATTTTGGTTAAATCTTAAATAAAAAAAGCACCAATAATGGCAAAGAAGAAGAATCCCCACGTGTATATGGATGTTTCTATAGACGGAGATCCAGTTGAGAGGATGGTTTTTGAGGTAATTCTCCTTTATAATTCTTAGTTTTAATGATATATATTTGCAATAGTCAACCTAATGGTACGCTGTCGCTGCAGCTCTTCTATGACATTGCTCCAAAGACTGCAGAAAATTTTCGTGCACTGTGTACAGGTAAACAATTAATTTGATTTGTTTGGAAATTTATTAAATTTTGACAATTTCACGATAGACACGATGATAGGGCAAAATGATGTTTGATTCATGTAGCTGATCCACCTAGTAGAATAAGGCTTTGTTTTCTTTTTTTTTTTGGAAAATTTTATTCAATTTTACCATTTTTTTATTGGTTCTCATTTTTCTCCCATTGAGAAATTTCCGTAGTCAACTGAACAACTGAAAAAATATATAATCTTCCTATTTAACAAGCTGTTGATTCCTGTCCTGCTATTTCCTGAGAAATTTCATTATTTATCCAGGAGAAAAAGGAGTTAGCCCAAATACTGGGAAATCACTACACTACAAGGGTTCTTTCTTCCATTACATTCTGAAAGGTTCTATTGTGCGGGTATGTTGGTTCTTTTTTGTTTATTCACCTTACGTCTTGATTGTTCTTCAGTAATTTTATACAACTTTTCCACCCTTCTTTTTGTGGTTAAACATGGCTTAGTAGTTGTCCGTCTTTTAGTCAGTTATCCTGGTTTATTCTGTAGGATACAGCGCTGATGGTCACGATTGCTTTTCTTGTGATATAGATTCAAGGTTACTAAATGAGTTATACATTCTCGTAATTCTAAGTCTCATGATGTCCATAACAATTTCGTATGCATTGTTGCTCCAGGTTATATGTATTAATGGTTGGTTTTCCTTTTGCAGGGTGGCGATTTTGTCAATCGAAACGGTATGTAGTTGTCTTTGTGTTGCCTCCTATTATGAATTACTTCAATTTTTGAAACTTGAAATTTCATACGATATATTTAGTCACTTTTATTTTTTATCATTTGATCATTCAGTTGTCCGAGTTGCAAGCCTTGTTTCATGTTTCCTGTGAGAATGGTAATTTCTTTTCTAAGTCAATTAGGGACCTAACTAAACAAATTTGTTATTGCCCCGTCATTGACTTGGGGGGTACAAGAGATATGCCTTTGCAATTTTTTTTTGGGATAAAAAAATTAAGTTTTTGATATTGCTCTATTGTGGTTCACTACTAGAAGTTTCAGACATTGTATTCATAATACTATTGCTATGTATATTTTGTTTGCCCTGTTTTATGGATTTTTTTTTCTGTTTCTTGTATTTGTTTTTATTTTTTGATGTGTCATGTTTAGTAGTTAGGATTATGTTATGTTGTGGTGTTTATCACTCCTCTTCAAATTTATATTGATCCATTACAAACTTAAAAGAATTCCTGACAATGGCATATAATAGTCTTTTTTATTGCATTCTGGTTGAGTGAATGAACTAGAAGCTTGTCTTAAAGCGTCTTCTGTGTCGTTGATGGTCATATTTCATCCTTTTTGTGGTTCCATAAATCCATCATATGCTGTAAATTATACTAAACTCCTGTGTCATTTGGTTCCTGTGTTTTGCAGGGACTGGTGGGGAAAGCATATATGGTTCAAAGTTTCCAGGTGAGAATGTTAAGCCAGGAAGTTGAGCTGCATATTCTGCAGCATGGGTTCAGAACTGTATTGCACTCGCTTTTTGGCCTTTTAGGTTTTTTTTACGTCTCTCAAGTTGTTTCTGTTTTGTACTTCTGTTTCAGATGAGTCGCCTAGGCTGAAGCATGATTCTTCAGGCCTTTTATCAATGGCAATTGCTGATCGCGAAACACTGGGTTCTCATTTTATCATCACTTTAAAAGCGGATCACCATCTTGATAGGTTTGTTTGTCCGGTTCATTTTTGTAGCATTTAAGTGCTTTTATTAGATTTAGAATGTGTTTATTTTTGTAGGCTATCTATGATGGGGACCACCCTCTAATTAATGGGCCTTGCTGTTAAGGAATTAGAATTAGTAGTTGGTAACAGAGGAGATAAAAGTGTGTTAAAGATAGAGAAGGCATTTCTTGGGATACTAGTATTTAAAAGACAGAGAGGAAGGGATCTGTCAAATTCCTAACTATATCTTCTGTATCTAGGTGAGGATGTCCCATCCTAATGAAATATCTTTTCCCATAAAAAAGGAACTGTGAGAAAGCAAGACATTGACCAATTTTGGATTGTTAAGTAGGGACTTCCATACAATCAAAGTAATTGATTTAAGGGTGTTCAGCCCTGTTCTTTCTTACTATACAATTATTCTCACTTTAAAGGATCTAAATCTATAATTAGTAAGGCCTTCTAATGAGAAACTTGTTCCTTTCAATCTACTGCAATAAGCAGTTTTGAAACATTTTAGTAGGATTTGGAGAACACAGATTTTGAAACCCGTTGTGAGCTTAGCTATACAAGCTCTAGCAAAAAGCTTATAAGCATTTACAAAAAATAAATCATTTCAGGTGGCTGTCTTTGTTCATAACGTCTGAGATGTAATTCTCAGCATGTTTTGAATGCCATTGGGTTTATTTCTAAGTAGATCTTATGTAACAAGATCCAGTCAATATGTATGTATTTATTTTTTCTTTTATCCAAATGGGGACTTTGCATTAATGCATTGTTTAATTTGTGTTGGGTGGGTGATGGTGTATCCTATGATACCGAGTCGTTGTTTCTTCGGATGGGACTAGATGTACAATTTACATGTTCAAAATTGTGGAATCATCTTGCAGAAAGCATGTAGTCTTTGGCAAGCTTGTCCACGGGCATAATGTGTTGAAGAAAATTGAAGACACAGGTGATGAAGAAGGGCATCCAACTGTGACCGTTAAAATAATTAATTGTGGTGAATTCAATGACGGTAAGAATCCCTTAGCCTGTTATGGAGAACGAAAAATTCTATAATTAATATTAAAGGCAATGTTTAAATCCTATATCATCTATTGAATATTATATTCCCGATGCTTGAAAATGATGAAATGAGTAGTGTATGGAAGTGTGCTTATTTTCTCCACATAAGTGATTATGCTCTATGCAGCGATTTATGTGATCTATTTTTTATTCATCCATCTGATTCCTTATGCTCGCGCAGATGGAAAGAAGATAAATAAATCTGAAGCCAATAGTCAAGAAATGCAGCGTAAGGGAAAGCACAAAAAATCTTCAAGAGACCGAAGAAAAAGGAGAAAATACGACTCATCAGATTCTGAGAGTTCTGATTCGGACATGGAATCTTCGGAAAGTGATAGTGATTCTGAGTCGGATGGTTCTTCATCATCTTATATAAGTTCCTCTAGTGATGACAGGCGAAGGAAGAGAAAGAGGTCTTCGAGGAAGGATAAACATAGACGTGGAAAGCGAAGAGATAAACGCCGAGATAAGAGGCGCAGGAAGCGTGACAAGAAGTCAAAACGTAGATCAAAACGGTACTGAATCTGATTAAACATCTGATCACGGTTTAAATCATTTGTTCTCTTAGGAGATGACCCATATGCTTTGATGTGTGTTGCTGTATTATATCAAATATTAGTTACTGTACTTGGGAAGAACTTAATAATAACCATTGTCTAAATATACAATGTAACATGTCCTAATTGATTTCAACTATTGTCTTAACTCTTAATTTACACTGAAATTCTCGTTTGATGTTAGGGATTCTGGTAGTCTAACTGATTCGGATAGTGGAACTAAGAGTGGCAATAGCCCTGATTGCAGAAGTCAAGCTGATGGGAAAGATCTGAAGCATAAAGATCATGCGCATAAAAATGGTATTTTTTTTTTATAAATTCAACTTCCATTTTGTGTGTCATTATACGTGTGCATTACTTATGTTGAAACAAAATCTTGAATTACATAATAGAATTTTGTAAAGATTCAACTTCACAGAGGAGCAGACATCCTTTTTTTCTGCCATCTTCCCTTGTTGCCTTATAGCTAGTCATCAATTTTAAGTTTTGAAAGAAGTCAATGAAGTTCATTTGTACAAAAATCAGCTTCTTTATTTTAAATTCAAGTGTGACTCCTTTCACGACTTGAATGACTTTCACAACTAATGCAGTCCTTGCTGGTTTGTTACGTAAGTCACTGGTAAATTTGTAGCTTATGCAAGTCAATTGCTTGGATTTTGATTACTCTAGCTTTACTTTGTTGGGCAATGTTAGTAATGTCATGTCCTGCCTCTGTTTTTGCTTCATAGCTGAAGATCAGTCTCCATTAAATGTGGAGAATGAATTGCCTCTTGCACATCGGAAAAAGCGGGAGGAACTGGATATGCCAGAGGAAGAATTTCCGAAGGAGAATGGAGCACGGCGCAGCAATGGCATAGGAACCAACCATCGATCTGACAGAAGTGAAGAAAGGCAGCCTGATGTGGTTGATGATCATCCAGGGAAATCTAGGTCTACTTTCAAATCTTGTTGGACCTCAGTTATTTCTCATGCTTACCATTTCTTCCAGATGTGGTATTTTATTAAAAGGTGATGTGCAGGAGTCGAAGCATGAGTCCTAAGCGAGCTGTGAGTAAGAGTATGAGTATTAGTCCCAGGGGTGGAAACAGAAGCCCAAGCCCAAGTCCAGGCAGGAGTTTGAGCAGAAGTCCAAGTCGTAGTAGAAGCCCTCCTGCTCCATCAAGGCGGAGTTTGAGCAGGAGTCCTGCTAGAAGCATAAGCAGAAGTCCTGTTAGAAGGACAAGCAGAAGTCCAGACCGAAGCATCATTAGAAGCCCAGTGAGGGGTAGGAAGGGGAGAAGTGTCAGCAGAAGCCCCATGAGAACTCGCAATCATAGAAGTATCAGTAGAAGCTCTGGGAGAATCCGTGATCGCAGTGTGAGTAGAAGTCCTGTGAGAGCCCGTGATCGCAGAAGTATCAGTAGAAGCCCTGTGAGAGCTCGTGATCGTGGAAGTGTCAGCCGAAGCCCTGTGAGATCCCATTCTCGCAGTCATCGGAGCAGAAGTTCTCCCAGACCACCACCAAGAAGAACAATCAGTAGGAGCCCTGTGCGAGTGTCAAGAAAGAGCATAAGCCGAAGTCCAGTTAGGTCCTCTGCCAGAAGCTTGAGTAGAAGCTCTGGGAGGGTTCCTTTGAGAAGCATTAGTAGAAGCCCTGTCAGAGCCCCAAGTAGAAGTGATCGCCGCAGCTATTCTAGGAGTCGCAGCCCTGTCCGTAGGACAAGGACACCTCGTGGTAGGAGCATTTCGAGAAGCGTCTCACCTGATGCTTCACCAAAGCGTATCAGAAGGGGAAGAGGTTTTAGTGAACGATATTCTTATGCCAGAAGGTATAGAACCCCTTCTCGTTCTCCTGTGAGGTCATACCGCTACAATGGAAGAAGTGACCGTGACAGGTAGAGTTCTATCTACTCTCTCGGATTAGTCATCATCTTGAGGTGATATTGAGCTTTGGATAATTGAATGTTCTATTTTCACTTTTTCTGCTCAGATACACAAGTTATAGGAGGTATTCCCCCAGGCGATACAGGAGCCCACCACCACGTGCAAGATCTCCTCCAAGGTTATCTTTTTCTTTCAAGCTTCCTAGTTCCTATGACATTTTTATTTCTTAGAATTACAGAGATCTTGTATTTAGAGTCTAAAGGTGTGATTTGTATCTCTATCTTCGGTTCATTTATTTCTGGTGCTTGTGTTTTCCGTTCCTGATATGCCTGCCTATTAAGTAGACATGATTTTGTGAAAACCCATTTGTAGATACCGAGGCAGGAGGAGCAGGACACCTTTATCACGCAGCCCTCGTTATCGCAGTCGACGATATAGCAGAAGCCGTAGCCCTGTTCGCAGCCGTTCACCAGTTGAACCATATCGAGCTCGTGTCTCTCCTCGTGTGGAGAGGCGCATGTCCTCATCTCGGAGCAGGAGTCCGTCACGATCGAGGTCTTCTGTAGAATCACAATCTCCACGAAAAGCAAGCGGAGTAAACAGGTCAAGGTCGTCATCCGGAAGCCCAAATGGAAAGAAAGGCCTAGTCTCGTATGAAGATGGTTCTCCTGACTCAAGCCCGAGGTAAAAAATCAGTGATTGGGTGTATGGAAGCTGATTGATAGTTATGTTTTGCCAGCTGGAGGCTTCAATTCTCAAACATCTCTACTTGCTTGCTGGTATTTATGAATGCTACGTTTTCTCTTTCTAAACCACCATTTAGGTTTTCCTTGTAGTCTGTTTTAGTTTTAATTGAATTTGACATGTTGGGATAATAGTAGTACTAGAATAATGAAGTTGAGAGTGCAGTTTTAGTTGGGACCGGGGCCTTTATACATTGATGAGTGATGACCCCGAATGAGTTGGAGACTGTTGCATGATGAGTTGAATTTTATCGAAGTTATGGCCTATCCTATATTTCTGGGTTTGGGGGGTTAAACCTAATTTTGGGGTAAAACTGTTGGTTGCCATTTCTACTGTATTTTGTTAGAAAATAGTTGACTCTTATTGGAAAAAAAAATTATCTGTACTGTTTGATGGAAAATTGTGTCCCTTTTTTTTGCATGTTGATTATTCTGCACCCTCGTGTAAGAATAAAAATGGGTTCATTTATATTCGGCAAAAATCGTGATTTATCAATAATAACAACTTGCTTATATTTGAATGAGAAGATCCGCCACTCCAACAATTCATAAACCTTCATCGTTGACAACCTCAAGCAAGACGTCATCTCCCATCCATTTCCTAGAATTAGAGAAAAATACTAGAATGGGATTAATTATGTTAATAATATTCTTAATAGTGTACTACAAGGCGTATGATATCCAAGCCAAATCCAAATTCGAATATCATATATAGCCAGGGAGAGATGAACGACGTCAAACAACTTATTTATAACTGTTATTGGGTAATTTCAGCCAAATTGAATCAGGATATTAACATTTAAATATTACACAATTTTTATCTGATCCCATATGTGATTATATCGAAGTTCATGTTTTCCAATTATTTTGCACCTACTGTGCAAAAGACAAAAGTTGATTTTATCCAAAAAAAAATCTGATTGATAACGAGTGCATGGACATTAAAATTAATTAACGTGGTATACTAATAGGCTGACGTAATGTTGATATTGTTTGGCTTCCAAAGGATAAAATTGAAAAGGGGGAAATGAAGATTGTGATCACGTCTTTACACAGTGTTTGGTTCAAACGAAAATAAGGAGAAGGAAAATACGGGGAAAGAAAACGGGTGGAAAGTCAAGTCAAGTTTTTCATTGTTTGGTTTATTAAAGAAAATGAAAAGAAAAAGAAAAAAGTGGAGTGGGGTCCACGAAAAAATTTTCTCTTCGGCTGGGAGATGAAAACTAACAAGAAAGAGGAAATAGTGATATAATTACAAATTTACCCTCTATTTAATAAAAAGATCAAAATATTTTATTTTATTTTTTTTACATTTAAAAATTATCTCTTGTGCTCTTCTTAATTTTACAGCACTATCAAATTTCATTTTTTTTCTTAAATATAATTAAAGAGATTAATAATATAATTTATGAATAATTATTTACTTGTAAAATTATTTACTTGTAAAATTAATAAATTATAATTTATATATAATATAAATAAGGATATTAATGTAATTTTATTCTAACATAATTTTCTTTCTTCTCACTTTTCTTTCAAACCAAACAAAAGAAAATTTTCTCTCTATTTTCTTTCCATCCATTTTCTCTTAATCCAAACAACATACAAATAACTCTACTTTTCTTTCTATTTTCTTTCTTTTCATTTTCTTTTCTCTTATTTTCTTTCTTTCCATTTTCCTTCTTATATCCAAACAAAGTCTTAGAGTTCTTTTAAGAGAGAATGGCAATTACTAACTTGGAAGCTAAATTTTGTTAGTAACCACTAGATTGTAGGGGTTGGACTTGGAGAGCTTGATCTCCAAGATAGAGAGAGATCACCGCTCGAGGCTTTGTAGGTTGTAGCTAGTTTGCGCACCAAGTCGGGTCGAGTTTCATCGGGGTAAAGACCGACCCAATCAGTTTGGTAGATGGGAATTAGAATAAAGTGGAATCCAAGGGTGTTGGACTTGGGTTAGATTTTTCTCTGTGGGAAGGCCTTACTGGGTCAGGTGTATCTTCGGCCAATGGTTTTAGGTCGTTGGTGTAACACTGTTCCCACTGAATGATCGATCTCGTAGGTCGGGCATCGAGTGTTATTTGTAGGCTCATATCCTTTGTCCGTACTGGAATGTCCCACCAATTGTCATTTGTATGTTGTTAAGCACGCCAATTCTGAGTTGGAACGTGTTCTTGTAAAGTTGGATTTGAGGTCTTATGTACCAAGTTGCTTCCACAAAGTGGAAATATCCTTGATCTAATACTACCCTTGTTATGAAGGATTCTGAATCATAGGTGGTTATGGGTTGGTGTAAGCATATTCCTGACTTATCAGTCTAAGAATAAAGATTCTTGCATCGAGGCTTTGAAGCTGGCTTGCACATATCAGATCGAGTTACGGCGAAACAAGACGAACCCAATCCGTTTGGTAGATGGGGATCAGATCAAAGTGAGCTCCAAGAATGTTGGCCCTAAGTCAGGCGTTCCTTTATTTAAAAGGCCTTATTGGGCCAGATTTATCTAACAATTATTTTTGGTTATATATTACACATACGCCCTAATTCACACACTACCTAGAAAGGGCTCTTTAACGACATCACGTTCGTAGCTACTCTAAGGAACCCTCGTATGACTACATCAATAGACGTAATTGTCATTCTTACAGTGGCCTTTATCTAGCTAACTCATGGTTAGTTTACCCTGAATAAGTTCATCCCATAAGAAAAGGTTTTGATGGGAGGCATTGGAAGTGAGGTGAGAGGCTAATGTATGGGCGTGAGAGGGGGATTCAAGCATTTATCTGGAATAGCTTAGGAGAGTGAGAGCTGCTATAGTGCTCTAATGAGTTTCTTTCAAATTATGCATTATCTTCTCCTTTGAGTATTATCAATACACATAATTTTTCTTTTATCTCTGCCTATTTTGTGGTTTCTATGAAATTAACACCAGGTTTTGTTTAGGTGAATTGAAATGGCCACCTTACCTTAAAATGAGAATCCAGAGAGTATAAAATCAAGTAGAATCTGTTTTTCCAGGTAAAAATTTTTCCAAATGGCTAAAATAATACTGCACAGGTGATACAGACAACTTCAAATTTTGCACTGATGGTTCATAAAATAAGTCATCTGAACCTGTTTGGCACAGCTAGATGTGTCACTTAAAACTGTAATATTAGGACACATTAGATACACCAGAACACAGCACCAAATAAAAAGAACTAAAAAGGAGGGTAAAGAGAGAGAAATACAGAACTTTGTACCATGCTCATACCAGAAAAGATGCTAGCAATCATACCAGATTACATAAATCTTCTCATGACACTCGCATTGAGGGAAAACTTTTGGTTTTGGGAATCAGTTACTTGGCATTGTTACCTAAATCTTCACTGCTATTATCTTTGGATTCAACACAAGGTGTCAATGGGGGAAAGGAAGGAACAGATTTCAGTATAAATTTCCTGCCAGTTCTGAAGCCTCCAGAGGAGCTTGAACCAAGTCCGCGTAGACGACTATGGGGAGGAGAAACTCGCTTCTGGTTTGGGGAATTTGCTTTCACAGACTTGGTGGGTGTTAAACCTTCCTTCAATACATCTGGTGTTTCATCTTCCATTATGTCGAAGAGTCTGCTTTCAGAATCAAGAGATTGAAGGTGTTTTACACCTAATCTAACCCTTGGGGTATTTGGTGAACCACGCCAACGAAGAGAGCTCCCGGATATTAGGCGAATGCGTCCTTGTGATTGGGATAGAGGAATGTTTCCGCACTCCTTTGTACTAGATGTGAACAGTGAAGCACTTGACATTGATTCAGGATTTGACAAGGGAGTATCCTGAAGTATGTTAGCAACCAAATCACATGGTGATGATTGATCCATTACATCGCTGCAATCCACTTGCCAATCATAGGAAGCAGTTTCCAACATCTCATCTGTTTCCAGGTTTGCAAGAACACTCTGCGAGTTCTCCAGAGACTTGTTATAATTTGCACTTGAGGGAAGCATATCAACATTAGTTTCAGAGGAGGGTAGATGCTGTCCAGAATGAAGTCCGAATTTTGCAGCCTCCTTTCCTTGGCTGAACAAATGGACAAGGCCAATGAAAAAACAAAGTAAAAACATCAGGAAGTATGTAATCAGTATTGTAAATTCCTATCCTATAAAATATGCAAAAGGATTTGTGGTGAAAGCAGTCTTACTCAGAGCATTGCAATGATGGTGTTACAGGTGAGACATGGGGCAGGTCATACAAATCTGACTTGCTTGCCACCATTTCCAGTTTGTTGAGAAAAGCACCATCTGGTTCATTTTCAATCCTGCTGCCCATCCTTTCTTTATTGAAAACATGATCCCTTGCAACATAATCTGCAGTTTTAAAACCAAGAAAGGATGTGCATATCACATGGTCTTTAACTATTAAGCACATTGGGCTCAATTTCATATTTTCCTGAATCGATTCCATATCAGTGGGGATGAGGGGGGGGAAAACAAAATTTGAAAAAAAAAAAAAGAAACCATGCTACCAAAACTTTTGAATATCATTTCATAGCATTCTACTTACTATTACTACTAGTGGATTAGGCACCATGCCTATCAATCCACAATATTTTCGTTTGTGTTAATTATAAAATTTCTATTTTTTTGTTTGTTTATCATATATTGTAACCTTTATTTTTTATTCTAACTTCTCATAACTTCTAATGATTTATTTTTTTTATATTCAAAAACACTTCTAACTGCCATACCTTGTAATTATTTTGAAAATACATTGAGGACGAAATTTGAAATGAATTGTGATAATGGAAGTTTGTTTGTCTCAACCCCTTTATACAGTAGAGATTATACAAAAGCATACATTGTGATGTATTAAGAATTGAGAAAAGCTTATTCATAATATAAACTCTAACCTTCTTTTGTGCCATAAACATTCTTACATCCCTCACATCGGCATCCGCTAGAGCATCCGACACCAGCCTTTTTTAAATATAAAATTAGATATTAGTAGATATGGGAGAGGAAACTGGTGTGGAATTATTAGGTTATAATGTATATGCAACCTGATAACATTCACAATATTTTTTCTGACACATTGACCTTTTGCAATTGCAACCTCTTTTGTGCCTAGCTGATGAAGGTGTCATCAGAATTGCATCCTCCTGCAACGGCACATTAATCAATCAATTCATTGCTGAAATCAAAAGACAACTACAAAAGTGAAACACAATACACAAAGATCTTGTACCATATTATTTGATGAACGATCAGTGGATTGAGGGACAATCTTGGGAAGAAATGCAAGAGGATTACGGGATTCAATTTGTTTCCTTGTTTCAATAACTTTATTTTCATACTCTGGTCTATTCAAGCAGCTTTGGCAAGAACAATCATCAGCGCAATAGATTCCAGCAGCAAAACAATCACAATAACTGCAAACCGATCAAATCAGAATATACAGCTACTGCATCCTGAGATATGCCAAAGCAAATAGAGAAATTTACTTACAGTTTCAAACATTTACTCTTTTTACAGTTGCACCTTTTACAGCCATTATCATCATTGTTGCTTGATGCTCTCTTCCTAAACAAAAATGTGAATTAAGTAACCAAATTCAAATATAAAATATTTGTGTGCACATCTGTGTGTGAGTTACAAGAAAGAAAATAAAAAGTTAAAAACTGACTTTTTCTTGCTCGGGCTAGGTTGCTTGGATTCCTCAGGATATCCATCACCTGTAGGGCTTAGTTTCCTCTTATCATGGAGACTTTCAGGACATATAGCAACAGGTTCTGTAGGGCTATGAGACCCAGAAATGAAAGAATCTACGGGTAGTGAGGAAATGTTGGCTTGGCTCTCATTTCCACTATCAATTAATGATTGCCCATCTATATTTGATGAAGTTAGGCGTCCCTTCATGTTCTCCACTTTATTTATACTAATCAATGCAGATTTCTTCCCTTGTAAACAATCTGATGATCTAATACCTGTAGTTGCAGCACAACCAGGAGGCATAGCATTTACAATGCTATTTAAATGCAATCCAATGCCTGATGGCTTGGGACATGTCACAGTTGAGTTTCCACTACATCTTTGAGTAAACAAGGAAGAAGTGCCAGGTTCAGACAGCTTGACCATTTTTATTTTGATTGGAGCTGCATTTGATTTCATACAAGATTTATCACTTCCAAGAGCATTAGATGCAGCCTCCTCAAATTGTAGACACCGTCTACGAAGGCCATGATGCTTTAGAGTAACCTGCATTGACGTTTGACGGTAATAATTATTATAGACTAGAACAAAACCAAAAAGAAAAGAAGAAAAAGTGCAAGTTCATGAGAATCAAACTGCAACTTTTTGTGCTAAGATATTTCTACGATAGATAAATCATTTGTCAAGTGTTCTAATGCAACCTAGGCCACAGTAGTATCACCCCACATGACTAAAACCTATTAAAAGCAAGCAAATGGTTAAGAGTGCTCAATATTTTGTACGCTCAAAGATACATAAAGAAAATGCTTACCCAAAACTCAAGAGTACCCTAAAACATAACGTGAGATCTCACTTGGACTTCTACAATTTAATTCAAACCATTCACAAAATTTTCAGAGTTCCAACACAGGTACCGACTAATAAGCACAAAAGCAAAAAATGGGATATTTTTTTAGTTACCCATCTGCCACAGAGATATGGAGATATGAAGTATACCACTGCTGCTAATTTCCTTAAAATAAATCCTGCCATGATGCATGCAAAGTTTCATAAACAAACCAGATGGCAAGGCACAAAATTTCAAAGATTGATTGTCAATAAAGTACAAATTAGATATGAGACTGTGAAATGAACATAACATGAATAAGCAACAGATAGCGGGAAAGGAAAAGAAGTGTGAAATGACAAAGAAAATAAATAGACAAAATCACACACAAGCTGCCTCAGGAGGATTATGATAAACTATAAAAAAGAAGTTAGACAAATACCTCAGAAGCATCTTGTGACACGTTCTCAGCACCTACATGTGAGGTTGACACCATCTCATCACAATCTTCCCAATCTTTAACATCCTGCAGAGTCTGTTCGGGAAGCAACTGAGATGTACAGTCATTATTATCCTGCAGTTCATTTCCAGCACGCTGAATCTTAATACCTTGTGGATCAACAATAAAGTAACATACAAGAAAGACTAGAATGCATTAACATTAGCAGGGACTACATCAGCAAAAAGTAGGCTCTACCTTCATGCGCTTGTGCAAAGCCATTAAAACATCATTTTTCTCCCCTGTTATTTGATCATGCCCTTCAACATATGCTGGCCCTGTTTGAGCCTTATCAACTTTCTCTAACAAAATCAAAGGTTTATCTGCTTTATCACAAGGATCATCTTTGCTGTCAACTTCTGATATGCTTTTCTTTGATTGAGCTAAGTTACTCGGAGATGATTCAGTATCGTTAGATTGTTTCTCATCTGGGTTGACAGAGTACATTTGATCAATATCCACAGGATCAACCAGATATTTATCAACAGATGGCGGCGGACTGCAGTGTTGAGTAGTTGCATCATTTTTTACATCAAAATCCTTCACAGTTTCAGTTATAAACTCCCCTGCAGGTGGCAGTTCAGCAGTTGATTTCGCAGAATCACCAGGAGCTTCAATTAACTTGCCTCTATTGTCACTTTGAGATTCTGATCGACTTGATGACTGAGCACATGAAGGTCTGATATGAACAAAATTGGTCAACAAACAGCAAATGCATTGTCAATAATGGCAACGAAAATGAGCACAGTTTAAGTCACAAACCTTTCCAATAAGTGTGTTTCACGGTGACAACTAATACGCGGTGATGTGAATACAAGAGGCGGAGAATTGAGTCCAACGAAGCCTTGTGCCACATGAGAAGCCTTGGCAGGTTGCTTTATAGGAGATAAGTTGTTTACAAACCTGAAAAAGGGTGATTCCTGGAATTGGAAAAGAACACAATTAATTTCTGTCGTACTGAAAAAGAAAATGAAATAATCCAACAGAGTCCATTAAATTTTAATTATATTACTCCAGACACATGTAGATATAAATTTATGCGCAAGGATCAGGACAAGGACCCAAGAGGCAAATACCAAGACTCCATATCTATGACACAAAGCACAATGTAATCGTATGGTAGTCCTTCAATGAATCCTGGTCTTGATGGTCTAATTACTAACACCATGGCCGGGGAAAAAGACCCTTCTAGAAAACATTTCATTTAGAATTTGAAAACCTTAAAATTCAGAAGTGTATGCAATAATTTATTAGAATAACTGAACTCAAACCTAAAGAGGTACAAAAAATATAAAAATCTACTAAAAAGCAGCAATGGTTTATAAACTACTAACTTGAGCACAGACAAGTAATCTGATGGCATAGCTAGTAGCAACAAATTGAACCAAAGAAAAAGGCATAATCAAAATTAAAAGCACCATCACATCATACTAATCAACCTAATTAATCTAAACTCCAAAAATATGCTTTGAATTATCCCTCACCAAAAGTCCAACCCACCCACTGGGAATTAGACCTTCAAAATACTAAAATTAGCCATGCCAATCACTTAGAAAATCAACAGAGAAAACCCTATAACTTGAGCCACCAACATTTTCAGCAAGTCAGAAACGATATTTTAGCACCCCCTATATTCAGAGGGCTTCAAAGCCCTAATTAAAGAGCAGAAAATAAAAATTAAAAAAGATGTTGTAATTGTACCTGAGGTCAATAACAAATTAAAAAGAAATGACGAAATTAGGGAGTGAATTATACTTGAACTTGAGGGGAGTCATTGATGGCGACGGCATTGATTGTGGAGGCCGAAGAAGTTGCATTGTTCTTCGAAGGTTCTGGAGATTCCATGATCATACCAATAACAAAATAACTTCCTCTTCTTCTTCTTCTTCTTCTTACTTGCTTTGACCCTCTCTACTCTCACTCTCACTGCATCATTGTTCTCTTTTTCTCTACAGAATAAAATCTCTGTTCTCCGCGATTAATTTGCTTGTTTTTTTTTTATGTTTATTTTTGTTATTATTATTATTATTATTATTTCGTGAAGACTTTATATCAGATTTTGTTTTTTTGTGTGTGTGGAGCGTGAAATGCGACTGCCAAGTAACGTAAGTGTGCAAGGGCGGGCATTTAAAATGCGGGCGGGAATTCAACTCCATTCCTTCTTGGCTTCTTCTCATATTTGGGCCGGATCGGTCTGGGCCTCTTTAGGTGGGTTAGCCGCTGTTGGAATTGAAGCA
>NC_029790.2:130120660-130129038 GCF_000816755.2 Arachis ipaensis
GTACTTAACTCACTAGTTCACTTAGTACTTGTTTAGGTGTCATTATTTTGATAAAAAAATATTTTTTTTCAATGAAAAAAGATCTATTTTTATTTTTTAGCGTATTTGACAAATTTCTAGTAGTAAAAGTAAAAGTACTAGAAAAAAAAACATCTTTTTTGAGAAGCTGTAATTTATATTTTTTTAAAAGATCTTTTTCTCTTAAAAAAAGATGTTTTTCATATAATAAATAAACAAAAAAGTACTTTTATATTGTTATACCTAAACATAATTGATAGATAAAAAGATCTTTTTGCATGAGATACCCAAACATAAAATTACTTTTATTTTTTCGTATGATCTTTTAAAAAAAGATAACTCGAAAAAAGATCTTTTTTATAAGCTCACCCAAACAAGCTCTTAAACAAAGATCGAATATTCGAATCTCACCCTTGTGCACGCAAAAAAGTATAGATGAATAAATAACAAGAATACAAACTCATGAATATAATACTGACGAAGTATTCACAACCAAGTTATTTAAAGAAAAAGTGATGAGAATTCTAGACGATGCTTGTACAATTATAGTCAATGAACATTTTTGGTAACTTAGCAGGTTGATTCATCTATGAATGGAGTTACTAAGGACCTATGATGCATGGACATTGGCACGGATACGGGACACGATACGATACGGGACACACCGACACGTAAATTTAAAAATCTTACATGACACGGAGACACGCATACATATAAAATATAAAGTATTTTTTAGATAAACCGTAATGATATTTTAATATTTTATTGATATTAAAATATAAATTAATTTTTTAAATTATTTTTAATGTCTTATTTTAATTATATCAAGTATTTAAAATATTTTTTGTTTTAATAAATAATAATATATACTATATCTAAATTTATTTCAAAAATATATACCCGTCGATTCCTTATTAACACTCTTTTGAGCACAACAGGTACATTCCAAAATAACCCTTACTCGGATATCTTTACCCTTGGTCATGAACCTCCTTTTCTTTTGATTTTGGATTCACTTATCTATTTATTTTTGTATTCGACGAAGAAAGGAATGAAAGTAGATATAAGACGATAAGACGATTTTTTCGATTCCTTTTTTTTTGTATCTAAAGGATATATAATTGAATTAGTATCAAGGCCTCAGAATACAGAATAGAAGTTAACACAATGCGTGTGCGCATCTATGCGTGTATCCATTTGTATCCGCATACCGGATATGTTACGCTAAATTGAAGAAAGAAATATAGATTATAGATTAACGACCTCTCAATCGTGGGTACAGATGTATCCTTACTATACTGAAACGGCTTCCATTATCGGTGTCAAACAATAGCGATTCATACAAGCTAAATCCTCTAATCGAAAATTTGGCCAAAGAAAAAAATGGAAATTCATTAGGTTTTTTTTTCTATCAAGATCCTTATTTTCAGCCAAAACGTTACAGCAATTATTTACTTTATTATTCTTATTGTAAAATGTTGTTTTTCTATGTGCACTATTTCTATTCTTAGAATTGAAACAAATTAGAATTCTTAATTCTCTATGACGTCTAGCGCAAAAAAAGAATTCAGGAACAAGCAAATCATAATGATTTTTTTCTTTATTTTCTGTTATTTTTTGATCTCTTGTTCTTGGAATGGATTTTGCCAAGTTCGTCTTATCAACATTGGTTTTTTCTGGATATCTTTTCTTAATTTGACGCTTACTCTTATTAAGCAATGAAAGTACTATGGTTTGATATATATAAAATTGTTCATCCTTTTCTCTAGACAGACGAATTGGTTCCACAATAAACATTGCCTTTTCGATCAATTTATTTTTTTTCGTCAATCCTGTAAGACTTAAACTCTTTTGATTTGCCATAAGATCTAGATTGAGTTCTCCTCTTTGAATAGAGCTTATAGCAATCTCTTTTATATTATTTTTCAACCTAATCAGGAGACAATAAATTTTGATATTATTCATTTTTATTTAACCCCCTTGTCTTACCAAGTTCCATATTAGTCAGATTAGTAAACATCTATATGTTTAGATGCAACAATAAATTGTTGTTTTTAACAAGTGGTTTTGGAGTTTGGTTAATTGGTCACATTTTTTTCATAAAATGGATTGAATTTGTATACGCTGACACGTGATGGTATTTAAGTGTGTCCAAGAATGTCGGAGAAGAATTTTTTTATTTTTTATTGAGACACGGTTTGGACACAGCAGACACGCGTGTCGGACGAGTGTCAGTGAGTGTCGTATTCGAAATGTGTCCGACACGTAGACACGGCAACTCATCAAAGTGTCCGTGTTTCATAGCTAAGGACAAAATGACAAATAATACTAAGGAGTTATTTGAGACGTGGAAAGAGTAGAAAATGAATAACTATGAACATAGAAAATTGTTATGTATATAGTATATACCTTGCAATATAAATCAACCACAACGGAAGAGGCGAGATTGAGCAACCAATAAAGTGTAGAAGTTGGCAAGAAGAATAATAAAATGAAGTAGCAACTTGACCCAAGAATGATGATAAAAAATTATAAGTCCGAAGTGGATGCAGTGACTATGTGTAAAGAATGACAAAAACAAGAGAGAGTTCACGAAGAGGAAGGTACAATCATTACTTCATATAAAAACATTGAGCTAGATGGATAATAAAAATAAAGGTAGTTGGGTAGAGAATTTCTTAAATAAATTATCTATTATAAAGTTTTGTTTCCAAAATATACAGCCGTTGTAATGTTGAGAAATTATTTGGGTTGTAGGAGAATGTGAAAGATATACCAATGAGAAAATAAAATGATGGATATAGTGGTACTATAAGTAAATATAGTGCAAGGTCAGGAACTCAATATCTACAAAAGAATGATCACTTATATTACAAGAGCATATAATATGTAATGTATTTATTAAGTGGTTGATTCATGTATAATATAAATATGAAAGTAATATTTAATCCGTATAGCAAGAATATGTAATTTGTGGTGTAAAACTTACTGTAATCTTTCCACTAATTTGATCAAGATATAACATAAACTTTCTAAAACAAAGTTACTGCAACTTTTTTATACCTTCGTATTAAACAAATTAAAGTAATTATGGATATGAGAGTTGTGCATTTAAAAAGTATTGTAGAAAAAAAATATAGTTAAATGAAAATGATTTGGCAAAATTAAAGTCATATAGAGAGTGTGTTATGGTTATATTAATGAAAAAGGGAGATGCATGAAGAGAGCGTCACAAATTGCAATCCTGAGTTAGTTACAAATATGGAACATGTGGTAATTGATCAGGATGAGCAGGGACGAAGGCGTAGTGTTAGAGAGAAAGTTATTAACAAGAAGTTGCAAGAATATGCTCTTTAGGAGTGTGTGGTAAATTTTTTTTTTTCTGTATTTGATGGCAACTTCTCTGAACTTTTTATTCTTTTATTCTTCTCTTTGCTACTCCCTTTTCTAATTGTTAAACTTCTTCCTCCCCTTCCAGGTCCCTTGATGGATGTTCATTATAACTGAGATGCAGTTAAACTTTTATTCCTTAATTCCTTTATGACTTCATTCATTGTTATCACATCATTTACTACTTTGTCAATTTACTGTTCCATTGAAATTGTTGTTATTTCTTCATACATAATTGAATAAATATTCCTTTATAAGTGAATTTTTTTACTGCAACACCTTTCCATTGGTGCTTTCATTGACCATGTCTGTCGCGAACAACACGAGAATGAAAGGCATGGAGGCGGATATTAAAAAACTTTACCAGATGATTGAATCGGCAGCAGAGGAACATAGAGCAAAGGGGGCAGAGCCTCTGAGGCTATGAATCTCAAATTTGATGCGCTTCAATCCTCCATTACACAACTGCTCCACAATCCGCACCGCTCAAGCTCTCCTTCTCGTGAGTTCTCACATGGTGCGAGCTAATCGGGACCTGCCATTTTGCATGGGATTGCAACCCCGAAGGGTGAACGTCGATCTGTCAAAATTTGATGGGAGTGATGCCTTGGGTTGGATTTTCTCTATGGATCAATATTTCGATTTCTTCCGGGTTCCCGATGAAGAACAGGTGGGTTTAGCAATGCTTCAAATGTCAGGATCGGCCATTCCATGGTTTCAATTATCACAGCGAGTGACACCATTTCATTCCTGGATTCAACTCAAGAGGGCGATTGAGCTCGAATTCGAACCTTCATTGTTTGAGTCTCCCAGGAAATTGCTCTTCAAGCTTCAACAACATGGAACGGTGAGTGAGTATTATTCCAAATTTGTTGCTTTAGCTAATCGTACTCAAATTGAATCACCTGATGCCCTTAGCAACTGTTTTATAAGCGGATTAAGGCAGGATATTCGAAAGGGAAGTGAAAGCTCATTGTCCTCCGAGTTTAATGTGTGTTGTGACTTTGGCGAGATTGTATGAGGAATAAATTTACCTCCGAACCACGTCACACTACAGGGCCAGCTGCCCATCGCCATCAATTTGCTAACCAAGTTATTGTCGCTACTTCGCGACCTAATGCACGCCAATCTTTTCCTCCAGTCCTTCCTACACTACCACAACAACCCCTACCAAACACTACTAGAAATTCCACTTGAAAACTTACTTCGGTTGAAGTCCAAAGTAAAAGGAAAAAAGGGTTATGCTATTGGTGTGATGAGAAGTTCTCAGCAAGCCATTGTTGTACTAATAGGCACTTCATGTCATTACAGCTTGAATTGGGGGATGAGACGGTGCTAGAGGGGCCAACGGATGCATCTATGGATGCGACCGTGAACTTGCAGGTGTTAGATCAACATATCATTGAGCATCATTTATCCTATAACGCGATGCATGGTACCGAAGGCCCAGCCATGATTCAGATTAAAGCCTTTATCAATGGCTTAGAGGTTCATGCCTTACTTGATGGGGGTAGTTCCGATAGTTTATTCAGCCCCGCATTGCCAAGTTTTTAGACTTACCAGTGGAGCCTGCACCAGGGTTCCAAGTGGTGGTTGGTGATTTTGATGTTCTGCCAGTGAAAGGTCACATTGGGGCTTTAGAGGTTGATCTAGACGGTTGCACTGTTACGATCCCTGATGTTTTTGTTCTGCATGTAGCGGGAGGTGACTTGGTCATTGGCACTACATGGCTTAGGTCCTTGAGAGTCCATATAATAGATTATGATGCAACTTTTTTGCGATTTATGCACAATGGACAACTCACCACTATGTAGGAATTAAACACCAAACTGCTGGTTGTGCTCAATTCCATCACATTAAACGATTGTTCAATATTGATGCTATATCTGAAATATTTACTTTGGAATTGAAAAAATTCGTAGAGAAAAACCAATCACCCTTACAGTTGCCAGCTTCTATGGACATTAAGTTAATGCAGTTATTGACTAAGTATGTTGTTGTCTTTGCTAAACCTTTGAGCCTACCACCAAAGTGGGCTCATGACCACTGCATTCCCTTGGTTAAGGATGTAGGATCTATGAAGGCGTGACCATATCGGTATTCTCATAGTTAGAAAACCCAAATTGAATTGATGGTACAGGAAATACTTGATGAGGGGATTATTTAGCCTAGTAAGAGCCATTTTTGCATCTCTAATCTTGCTGGTGCGAAAGAAAGATGGGACGTGGAGATTTTGTACTAACTATGGTGCTTTGAACAATATTACGATCAAAGACAGTTTTTCAATTCCGACCGTGGATGAATTGTTAGATGAACTATTTGGTGCTCATCTCTTTTCTAAGTTGGATCTTTGCTCTAGCTATCACCAAATCTTGGTTAAGCCTGAGGACCATTTCAAAATGGCTTTTCGAACTCATCAAGGCCTTTTATGAGTGGCTTGTGATACCATTTGGTTTAACAAATGCGTCGACCACATTTCAAAGCCTCATGAATGACGTGTTTGCCTGTATCTCAGGAAATTTGCGTTGATATTTTTTATGACATTTTAGCCTATAACGCATCTTGGGAGCTACACTTTCACTACTTGGAAACTGTTCTTCAAGTGTTACAGCAGAAGAAATTGTGCGCAAATTTATCTAAATGTTTGTTTGGTACTCATGAAGTCAATTATTTGGGTCATACAATTTCGGGGGGTAGGGTTCACATGGAGACTGATAAAGTCCAGGCAGTCCTCAGCTGGAAGCAGCCACAAAACCTTAAGCAAATGCGACGGTTCGTAGGTCTTATCGGGTATTAACGCCGCTTCAATAAAAGGGTATGCTTCTCTTGCAGCTCCGTTGACTGATCTTCTCAAAAAGGATGCTTTTAATTGGAATGCTCAAGCTGTTTTGGCTTTTGAAAATCTCAAGTGAGATATCTCTTTCAAAGTAGTCTTGGCTTTGCCAAATTTTGAGTTGCCTTTTGAAGTTGAGACTGATGCTTTTCGGGTCCGGCGTGGGTGCGGTATTGACACAGAATAAGCACCCCATTGCTTTCTTTTCTAAGAAATTATCAGCCACAATGCGTAACTAGTCAGCTTACACGCAAAAATTTTATGCCATAACTGAGGCCATTGTGAAATTCTGCCATTATCTATTGGGGAAGAAATTCATCATTCGTACAGATTAGTAGAGTCTTAAGGCGCTACACGAGCAGAATCTGCACACTCATGAGAAACATAAGTGGCGACACAAGCTGCTAGGATATGATTTCGAGATCCACTACAAGCTCGGAGTGGATAATATGCCTGCCAATGCCCTTTCTAGATCACGTTTTGTTGCTTGGTCATCACCAAAGTCTGATTGGTTGCACCAGCTGAAAACTAAAATTGCTCAGGATGCTAGCCTCAATGCCATTATGCAACAATGCAGAGACTGTTCCTCGAATGATGTGAACTATGCTTTGAGAAATGGGATTCTCTTATGGCGAGACCGGGTCGTGATTGCCCAAACCAGCAGCTTAATCAATTTAATTATGAAGGAATATCATGACAGTGCAGTGGGAGGGCACTCTGGTGTGACGAAAACAGTGGATCAAATATGTGTGACCTATTATTGGCCTCACATGCAACGTCAGATACGTAGCTATGTGTTATCGTGTACTACTTGTCAGCAGGAGAAGGCTGAGACGAAGCTTCCCGTAGGGTTGTTGCAGCCTCTTCCCATACCTATGAGAGTTTGGGAGGACATTTGTATGGATATTATTGTTGTTTTACCTCCCTCTACTGGTTTTTCAGTGATTATAGTGATTGTAGACCGTTTAACCAAATTTGCTCAGTTTATTCTACTCAATCATGATTTTAGTAGCAAAACGGTTGCTGAGGCTTTCATAAAAAATGTGGTTAAACTGCATGGGTTTTCCCGTTCCATTGTTTCGGATAGAGATAAAGTCTTTATTAGTCGATTTTGGCAGCAACTTTTCAAGATGCAAGGGACAAGCCTTGCGATGAGTTCTTCCTATCATCCTCAAACAGATGGACAAAGTGAAGTTGTGAATAAAACCTTGGAGATGTACTTACGTTGCTTCTGTTTTGACAACCCATAAAGATGGTTTGAGATGCTTCCATGGGCTAGTTCTAGTACAACACCAGCGTGCATAGCAGTACTAAAATGTCGCCTTTTAAGGCCTTATATGGCCAGGACCCTCCCACCTTGTTGCGGTATGAAATCTGCTCAGATGATGAGCAACCTTTGTAGGATATGCTACAAGCTAGAAATCAACTCCTTGATTAGCTCAAGCTTAATCTCACTCGCTCACAACAGTTTATGAAGCACTTTGCTGATAAGCATCGAAGGCACTTGGAGTTGGAAGTGGGGGACTTAGTCCTGGTCAAACTCCAACCTTATAGACAACATTTAGCTGCCTTGTGGAAGAACCAAAAACTTGGTATGCATTATTTTGGCCCCTTTTGGACCAGTCACATGCTCAGCCTAGTGGCATATCGTTTGGCTCTACTTGCAGAAGCTAGAATTCATGATATTTTTCACATCTCCTCCTTAAAGCGATTTTGTGGTGAGCAGCGTGATCACTCCACTGAATTTGGTCTCATCATTGAACCTCATCAACTGCTGGCTACTAGAACAATCTTAAAGAATGAGAAATAAGTGCAACAAGTTTAGGTTCAGTGGAGGCAAGGTACGGGTGCTGAGGTTACATGGAAAGAAGCTGACAAATTTTAACGTGTTTATCCCACTTTCAACCTTGAGGACAAGGTTGTTGTTGAAGAGGAGGGTAATATTATGGTTATTAATGAAAATGGGGAGATGTCTGAAGAGAGCGTCACAAATTGTAATATTGAGTTAGTTACAAATACGGGACACGTGGCAATTTATCAGGATGAGTGAGGACCAAGGCATAGTGCCAGAGAGAAGGTTATTAACAGGAGGTTGCAAGGATATGCTCTTTAGGCGTGTGTGGTAAATTCTCTTTCC
>NC_029790.2:130129064-130129882 GCF_000816755.2 Arachis ipaensis
TTGATGACAACTTCAACCTTCTATTCTTCTATTCTTCTCCTTGTACTTCCTTTCCTAATTGTTAAACCTATTTCTCCTCTTCTAAGTCTCTTGATGGATGCTCACTGTAGCTGAGATGCAGCTGAACTTTTATTCCTTAATTCCTTTATGACTTCATTTGTTGTTATCATATCACTATTCTATTAAAATTGTTGTTACTTCTTTATATATAATTGAATAAATATTCTTTTATCAGTAAAATTTTTTACTGCAACTCCCTTCCAAAGTGATCACCAAAAAAAAAGTCATATATATTTTTGTTGCTCTGATTGGGATTTGTTTGTCTCTATATATATATATATGGCTTTGATGGCTTATGATCTTTTTGTAGTTCTCTTGGGTAAGTAAAGTCACCCCACTACTAGCAGCTACTCAATCACCATGCAAATTGCGTTTTGTGGAAGTCATTGCAGATGTTGCTTTTGAACTTTGACATATACACAATAGCAGTTAGTGCAACTACTACTTAATTATGAAATTTAATTAGTTAGTAACTTGAGTAAGGTTCACTCATTTTCCTTTTAACAAAGATAGCAACAACTTTATTGGAAGAATAAGAAATAGATTAATTACTAAAGCGAGTATATAAAGGAGCGTATTCAGAGAAGTTTTTTCTTAGTTTTACACTTTCCCTTATAAAATTAACGATGAAAGGTTATATTTTACCTTTTTTTTTTAATTGTAAAAAAAAATTGAGAAAATTTATTCTTTAAATTTGAAGCTCAATATATAAATTAGGGGTGGCAAAGTGAGTCGGCTTGTTCTAACTTATACCATTC
>NC_029790.2:130129887-130130532 GCF_000816755.2 Arachis ipaensis
TTTTTATTTAATAAAAAAATAAAAATCTTTGACCGACAGTCCTCTGTTCTGTCCCGCCAAAATCCATAAATTTGACTGTACGGGTTCGACAGATTTTTTTAATTTGACGGATTTCAAATCTTAGTCCGATCCGTATTTTTAAGCGGGTTTGGCAGGTCGACCTGACTTCAGACCGTTTTGCCACTCCTATATACAATTAGCAAAAAAAATACATAGAAATACATCAAATAAAATAGTATACTGTATAAGTATAATAAAACTAGAACAATCCCGCTACGGAAATACTAAGAATCGTGCAATACATTATTGCACTATCTAGTATAAGCTTCATAAAGTAGATTTTTATTTTCTGAAACAAACCAAATTTTGTTACCACCTTTCAATTGCTGAAGAAAGAATGTTTAAGTAAAATTAATAAAATCAAACAAACATGAAATTTTCAAGAAATTTGATAAATTTAGAAAAATAATAAAAACCAGCCAGTTACGTTACAATAACTCAATAAGTTGAATCACCACTTTGGGCTTGCAATTTACTGATTAATATTAATTAGTTAAATATTTTTTTGTGAATATATCTGTTCCTAACAAAATATGTGTCAACCTATAAATTATTAAAGTAACGATGCACTACAACATCTATTTT